>NC_084486.1:73357189-73662902 GCF_030035675.1 Rhineura floridana | reverse complement strand
GTGGCCAGTGGTGAAAATAAATTAAAAAGAACCCTTCTTTCCTGAACAGGAAGGTGGAAAGTCCTGCCCATCTCAGGAAAAAGCAAAAATCCCCATTGGCAGTTGAACAAGGGCTCTCTCTTGATTAGGAATCCAAACCCTCTGATCTTTGCCGAGTTCAGTTTTTGTTTGGGAAGTGAACACTACTGCTGTTGTTTTTATGTTGTTTTTCAGGTTATCCCTTGGAAGATCTCACTCATATCTGATTGATGCAAGAAAATGGGTGGTGGTCTTATGTGCTGGAATAGTTACATATAATTCAGCAGTGCAGGGGGGAAAAAGAAAAGAAAAGCTGATTGTATCTTGGCTTTAGTCTGCTGTGTCCTCGGCAGCACAATACCTGTCAACCATTCCAAGGTATGATAAACTGTTTGTTTGGTGGCTGTAACTTGAAGTGTTTGATGAGGAGAAATAGACAAGTTAATTGGCAGAACATGAGCATTTAGAGTAACCGTCACTACTACAAAATGCTGATTGAACTTTCAGCTTTTTCTCCCTTGTACAGAATAATGCAGTTTCTAACCACATGGGCCATATGAAATACAGTATGTACAAATGCAAGAAAAAAGTCTTATGGCACCCTAGCAATGAAGGAATAAGGTTTTGAGGACTACAATCCACTTAATCAGATGCATAAAGTGTTAACTCAGTTTGCAGGCATATATACACAAGGTTTGGGGTGGGCTGGGGGACTTGTAAACAGTGAAGTTGGAATAAAATGAAATGCAGACAAGGTAGATGATAATAGCTGACCACACAATCATGTAATTATCACTGCCTGTACTTTTCTGCGTATAATTTCCTTCTGACTTGATGTCATGCCCTCCTCAGAGGACTCATCCAAGTAGAAAGAGGAATGGGTGACCGCAGACCCAGGAGAAGGGATAAGCAGGGAGACAGCCCAGGACCCTTCACCAGACCAGAGACAAGCCCCTCAGGGAGCCTGCCTGTCAGAATCAGGAAGTGACCAGGAGGCTGCCCTTACCCAGCAGAGAGAAGACCCCAACAGGTGTTGCAGCAACAAAGGCAATCGGCACGATTAAGGAGCAGGAGAGCTCACAAGAACACAGGCTGATTGGAAGCACCTGGGCCAGCATGCAGAGTACAAAATGCTGAAAGGAAAGGGAGACTCCTTGCTAGAGTCAACGTCAAGCCTTGCTGCAGACATTACTCCAGCTCTCCTGTTAAACCCGTACCTTTAAACTGCCCAGCCTGATTGGATCTCTTGGTTTCTGGGCATTTGGACTCCCATAAGGACTTCTCTGCCTCCTCCTTTGGCACTTCCCAAATGGTAAAACACGTTGGCTGACCCCTGGTTCCTCCTGCCTGGCAGATTTATGGTCTGGCCTTATCTGTTCATTAGCTGCACGCCTCTGTGAACCCCTGCTTTTGACACTTGACTGTTTTTTTTAACAATCCTCCCCTCAACCATATGTACTGTATATATACTTGCAGCTCAGGATAACACTTCACGCATCTGATGAGTTTGTGGCAACTGATGCTGTAATAAACATGTTAGTCTTTACAGGGTCACAAGGCTGTTGTTTTTGCTGTAGCAGACTTAGGGCACAATCCAAACTCCCACTGCCCACCAGCAGGGCTTTGCAGAGCAATGGGGCCACTGTTACATCCCCAACCTGCTGCTCACAGAAGCCTCTGAGGCAGGACAATCAGTCCGTTGCACGATTATAGTGACCCTAAGATGACTCTGCTGTGCCCCCTCCCCACTCTAGTAACACCCCATTTGAGGGCCTTCTGTTGGCTACTGCCCAACTGTGTATTTGGTTGGTCAAAAGGGTGCTGACAGGGTGAGGCAGCTGACATGAGGTTGGACAGAAAGACCTCTTCACCTAATAAATGAGGGGGGGGAGAGGGGGGAGAGAGGGAGAGAGAGGGGAGGGGAAAGGGAGGGGGTGTGCCCTCTGAGAAATACCTATATGATAGAAACACCTGTGTGCAGGAAACACCTAACTGGCTTTAGCTCCCAATGACAAGTACCAAAGGCCAGCATCAGGAGTCAACATTGCAAAGCTACTTGCAAGGCCCACTCCTCAATAGTAGCCCCGCTGCTGATCTCCAGATCGGCTTCTCCTTGCTATTGCCACTTGCTCAACAGCTGTCCCTAGGCATATGAACAGTAGAAAGAGTAAGGAGAAGTTACCTCCATTTGCGTTGCCTTTTTTTTCTGGATGTTGGTGCCAGAGGGAGAGGACAAACAAATGGGCAGTGGTGACAGTGGCAATCGCAAAGTGGTGAGAGAGGAGTCCATTGGGGACATGTTTCCCAACCTTCCCCTGCCTCAAAAGAATCTGGAGCTAACATTGAAGGTAACAGAACAGAGCAAATCAGGCCTTTCGGCCCAAACATGAAGAGTGAGTCTGTTCCATGCAAACCGGGGGGGGGGGAGGAATGCACCCAAAGAGTGATCATGTACTTTGACTTTGTCTCTCTCAACCATTTTCTGTATTTAAAATTAGAATAGAACTAATCACGTGGAGGATTAGGAACATAGGAAGCTGTCTTATATGGGGTCAGGTCATTGGTTCAGTATCATATATGCTAGGGATGAGAGAGACAATTCAATTCACATTTAAAGCTGAATTTATCAAAACTGCATTCTCCAAAACAATATGAGAACTGAAGCACAGCCATTTTTCAATGCAGTTCTCCAACCAAACTATGTTTACAAAAATGCTATATTGGGGGAAATGTGCATAAAATGTATTAGTGAAAATAACATAAAAAATACATAATATTAGCCAGATTTCGAGTGGACATCAGGAAAAATTTCCTAACTGTTAGAGCCACATGACAATGGAACCAATTAGTAGAGAGGTAGTGGGCTCTCCGACACTGGAGGCATTCAAGAGGCAGCTGGACAGCCATCTGTCGGGAATGCTTTGATTTGGATTCCTGCATTGAGCAGGGGGTTGGATTTGATGGCCTTGTAGGCCCCTTCCAACCCTACTATTCTATGATTCTATGTTTAGGAGAAATTGCTTGCAAAAAAGTATATATTAATCAAAACTGCATATAAAATGTGTTTAGTAAGAGAGATCTGCACTAAAATGATGAAGAATTTTCATGAAGTTTTTTTTTTAAATCACAAATTGGTACATAAATGCAGAGAACGAGATTTAACATTGGAAAAATGAGAAACACAGAGAACCAACACTGACAGATCTTTCCATCCCTCTGGAGTGGAGACAGGCTTCTGGGATCTACTTTTTTTTATTACAACTCCAAGGTCCATCAAGCAAAAGATATACATGCAAAATTAAGGAATTCTGAACCCAGGATTTTTTCATATTGCAGTCTTTCTAAACAAAAGATCCACTCCTGTTTAGTCCTCCCCCGCATCAGTTTGCATCATTTCAGCAGTATAATTTGTGGTTCAATTTGTTGGAAGTCAGAAATTCTTGCTGATTGACTTCAAACAATCCAGAGATCTACCAATAGATCCCTATCTACCTTCTGCCCACTCCTTGTCTATACTGACTTGATTCTACAGGATTTCAGATGGGATGCCAGGAGTCAAATTTGGGACCTTCTGCATACAAAACATGGACTCTGCCACTGAGCTACAGCAAAGCCATGCCTCCCAAGGTTGTTGTTGATAGAATGAATATGGTGATGACAAAAGATGGCATAGGCTGCAATCCAATACATGTCTACTCAGAAGTAAACTCCATTGGGTTCAATAGGACTTACTCCCAGGTAAGTGTGTTTTGGATTGCAGCCTTAAGCTATAGGAAAGACTAAAAATAATAGCACTTTTGTACTATTTGTATGAGTACAGAATATTCAGGAAAACAACTAGGAAGGGGTGGTCTACAATTTTCTACAGGAGGTTTTTGGAATGACCTCAACTTGGCTGTTATCATAGTCTAAGGAAATTATAATCTCTACGAGTGGTATGTGAAACAAAATGTTGAAGTGTATCCTTCATTCCTTCCAAACAGGGCCTTCTGCTCCACTCCTCAACGACATTGTTTCTCTTTTGGTAGTGTCATTTTGCAGTCCATGGCTACTACAGAGCACTCTCAGTCCTCATTGAGCTTACATTTTTTTGCTCCCTTAGATTTACAAAAAAAGAGAGAGTTATATTTCAATAGTATAAAGAGACATCACATTACCCAGAGCTGGATCAGAATTTCCCCCGTGACTACAAACTCTAGAAGTAAGCCCATTACTAGGCTAACAGCAACATGTTGAATCCAGCAGCAGTGACACAGCAAATTTTCCTTCCCCCAAAACACACTGTGGTGCAAAAGATAAGGCTGCATTTCACTGGTTTGTTATCAAACCACTTTTGCCAGCCCACAAACTGTTACAACAGCGTAACAGGGTTTAGCACGTACACACAATGTCTCATGTAAGGATCTGAAAAGGCAGGATGGAGAAAGGGTGTACATGCATGTGTGTTTTGTTACTCTGCATGGCTTCTTCTGCATAGGAACTAACTCCCAACAGTTGTTCTCCATGCTTTTCTTCTCCTTAATCTGATCCAATTTTATATTGCCTCCAGAAGGGAAAAGAAAAGAAAGAACTGATTTTATATATTCAAAGAAACTGGCACTGCAGTCACAAGATGCTGAGTTTCTAGCAGCATGTGTCTTTGGGTGAAGCTGTCTTATTGCTGAAGTGTAGTAGAAGTGTGGTGTGCATTGGAATGGGGCATGCTTTGCTCTGAGATCAATGTGAAGGTCAGAACATGCTTGGAATTCCAGGCTAGGTGATGGCTGATGATACTAAGACTATATATAAACTACTATTGTCATTGTTTTGATAAACTGCCTTTAGAAGGAACCAATATAGTAATAACTGTTTTACAGGCCACTTAGCACTCTCATGGTCAGAGATAATCAGATCTGGAGGAAGTGACAATAACAGACAAACTGATCAAATAAAGGCATATGAAAAGTTTTAACTAACCCAGAAGGGGGGGGGGATATCAATTTCTCTCTTGAATCACCAGTCAGACTAATATGGTTGTTGTTGTCCTGCCAGCTTGTTGTGACAAGAAGACACAACCTACAGCATGTTCAGAACCTGGGACCTGAGGGATCTCAGGTGAGACTCCCCTTATGTGCCATCACCCACCTCTGGCCAAAAAGAAGCCTTTTGATAACCATAGGTTAGAACAGATAAGATTATGTTCCCTGACAACTTATAAAGGGTTCAAGATGTTTACTGCTCTGAGCAAGTAGAGGACCCTGTTGCGCCTACTTTGCCATATGCACAATCCACTGTGAGCAGCCCATAATTCATGGAATTTATTTGGTTATGACATATTTATTTCATCACATCTTCCAAAGAGTTGAGGATGGTGCTTGTGGTTTCCTCTTCTCTCAGTTTTATCCTCACAACAACCCCATAAGGTAGGTTAGGTTGAGAGAGAGCAACTGGCCCAAGATCACCAAGTGAACTTTGTAGCTGAGTAGAAATTTAAATCCAGTACTTTAACCACTACACCACACTAGCTCTCCAGTGATATGAATGGGTGACAGAAAGGGGGAACGCCCCCTGGTGCCAACCTGTATGCCTTCATCTGAAGCTGTGCCTACATGGGTAGAGCTTCTTTGCACAGTTTGGGACTCTGCTTGTTTCAGGGTCTGCAATTGCTCATAAAGCATCTACTGACATACAGATTCTATGGGCATATAGCTTGTACACAATATAGGTTCTGTTCACAGCTTTGGATGAATATCTAGTGATGGGAGGGCAGCAGATATGATTCCCCTTTCCCTCATGCACTGATATCTACAGATAAGTCACATGGATAGGTCTATTATTTTGTTGTAATCCTTACAGCAACCCTATAAGGTAGGTGACTGCTGCTACTATCCTTCTATTACAGTCAGGGATAGGAGGGTGATGCTGAAGGAAGTGGCTTGCCTAGAGCCTCTTCAGATGTTCATGGCTGAGATGAGAGAGATACGGTCGTCCTGATTCCTAGCTCTTAACTGCTACATTATAGCAACTCTTACTCCAAAGGGAAAATCCTGGCCCAGGTCAAACTGGGCTTGGTTATAAACTCTGCTAATTCCTTGTCCACCTGTGTGATGTGCTGTGAACCTAATCTAAGCACAGCTCCTCATGGGCCCACTGTGGATTGCATATTCATTCCAGGCTTATGGAGAACCATTCTGTTTGGAACTAAGTGTGGTATAGGAAGGATTGCATGCCTATGCCTTAGCCCAAAGAAAGTTAGTTATGCTCAAGCTTGATTGGAATTAAAAGGATTTCAGTTAGTTGCAGCTTGACTTGATTTCGGTGAGACATGACCATTCATAATTGTATTGGGATGAAGGCGTTCAGTGTTTTGGGTGGCACTGTGTATCTGTAGATGTATTGTATTTGTGTGCCATGCTGCTTACATGTACCTCGATTTTAACTACCATGCTTTGATTTTAACCAAGTGTATATTATCTCTCCACCATGAGTACATGGTACTCATGAACTCAGAAACAGTCTTCCGAAATCTTAAGAATATATGAATTACATACTTATCCCGAGTAAGATCCCAAGAGAATTGTACTTACAATTGTACACAGGGAAAGTAATTAATCATCATTCCCCAGATGGAACTTTCAGTATTTAATAGCACATATTCAGTAAGACTGTTGCTCACTCTGCAGCTGAAATCCAGCAAAAAGACGAGACTGGCCTATGGTAATACCTGCTGCCTAGGCAAGAGGAGGAGTAATTTTCAGAGCACCCCCAGCTTGACAAGCCATTTGATCTTGCCCAAGAAAATTGGACTTCACCCAAAGGAGTAAATCTGGGGGGAAATGAACTATTGAGACCCTGTGGGGAAAGGAAATTGTTTCGCCTCATTCTGCTCTTAAAATGCAATTGTGTCACTGGTATTCTTGCTTCTGACTTACTGGCATATTCATCACCCACCACACCTATAGGCTTCAAGTGCTCTTGCAGAAGCAGCATTGGGGCAAGCAGAATAGTAACAACGGCTTTCAGAAAACGAGTTCCAAAGGAGCTTCTGCATTTGTCAGAAAGTCAGACTGAGAGCATTTATTTTTATCCACTTTCCCCCTCCCCCATCATTTCAATGTGTTGGGAGATGGATACTAATGGGAGGCCACAGGAAAAGCCTGATGGGATCAGGAAAGGATTTCTTTAGAGGTTGTTCCTCTTCCTTTGAGACATCAATTAATGGCCAAGTTAGAGATGGTGCATCAGACTGCTCAATGACAATAACACGCCAATTAATTTTTCCTCTTGAAAGCTGTGTTTTTTCTGATCAGTTGGTACTGCGAAGGATTTTCATTAAGCCGAAGGAGACATTGTTATGTCATGTCACATACAGAGAAACAATGAACAGGGTAGGGTCTGAAGCCAACAGCAACTCGCCAGTGTGGCCTCCAAAGAGATAGAAAAGAGACCAGAACTGTCTTCCCTGACAGGCAAGACCCACAATTATTTGACACCCTTGTTTATGAAATAGCAGAGATAGGGAAGCTGTGGTCCTCCTGATGTTGCTGGACTCCAGCTTCTGCACCCCCAGGCAGTATGGCCAATAGTTAGGGATGATGGGAGTTGTCAAATGTGAAGGGCCACACCTTCCCTACTCCTCAAAAAAAATCTGTCTCTAGAGAGCAGGCAAAACAAAGTATTGCTTAGAATATTCAGTGAATGTTTGTACAGAAAAAAAAGGAAGCCTATTTTGACATATAAACATGTCTGTTGATTTTAATTATCTCTCTTCTTGGTTTCGCTCCTGTCTCATGAATAAGAACAGAAAAACATAAGAAGAGCCCTTCCCGATCAAACCAAAGTCCAGCAACTTCTTCTCACAGTGACAATATCAGGTTCTATCTTTCTGTCCTTACACTGATCATATAAAGCTATATCTGATTGCCTAGGTGTCAGATAGTGATCTCAAATGTAGTATGCAAAAGACAATGTATTTGTGTCTCACCCCCCCCCCCCATTCTACTTCTGTCATCTTTTTCAGCTGGAAATATCTTCTTCCCATCTTCTCAACAACAGTCTTGAGTGTTTTCTTGGGCCAAACTAGACATTATGTGAAGTGAGTGGTTGCATTTCACTGATCTGTTTTTTTAAAAAAGCAGTCATGGAGGGAGCAGAACTGGACTGTGCTAAAAATGAAGTTGCAAGAGAAAGCCAAAAGGATCAGAGTGCTCCAAAAAGTTGGGGGTAATTCAAAACCACAACAATGCTTGTTAATATGTTTTTTTTAATAATGTTTTTAATCCTTTTTAAAAATATTTTTTTTAAAATGTTTTTAACGTTGTTTTGTTCTAATGTATTTTAAGGTCTGTTTTTATGATGTTTTAAAGTGTTTTTAGTGCTTCTGTTTGCCGCCCTGGGCTCCTGCTGGGAGGAAGGGCGGGATATAAATCAAATAATAAATAAATAAACAAACAATAGAAGCTCAGCTAGAATATATACTATAAACAGGACAGGTACCACCAAGGTCAAAAGGATGCCAGCAAGGCTAACTAGCAGAGTCAAAGAAGCTATTAGGGCTAAGGAAGTGTCTTTAAGAAGGTGAAGGTCTTACCAACATGAGAACAAAAAGTCAACACAAATGTGTGAAAAGAAATACAAGCAGAGGTACAAAAATAATAAATAATTTGAAGAGCATATCTTTCAAAAAAGTTAAGACTGACAGAATAAGCTGGAAACCTGCTAGGGAGGTGGTTGGATATTGGACAGCAAGGGACTTAAAGTTCTGGTGAAGGAGAAAAAGGGGATTGCAGAGAAGTTGAATAAATCCTTTGCCTATGTCTTCACTGCAGAAAATGTAGGGTGGATCTCAGTGTGTGGCAGAAGTGTAGTAGCAAATTCAGAAGTGCAGGGTCCCTTCATGTTAGTCATAGCCACATACCCTTTTTTTTGCTGCTGGGTTGAGAATGACCCTGGTTTAATTTCTTCCACTACAACACATATGTGCCTAGGAACCAATAAGCGTGAAAGGGGAGATTGTTACGTTGCTGAGAAGAGTCTTCTCAGTAACTGACTCACCTGCTTTTGCTCTGATTGGCTCCAATCAGCAGGAAAGGACAAGGAAGCACATACTTTCATGCTGATTGTCTCATAGGATGCTGGAGACATAGAGACCCTGCTCCCAAAAAGTAAGGGGTCTAAGACCCCCTGAGATCCTGAACAACTACACCCCTGACATGTGTGGCAACTGTTAAAATGCCATGTTAGGGATCATTAGAAAAGGGACTGCTATTATACGAATCTATAGTGTGAGTACACTTGGAATACTGTGTAGTTATGGTCACCTCATGTCAAAAAAGAATACTGTAGAACTAGAAAAGATGCAGAAAAGAGCAAGCAAAATGATCAAGAGGCTGGAGCAATTCCCCCATGAGGAATGGTTATACCGTTTGGAGCTTTTTAGTTTAGAAAAAAGGCAAGGGTGTGTGGGGGAGATGTGATAGAAGCAAAAAAAAATTATGCATGAAGTGAAGGAAGTGGATAGAGAGGTTTTTTCCTCCTCTCTCAAAATACAAAACCTGACATCATCCAATGAATATTGGAAGATTCAGAAGAGACAAAAGGAAGTACTTCTTCACACAGTGCATACAAGCTGTGGAATTAGCTACCGCAGGATGTAGTCATGGTTGCCAAATCAGATGGCTTTAATGGGAGATTTGATACTTTTACAAAGTAAGGCTATCAATAACTACTAGCCATGATGGCAGCACTCTACTTCCAGTGTCGGAGGCGGTATGTTTCTGAATACCAGTTGCTGGGGAATACCAGTGGGAGAGTGCGGTTGTGCTCATAGACAGCTTACAGACTTCCTGTAGGCATCTGGCTGGCCATTGTGAGAACAGAATGCTGGACTAGGTGGGCTGATCTAGTAGAGTTATGTTGTTATGGATAAGGGGAGAAGCAAAGACTCCCCTCCCTCCATGATTACAACAAAAATCCTCCCTCTCCTCAGTCCTCACAACAGCATGGAAAAAAAAAACTCTACCAAAACTTATTCAGATCCTCATTATGTCTTGCATTGACTCTTGCAATGTTTTTTCATCAGTCTTCCTGTGGTTCCTGTTCGCATATACAATACAATCACATGCATGTCTACTCAAAAGTAAGCCCCATTAAGTTTAATGGACTTACTTCCCAGGAAGGTGTTTACAGGATTGCATCCAGGGTTTTCAAGTGCATTGTCATCAATATGCAGATGACATGCAACCTTGTTTCTCCTTTACATCAGCAGGTATGGCAGTGGATGTGTCTGGCCTTGGTGATGGACTGGATGAGAGCCAATAAACTGAAGCTCAATCCAGATAAGACTGAGGCACTGTTAGTGGGTGGTTTCTCTGATCAGATAGGTGTTGTTCAACCTATTCTGGATGGGGTTGCACTCCCCCTAAAGGTGCAGGTTCACAGATTGTGGGTACTTCTGGACCCATTACTGTCAGTGGAGACTGAAATGGCCTCAGTGGAACATAGTGCCTTCCATCAGCTTTGGCTGGTGACTCAGCTGTGCCCTACCTGGACAGGGGTAGTCCAGCTTCTAGGGCTGTGCACTGGATTTGACTGAGGCCCAAGCTGCATTGGGCCTATTCTGAAAGACCTGGGTATTAGATGGTTTAGGTTCAGACAGCCACAGGTCAGTTGGAAGATCCAGAGCATCCATGGCTGTCAGGGGGCAGGGGCATCAGGCAAGTAGAAGAGCCAGGCACAGCAAGAAAGCCCCATGAAAAGGCCAAAATCTACCTCAGAATGCTGACTGCGTCTTCTGGGAGAAGGTAGGGCCAGGTTCCTGCCTGCCTAACTGCTCTTCTGCCTGCCTGATGCCAGTCCCCCCACCACCCATTATCCCTATGCTGAGGGGCAATTCTACAGGATGTGGGTGATACTCCACAAATGGCTTCCCTAAAGGAAAGTTGCTTGCTGTGCATCACCCATGCAGAATTGCCCCCTCTGCTCAACAGCTGTTCGGTGAAGGGGTCAATTCTGCAGCATGCAGATGATGCTCCACAAAGAGCTTTCTTTTAGAAAAGGTATTTGCAAAGCATCATCTGCGCTGATAAGCAAAGGGACTGATTCTGTAGTGTTGTGATGCCTCTCTTCCCCCCCCCCTTAGATCAATGCCTTCGCTGAGGCATTGATTAGTTGGGGGGGAGGGATTGCAGCACCTTGCAGAAGTGACATCTTGGTTGGGAGGGGGAAGGAGTTGCAAGATCCTTCCCCTTTTCCTTTCCTGGCTATATGTTTAATTAGGGTTTTTAAACCCTAATTAAAAAATTAGCCCTGCCCCCAAACTTATTCATGACCGGATCCAAAGCAAGGTGGTGGTCCCCAGGTCAGGTCAGCCTGATGCCCCCCAGATCAGCACCGCAGGGTGGATGGGGGGCTGTGTACAGCCCCACTAGTTTCTGTTGTTTATGCTCTGGTAATGTCTAGGTTAGATTACTGCAATGTGTTAAAGATGGGGCTGCCTTTGAAGACAATTTGGAAACTGCAGCTAGTGCAGAACTCAGCAGTCAGATTGTTGATTGGAAATAGGAGATCTGATCATACAACACCACTCCTGGCCTGGCTGCATTGGCAGCTAATTCTTAATTCAGTGGTATTTTTGATTTATAAAACCTTATGCATCTCAGAACCCCAATTACCCTCCACATATGAATCTAGCCAGGCACTGCATTCATAATCTGAGGCCCTTCTTTGTGTGCTCCATGCAAGGGAGGTACAGAGGGTGGCAGCAAAAAATCAGGACTTTTCAGTGGTGGCTCCCTGACTGTGGAATACTCTCCCCATATAGGTCAATCTGGTGCCATTGCTATTAATCTTGAGGTGCCAGGTGGAGATGTTTTTATTCACCCAGGCTTTTTGCTCCTAATTGGTGTTCATCTTTTGGTTAGATGGGGGAGGATGTATCATTTTAATGTTATTATTGAATGAGCACTTTGTCCTTTTTAATCTGATGCATTTTAAATGTTCTATTAGATGCAATTGAAAAATTGTAAGTTGCTTGGAGACAAAAAAAATGTTGTAAGAGACAAATAATAAACACAAATAAAGTGAGTTACAACTCTAGCTTCTCTTCAATAGTTCCTCTGTTCATATTAAGTTCAGACTTCTTTGCTTCTTCACAATCTGGAATAGCTGTTAGAAATGAGGACAGAAATCCTGAATAAACAATATTTTCCTGTGAATTTTAATTGCTTTTTCTGTTTTCGTCCCTTCATTCATAAAACATTAATCTTATTAAACCTCCACCCCCATATGCTCTCTTATCTCCATGCTTCCTTACTCACAGCTGCTCCTTGTGGGTGAAACTAGTTCTGTTAAATATTTGGCTGGCCTCCTCTGCAAGTTTCACTTTCAGTAGTGTCATGCACTGTTTGAGCGGAGGTGCTCATTAAGGCAAGTGGCACTGCTCGAATGCTTGTGAGCAGGATCAAGGCAAACCAGGCTATGCTGCAAACTGCCTCTGCCTCCCCCCCGCCTCAAGATTCAGAAACATACCTTGGGAAAACAGAAGCAATCCCAAGCCCCTGCAGTGCCACTTTTCCTCAGAAGTCCCAGAATCATTGGTGGGAAACTAACACATGATTTCTGCCAAGGAGATTACGAGCTGTTGCCTACCCTGGTCCAAGGTGAGTTTTGCAAGTACGCTTAAGCATTTCTGCTTGTTCAAATAAAAGGCTTTTGAAGGCTTAAGTCCTTTGAAAACTTTGGGGAAATTTAAAAAAGAATTAAAAATGATCTTTTCTGTTTTGCTTTTCACACTTGGACTATCTTACTTCTGTTTTTTCCTATTCTTAATGCTGGGAAAAACAGAAGGGAGTAGAAAAAGAGGAAGGTCAAACAAGAGATGGATTGATTCAATAAAGGAAGCCACAGACCTGAACTTACAAGATCAGAACAGAGTGGTTCATGACAGATGCTATTGGAAGTCACTGATTCATAGGGTCACCATAAGTCAAAATCGACTTGAAGGCACATAACACACATAAGTAAAGTATTATATTCCTTTACTCTTCTTCCATTCTCTCCAAGCTTGTTCAGCTTCACTTTTCTCCAAGTCTCCTTTCCTGTGTGTGTCATGCTGCCAGATTGTGGGCTTGCAGGAAGCAATTTGTTGTTTTCTATTTTTGTATAGAGCCTAGCATCCATTAACCACTTTATTTATGAACAGATGATAAACTCTGTATAGAAATTAGTGACTGATTGCTTTTCATTTGATTTTTGTTCATGATTTGCACTTCAGTTATTGACTGCAACAAGGAATCTTCAAAATTATGGTTAGCACAACGCTCACTTATAGAGGTTTTTTAATCAGAGTAGTGCTAAATGAGATGCAATTTAGATTCCACCCTTCCAATGCCCAAAAGATTAAACAAGTAAATACAACAAAGTACTGGCCATGGCTTAGAGGGACACATGGTGGTGCAGGGATAGACACATCTGTCAATTTTGTTTCTTTCAGTCTTAAAATCACTTTTTCCCATTTCTGCATCCCTTTGTGAATTTTTTTTTAAATGACAAAAAGCCGTATAGATTTGTATGTCTCCTGAGATATGCATTTTCAGAGCAATGTTCCTTAATTTAAATGCATTTTTGTACTTTTTTTAGTATTACATATTTTTATGGACATTTCTCTAAAATACACATTTCAGAGTATTTTTTTCCTCTCATTGGAGAACTGCAACAAAAAATTCAGATGTGAGAATTTCAAGGGGTAGTTGCATTTCAGTTCAGGAAGTGCAAATTAAGTTGGCTCAGAATTAAAATACAAAGTGAATTTCTCCCTCATCCCTGGTGTGGTGTAATGGTTGAGTGTTGCCCTAGACTTAAACCAAGAAAAACAGATGTTCAAATGCCCATCTGTAGCCACCAAGTCACTAATGAAATTACCTTTGGGTTAATCTCACCCATTTCACAGATTTGTAGAGAGGGTGGAGGGAAGGCCACATTCTCTGTGTTGAGCTTTTGGAGAAAGGGAAGGATAAAAATGCTAATGAAATGATAATGCAATTTACAGAAGCAACTACAAAGAAAAAATCCTCAACTCCCTTCCTTCCACAGTACCTCAAGGCATCTTCCTCCCTGTCAGTAAAGAAAATTAAGACTTAACCTGAGTTCCAAGCTCTCTACTGTTGCCACTTTTCTAGGTTAATTCAATATTGCCAAGGTTAATTTAATACCTGTTTTCCTGCGTTAGGGCATTGCAGATAGTATTTTAAAAAGAAATCTAAATGGTGTGTCCCTCCCTCACCTGCCCTCGAGACCAAACTTATGCTGTAAAAAATTGAGAGGCTGCAACTGCCAACTTTAGATAGGAGACAGAAAGATAGTTGTTTCTTTCATGCAACATGTAAACACACCAAGGAACTTAGATTATGACAAATTCCCAGAAATCTTTCTGAGATTCCTCATGCGGCTGGGCTTCCCTGTATGCCTCAGCTAGGCACTGTATTCGTTTGTTCTCTCTCTGGCAACCAAAGCATACATGTCCTGGTTGAAACTCCTCCTGTGCTGCTTAAGAATTTGGTTTAGGCACACCTAGCATGTCCAGGCCTTCCTTCATAGAAGTAGGTTGCGATTACTCAAAACAATCCAAGACATGTTTAGTTGCACATACAGGCCAAATTTGTGCTTGCAGCAACAAACAAGACACTATTAAAAAGTTATTCCAGGAAGCGTAAATGGGTGAAGCTTTCAGCTAGTGTCACAACTTTTTTTTTAAGCAAGCTGTTTATGTTTCACAAAATCATGGGGAAAGGGGGCTGCGCTACTGTCCCTTTCCCCAATATTGCTCACTATTCTGCTCCCCCCCCATTTCTCTACATTGCGCTTAGATGTCTCAAAACTGCTTACTCTACACGATCATGATGTCAGGGGCAAGGCCAGTCACAGCCCTGCTCCCACCTATCCACCAGTGCATTGAAAGCTTAATAACATGTGAAGTGGACTAAATCATTGCAGGCTGCTTTCAAGAAGGCACACACGCATCCTAAAACAAGTTATGAACTCATTAGTAACAAAATGGAAACAAAACATAAATGGAAACTGGAAACAAAGCTCTATGAGGAGAGACTGGAACTGGGCATGTTTAGCCTGGAGAAGAGTGAGGGGTGGTATGATAGCACTCTTCAAGTACATGAAAGGTTGTCACACAGAGGAGGGCCGGGATCTCTTCTCGATTGTCCCAGAGTGCAGGGCATGGAATAATGGGCTCAAGTTGCAGGAAGCCGGATTTTGACTGGACATCAGGAAAAACTTCCTAACTGTTAGAGCCATATGACAATGGAACCAATTACCTAGAGAGGTAGTGGGCTCTCTGACACTGGAGGCATTCAAGAGGCAGCTGGACAGCCATCTGTTGGGAATGCCTTGAGCTGGATTCATGCATTGAGCAGGGGGTTGGACTTGATGGCCTTATAGGCCCCTTCCAACTCTACTATTCTATGATTCTATACATAATTCATCCAGGATGCATATACCTAAAGGGAAAATTTATGGAACTTGATTCTCCAGCGCAGGAATTTAAGATGACAAGCCTTACATTAGATCTCCATCCTCCTCAGATCCATTCATTTAAGTCAATGGGAACTGGACACACATTGCAGCGTGTATCAATGTCAGTGATGTGTGGATCTGCCTTACTGGATAAGAGTATATATGCTAACAAGAACCATTGGTTGAAATGTAAGATTCATAAATTATCAAATCTCAGCAGTGTACTGAAGGTCAAAAACAAATGTTTCTCATAAGAGTTACAACCAGAAGAACTAAACAAACTGATGTACATTTGTTCATTGTGTTTATTATTTCAAAGTCCAATATATACATAATGTATAGCCATGATTTTTTTGGGGTGTGTGTGTGTGTCTTCATTTATACAGAAATATCAACAGAATACGATCAACTCAAGCCAATATTTTATATTTTTTGTCTTAATACACATACATACAAATGGAAGATTGGCTGTAGTGAACCTATCAGCACACAAAATAAATAAAATCCTTCCTTTTTGAAACAAAATAGCTATGTTCATCACTTGTAATTAACTGAAAGATTCACATAGATATGGCAACATTTCCCTCTACATTTGTTTTTGCTAGAAGATATGAAGTGTTTTCTAGCACCACCTACTGTTAACAAAATATTAAACTATCTTACATTAAAAAGATTATGAATAAAATATAACATTCACAGAGGTTTGCATATTATAAAATAATATTATGGAACAGAAAGGAGAAAACACTCCCACCACTCTATTTTTTAGGAACAGATGCATTTTTAAAGCAGGTCTGCTAACTTGGAAAAAAGGCAGTTTTGGTCCTCATTATTAAGCACCCACTTTAATCAACTTGGAGGGAATTAGCTGCAAGCAAATTAATCACCAGCAAGAGTAGAGTACTTTTTTTGGGAAGCCAATATCACGAGAACACCAATGTACAGACAAAAAATATCAAGACTGTCTTCTCATTCTCCCTTACCCCAATTGTCTCTTGTGTGTCTGGCAATACACAGTAGTCACTAGTAACTAGAGCAGCCTTTCCCAACCAGTGTGCCTCCAGATGCTGTTGGACCACAACTCCCATCAGCCTCAGCCAGCATTGCCAATGGTCAGGAAAGATGGGAGTTGTGGTCCAACAGCATCTGGAGGCACACTGGTTGGGAAAGGCTGAACTAGAGAATAACTACCAAACTCAGTGACATCAACTGATTGCTTGCAGGTATGACTCAGCCATCACAAATTTAATACCAAGATAGAACTATCACCCAACATCACCTGAAACACAACACTTTTCAGTGGTCATTCAGCCAGTCATCAAGTGATGTACATAACTGTGTACATCAGCTCATTTATGTGCTCTTTAAAATTGTCATGGATGATGCATACATGCATACACAAGTCAGTATTCTTAGGTCTGTCCCTCTTGTATGAGATATGTGTTCAGATGACAGTAACCCTGCCTCTCAGTATGTGTGCTGTTGATTGCAAAAATACCTATGATTTACCATTAACTTTCATGTATATGCAGACAACCGTTACGACGGATTACTGACTTTTTAAAAAAAAATAGAGGTTGCCCTACATCCTATAGAAGTCAACTTATTAACAGTTAATACTGTTATTCTGACACTGGGTAAAGGATGCTGCTGTTAAGGAACTGGAACAGAAAACTTGCTAGGAAAACTTGCTGACTGGTACCAAGATTTTGAATCCAAATCTGTGGGCAACCTTCCCATTTAGAACAGACATCAGAATTGGCTGCTAAGCTGACCTGTCTGGAGACCTGTTGGCACTTGAATTTAAAAGACTAGAAAGAGGAGCTCTATTAACAGAACAAAAAGGAATCTTAAAAGCAGACTGAGGGCACCCAGTCTCTTCATTTCTAGTTTGCTGTATCTTTCTGTCCCCAAATGAAGACAGACCATTATTTATCATTAATACTTTCTGTGAACTCTGGCATGCCCGTTTCAAACTCTGCTTTTAAGAGGCTCAGTAGTACTTTTCCTCCTTTGAGGACAGAAAGTTCTGGTGACCTATTTAGCAGCACAATCATGGGTATTTCTACTCAAAAGAAAGTCCCATTGAGTTCAAGGGGATGGTACTCCTAAAGAAGTGTGCATAAGTTCACAGCCAAGGGCCAGGTTATTCTTAAATATATTTCTTGAATGGTTTTGAAAAGGAAGAATTGTAATGTAAGGTTGGAAACGTTTTCCATTTATTTGGATATTTTCAACAGGAGTGTAATGCAGAATCAGATCAAACCTACTGCAGCCTACCAACAGCTTCTGGCTGAATTCTGCTCCCCTCCCCCCTTTAGGAGAGGAACAGTTGAACAACAGCTTATTAAGTTCTGTTTCAGGAATGCATTATATAGCATTAACAACAATTCCTTGTTTTCCCATTATTAAAATTTTGAACCAATTTCATAAATATTCAGTTCCTCACATTTTCCTGCTTATAGCATGCTCTAGTCCTAGTATTACCATTGTCTGTTCATCAGCAAAAATAATCAGGAATTAAAAGGCCAATGAAGATGTCATGTTGCTACTATGAATGCCCAACAGTGCAGAGCATATGGCAATGCTAAATCAAACTTTCTTCAGATACTGCTGATAATACTTCATACATATAGTGAATTAGACTCTGGTCCATGAAAGCTTATATGCCATAATACATTTATTAGCCTTTAAGGTGCTACAAAACTCTTTTGTTCTGTTTTTTTCTGCAGTGCACTAACTCAGCTCCCCTCTGTGGAAATTGCTGGTTCACCATTTTTGTCCTTTGGAAGGTTTGCTGCAGGCACCCCTGAAGATATCTAATTAACCATTCTGAATATTCAAAATAAGATGCCCTAATATGCTGATCTAAATACATCTAGTGGTTAAAGGAACAGCATTAACTATTTTTGCTTCCTCTAGACTGTGTAAATACACACATGGATTAGCCATCTGCTGATTCTACTGCACAGAAAAGGAAGGCGGCAGAAAAGCATGGTAGTGGTGAAGTAACAATATTGGCAAAGCTATGCATACTCCACAATTGTGCAAACACAATTAAAGTACAAAATTTGGTACCAGGTACAGAACTGGGCATCCTGAGAAGCTCAGCTCTCATTAAATTCCTAAAGCAGGCCTCGAGCTTAGTGCTTCCTAACCTTCTTGGTATTTGGAAATCTAAGAAACTGTCATAGGCACCACAAAACACCAATTTCACACATAAAAAAACTGGTGATGCTCAGAACCCCTCTTCCAAACAGACAAAAACCTATACATGCCCAAACAGGAAATCCCCTCCCAAACCAATAACCTCATTTTTTAAAAAGTAAAAAGTTAAGAGGGGCAGGAGACCTTAGCAGGCACCTACAAGGTGTCTGGGGTGCTATGGCCCAAATGTATCACATACGTTGGGGATCCCAGCTCTAGTCCTTATGGCTGGAAAGAAAGGTTTGAAAGGAGTGGGTCATCTCAAAAGATGGAGGAGATAGGGGCTGATAGGCTTTCCACAGGGTTATGGATTTCAGTGCCTTATGTAGCTTCACGACACTGTCAGTGACAAAACTTTCCATAACGTTCCATAGATTATGGGAGCCAGCTTTTCTTGGCACAGAATTTGTATCACCATGGTAAAGAATTTGGATACTTTTTTTTAAAGTAGCCCACAGTATACACATAAATGAATACTTGTGGCTGTTGAGGGACATCATGCACACTGCAATGAAACCTGAAAGTCAGTAAAGAAAAGAGTTCCCAGAGGAAGAGAGAGACAGGAGAAGAAAGCAAAAGGAAACTCTTAACAGCCCCAGCCAGCAGGGCCATTGATGACAGGAGTGGTAGTCCAAACCATCTGGAGTCACCAGAGCTGGGGATGGATGCTATAATCCAAGATGATCACAGGAAGGGAAATTCCTGAACCTTTGCAAAGCTCAGGGCACTATTTGTTTACATTATTTATGGATTTATTTACACACCATATGTAATAATCAGCAATCCCAGTCAACTATTTTCTTTCATTGAAATATTACTGGTTTTTTCACACAATTTTAGCCATGAATATGCTCTGGCCATGCACTGTTCATGCTTATAAGGATTTCCTATATATAATGGGCAATTTAAATATTTGCGACAGATTTGGATCAGGAGGAAGAGGTGGTTAATCGGGGTGGGGTGGGGAGCAATTTCAACCCAGAAGATAAACTTTGACTCCCATGCTAACCCTTGCTCCTATAGTACGACTATCCAAACCTGAATCCTCCTGTATGGCTATATTTGTCTATTTCAGATCTCCAATCATCTCTTCTAGCTGCCCTCTCAGAATTTGCAAATTGCATCTATGAAAGAATGACAAAGATATAATCAAATCCAATTGCTTCCTAATTATTCAAACTTTAAAGTGATAAAGGAGCACAGGACTAATGAGAGATACTGTTAACATTTCCATTAGAAAAATACCTTGAAAGCTGTACTTTGTACAACCCAGAAGACCACCCATCTCAAACTGTTACATAGTACAGAGGATCAACACAGAAGGAAGCTCTAATTCAGACTTGTAAAATTAAAGCTGCTCATTTTTAAAGCATAATAATTGCACATTTCTATTTCTACAGTATTTTTCCTTCACTCCATTTACACTGGAAAATACAAATTATCAGGTTCTACTATCATCATCCATATTTCTCTGCTATTGTACAAAGCAAAACTTGTTGCTAGAATGGAGTCATTGGAAACATTTAGTCTTTCTACATTTTTGGTGCCAGGACATCTCCCATAAGAATTCAGCATATAACAAGGACAAGTATGCACACACAGATAGTTTTCATACTAAGAAAGGCCACCAGTATTAGGTACTTCTGTAGAAGCTATGGGCAACATGCCTTCTGTACTTAGATTGGTTAGGACATACAAATATATCAGCTGTCAGTAGAGATATGTACAAGCCTTCATGCTTCCCCTTCTATTTTTGGCATAATGAGATTAATTATTCATAGTTTTCTGTTATGTCTGAACTGGGAAAGTGTGATTACTAGGTTCAGAAGAAGCCAACC
This sequence comes from Rhineura floridana, assembly GCF_030035675.1. Lineage (NCBI taxonomy): Eukaryota > Metazoa > Chordata > Lepidosauria > Squamata > Rhineuridae > Rhineura > Rhineura floridana. The sequence continues at coordinate 73,642,335 of NC_084486.1, read as the reverse complement.
TGTAGTAAAGAGTCTAGCTTGTTCTGAACCTGGTTATCATTTTTGCCTAGTTTGAATATAACAGGAAACTGTGGTTAATAGGAAATCTATTGCATTAATCTTGTCACGCTGAGGGGAGGAATGGTGCAAGCATGGATCATGCAAGCACAAGGTCTGTGCACATCTTGGCTAAGCTGAGATTTGTATGTCTGAACTGGATTGATATGTACTGAAATACACATAACAAAATTATGAACATGTTCAGAGTGAGGATATCCCAAAGTTCTTCTCTGCTTTCCAGAGAAAGTACTTCCCTTGGATCCGAGTAATACACCCTGCGGCAGAGAGTGGAGCCCTACATTGCACAAAAAACAGTTCTTGGAGTACATCCCCCTGGTTCTTCAACAATCCTTATAATTCTTCTTTCAAGGCTGAACTTGGAGTGCATACTGGACACTTCAAAATCTTGCTTGTGCACTGCTTTCTGTTCTCTGGGTTAGCTTTTTGTAACAGAGTGCTGCATGCAGAATATGCTGTTTTACATTTTGCATGCCAATGAAAACAGGTGGCTTTATGGCATACCACTAAGGGATGCATCCAACTAAGTTCTACTCAGAGTAGACCCACTGAAATTAATGGACATATGTCAGTCATTAATGGACCCATCCGAATATGACTAACGCTGGACACAGCTCAAAAAGTCTAGTCCTGCATATGCCTGCTGATTCAGACAATTGGCTCACCACAGCCTGGTAGTTGCTGCCCGATCAAGTAACATGCACTCACAGAGTTTATTGATATCCTCCATTAATAACGGAAGAAGAAATTAAGCATATCAAAGGTGTCTCAAAACAGAGTTTTTAGTGAACATGGCTTTGGCCACACGATTCTTCTTTCAAACTCCTTTTTCTAATGTAATAGTCTAGGTCAGACATGCAAACTCCATGCAGGATCAATTAAGACAAGTGAAAAGGAAGGACCTGACTTGTCCATGTTCCTTAGGAAAGTAGAAAAGGCTGTTCCAGGCCTGAATGTATTTTAAACAAGACTCAGTGCAATTCCAAATATAAAACTTTTCAAGCGTATACCTAGATGATAGGCTAAATTTGTGATGCTTAGCGACACACTACTCTGAAAATAAATACAACTCTGCCATAAAAAAATTAAGAAACCTTGTTTTTGTTTTTTTTACAAACACTTAAGTGCCAGTCCTGAAAAACAAATAATTTGTGACTAACAAGGACTACCCCCTGCGGCGTTGAAGAAAAAAATGCAGACTTGTACAGTTAGTTACTCTTTTCCTAATTTATACATAATGAAGTAAAACTAAATTGGGAAAAGTGCCTAAGTTTGTTATGTACAACAATGAGGAGAGTTCTCTCCCTCACGCCACAAGGGAAAATCTGGAAGGCTAATGTGATGTTGCTACTGTATACAGGTATGAAATAGATATTTTTTTAAAAATACAAACTCTAGCACTCTATACATGTTCACACAATAAATTTGATCAGGTTTTGTTTGTTTTTAAAAAAGCAGTTCTCAAAGTGTGACTCACATTACACTTGAGAAGAGGAATGGAGCTGTCACATGCAACCATGTAGACAGTTTGTGGAGCTTTGGAACAAACAAATACAAAAAACACTGCAACTTGAAATGGAGGCTGCCTTCCTCTCAAGACTTCCTCCTGATTTTTTTGTTTTTGGGGGGTGGGTGGGGTGGAGTTAAAGGAGGAAAGTTAATTAAATTTGAAAAGCATGTCCATTTTCTTCTTTAGTCTTTTGATTAGTTCAGCTTAAAGGCAGTCACGAATATCAAGAGTTTTACTGCAGTGTAGTCTGGGATAGCTCCTATCTTGTAACCAAGCAAAACAAAAGTCTAGTTAGAATAATGCATTCACATTAAATCAGTGGACTTCCTGAAAAGCAAGGAGGGGAAGGCAGGCATTTGCCTAATCTTCCTTCTCAGAACAGGACAAGCACAAACCTGAACATGCACTGCCCTCCCCTGGAAAAGGAACATGAGAAACCACATATAATGTCAATGTTTAAACCGTAAGAAACTGGAGCCTCCTTCTGTTGCTCTGCTTCTTGGAAATGCATGCTAGTGCTTGCCAAAGCAAGAGAAAGAGGCAAACCTGAAGCTCCTATCAGCTCACCATCTTTCCCCCCAAAGCCTCAAGAGCTCAGTTTTACTGATTGCTCCTTGTTTTTGCTAACCGAATGCTATCCCACCAGCAAGACTACTGTTATGCTTAATTATTTTTAATGCTTTACAATTTGCATTTTCGGAATCACATAATCACCTACATATTTTAGGCAGAGATGCTTCTTTTGTTATTCTCTTCCAGCAACGCCTACCGTTCCAGCAAGCAATAGCAGGTGACTTTTCTTTTCACTCTGTGTCCTGGTTGAGGAGTCTGGCCCTCCAGATGTTGCTGGATTCATTTCTGGCCTTTGGCGATGCTGGCTCAGGCTAACGGGAGTTAGAATCCCACAAGGTGTGGAGGACCACAAGCCATCATCCACCACCACTGCCGCACCACCCCCTGCTGTAAAAAAGCATGAGCACAGTCATTTCTGGTATTAATCTACCTTCGATTTGTAAATTATTGACAACCCAACTGCCCAGGTAAACTTCCCTTTTCCTTCTTCCATCCACATGTATGACAGTATTGCACAGATGAGACAGGTGATAAAGTAGTAGTAGCCTATGATTACGCCACAGCACATGCATGTAACTACTATTTCCATTTCAATTTACATAGTCTATTCCAAGTGTTAAAAGAATAAATAACTCTGTATTTTATTAGTGATCCCAACAGATACAAGCCTGGTTTGAACAGCTTATGTCAATTAGCTGCAATAGAAGTATCTCATTCAATTATTCTCTTTAATTAAACAAATCCAATTCACATCAGAACAGTCAACAGGGATTTTTAAAAACTTTCTCTTCCCTAATTGATAAAAGAGGCAATTTTATGTCCTTAGAGAACAGTCTACTATACAGCCCTTTTCCAATGCATATTATAAATAAAACCAAGCAATTTAAATAAATCTGAGAGAGAGAGAGCATGGAGAGAGTAAGTATGTATGTGTTTTGGGACAACCAAACATATATGCCCTAGAGGGCAATATGTCCAACAGACAACCCTCTCCATCACAATGCCCCAAGAATCACAAAACCCAGGAGTCTTATTCTTTTCCCAAGCTTCTTCATTTAACAGGGTATTTTAACTGCACAAAGCAGAGATTTTTGCATTTTCTCCAAATACAAGCAGAAGTTTTGAATGTTAGTATTTTTTTTCAGTAAAAAGCAATATGGATGCAACGAGTGTTTAGAATAGTTCACCCAAAGTTTCCATCACTTCAGGCAAAGCAGGCGTTGGGACTTAGGCCTTGTAAACCTCGCTCATAAGGATATGCCAGTTTGCTTTGTTAAAGCTTCAGGGGATTTGACAGAAGACACTGGCAGACATTCAGCTTATATACCAAGAGGGTATGGAGCGCCTGTCCTTCCTGCCTCCATGGCCTTGCACTCAGCTATGTTTGCTTCAGCCTCTGCTCCAATACATGCTGCTGCTTAATTAGCCGCTCTATTTCTGTTCCTAGAGTTTGCAGATTTTCCTTTGAAAAAAAGAGGCAAACATTAGTGGATTCTATGATAAATTAAAACAAAACTACATCTAGTCATCAAAGTTGAAAGAATTCAAGTTTACGGAAGTTTGAAATTTGCACACATTTTAAGGAAAAGGGGGGGATATATTTATTCAAATTATTTTGTTTCCAGATACAATAACTAGGGCAGCCTGTCACGTGTAACTTTGTTTAGAATATGTCTAAAAGACTTTTTCCTGTAATAACCTGCAATCATATACCACCACTTTAAAAAAAAAACACCCCACTGTCATGATCTGAAATGATCCATAAGGTCATAGCAAGAAAATAAATGCTAAAAAAAAGAGAAGTTTTGATAACATACAAGTTAGTCACCGTAAGATCATCTAATGGCTTTTAAACAAAGGCTATATCGACTTCAGACTCTATATCAGGTGCTGAGAAGCTCGGGCCTGAATGCAACCTTCAATAGCCCTTTCTCTCTGGGTCCTTCAGGACACTCCCCCAGGTCTTACCTCTCACCTGCCCTTCAGTGTGCTCTCTGGCTCAAATGTGCCCTTGAACTGTGCTAATACCTCTTGCATTAATTGCTCTGTTCATGCTTGCCTCTGGCCTCACCCCCCACTGGCATGTAGCTCCCAGAAGTGGCTCTCAGGGCTCTCCCCACCCCTAAATAAAGAAACCCCAGTTCAACATCCAAAATTATGAACTTTTCAAGGATAATTGGATTTCATATTTTGCAGAATTTGGAATACTCTGCTCAGGAAAAGGATGGTGGAAGCAAGTAAGGGTTGGGCAGGGCAATCCTAACTACTATTTGTCTCCTGTTTCTGACTTAAAGCATCCACTGTCCCTACATTTTAATTATTTTATTTCAAATGAAAAGGAACAGGATCTTGCTTTAACAGCAGCAAAATGCTCCAGATTCTGTAACTGATTCCAGTGTAGCACAAAAGGTGGTCTATGGAACAAATGTAAAGTTTAAAATGCTAGCACAAACCCAGTCCATAACTACTTGAATTGACTGAAGTTCTTAGGCTGTCTGGTTAAGTTTCCAACCCAAATTCAAAGTGCTGACTATTGCATATAAAGTGATACATGGCCCAGGCATGGCATCTGTCAGATAATATCTGCTCGGTTCTGGCCCACATTCCACTTAGTCAGGAGCCAAGATATGTGAGGAGAAAGAGCAGGACCTTCCTAGTCATGACACCCCCATCCTCATCTGGGAACTTTCTTCCAAACAGGTCTGCTTTAGCCCAATTCACCAAATTATCAAGAAAAAGAGTGGACAATTCTTTTATTTTACGATAGATCCTTCAGCTTTGATCTAGTTAGTCATGACTATCTCTCATTGTTTTCAACGAAGCTTAACTACTTTATTCCATTTTGTTTTAAATCGGATTTACACCCAATTCTGTTCAGTTACTCAGATGAAAGTCCCTCTGGGTACAGGAATTAGTCCTTGGTAAGTGTGCTTAAAATAGGAACTTATTTTTGTTATTGGGGGCTTTTTTTAAACTACAACCCTAGTTGTTTTTTATAGATACTGTGGGTAAGAAAAGCATGATGACTTTTCCTCCCTAAAATTTCTATTTCAATTACCTTCAGCGTAATATTTTTCAATAAAGTATCCTCTAGCACTGCTTGGAGCTTCCTGTTTATCTCCAGAGAGAGTTCTAAAGTGAGCCCGCTGTCTGCTGGGTGAGATGTGTAGAGAGAGGCCATGATCCCACCACGCCTACTTAAATGCACTTTGTTGAAGTCAGACGCCTCAGACGACAACGTGCCAGCTTCTTCCCTCAAAATGTAGCTCTGGATTATTCTGCAGAAAACAAAACAGCGTTAAAACAGGGACAATATAAAGGGCATGTTAACTCAGGAAGCTGCCGTACAGTCAGACAATTGGTACATCTAGCTCAGTACTGCACACGCACGCAGTGAGGGAGGCAGGCAATGGCTCTCCAGGATCTCAGACTGGACTCAATGGGACTTACTTCTGCTATTATTGCACTATACAAGTCTTTCCTGTGAGATAGGGAATATTACCCCACCAACATCACTTTATTCATAAAACTCTCTAGCCAGAGCAGCAATATTTTAAAGCATCCTGTTTTGGATCTTTAAACATGTAGATAACTTTCCTACCAAAACTAGATTCTGTCTTTTTTTTTTTTTTTTGCAAGATGGAACAATAGTTCACAATTCCCCACAGCTAGTCTCATCATCAGCAACAAATCTTGAGACATTTAAATTGACATAACTGCATTCAGAGACACAGAGTCATGCCCCTTCAGTTTCCAGCTGGACTTACAGACCCCAAGATCACCATCGCCTCAAAAAGCAAGCAAACTTGGTCAGACTTCATCAGTGGCTGCAAGACCAAGCTATAACGAGCATTCCCCAACTTTGTTCTCATTTTTAACTCTAAGAGCCATCAAGTATACATTTCTTAAGGAGTTTAGGTGTAGAAGCCTCCAACTGATGAGAGTTGATTAGCTTCTTCTCACCGTGCAAAAGAAAGCGGGGGGGGGGGGGGGACACACCCACAAAACTGATTTGGATACTTCATTATGCTGAACATAGGAATCTGGCCTTTGTATTAAATGGATTCCAGTTTATGTCTTATACAGGCAGCTGTCTATCATATATTCTGAAAATGGGTGCATTGTACATTTTGCTGCAGTGATGTGTACTACATAACTACTTAGCAGTTTTGAATTGAAGTAGCTAATGCAAATTAACTGTTTTTGACAAAGGTGAAGGTCTTAGTGTCTAACATCTGCCTGCATAAGAACTGTGAAGGAAACTTTCAGCTTATTGCTTCCCAGCGGGTAATTTGCTAAGAATCAATTTGCATGAAAGGCAGCAATTAGAGAGAACAGCAAATTGCTATGGAAGTACTTTCAGAATTTATTTTCAAATCAGGATTATTTTTTTACAGCACAGACTATTTTACATACATCAATACATACAATTAGCTTTGAATCACTACAGTTTAATTAACATTGCTATTTTAGTTTAATTCTATGTTAAGTTCTGTTTACTATTAAGAGATTTCTTTTACTGAATTAGTGCCTATATGTGAGAAATGGAGGAAACTTTCTCTTATCACTAAAGAATGCCTTCCACTCTCACCCTACAAAATGGACCATTGGTCTCACCTGAAGGGTGATTTTCATAGGAGGTATGCCATCAAGCGGGTAATAGCTCCACCTATCGTCCGAAGGCAAGAATGATTTCGAAGTCAAGACTAGGGGCGTCAGGCCCCTCCCACTCTCCAGTTCATTCGCAGCGAGTCTGAAGAGAGGTATCTAAAAATGCAGGAAAAAAGAGGCCAACGGGCCTACCAGCAAAGACATAACACAATAGCAATAATCATAATAGTATGACTCTAACATGGCTATCTAAAATTAATAGCAGTCTTGACTTCACTAGAAATTCTAACATAACAGCATAACGCCACTAAATTTCAAACGTAGTAAATTTAATTATCCTCCAACTGGGAGGGTCGTGATGGCATACCTCCTATGAAAATCACCCTTCAGGTGAGACCAATGGTCCATTTTCCATAGGAGGTATGCCATCAAGCAGGATGTACCAAAGCAACCCATAACAGGGAGGGACCACCCACATCCTAATCATCATTAAGAACCTGCTGCAAAACTCGCCTGCCAAAAGAGGTATCGGCAGAGGCATAACGGTCTATTTTGTAATGCCTGATAAATGAGTGTGGGGTAGACCAAACAGCAACCCTGCAAATATCAGCAACAGGAGCATTAGTAGCAAAAGCAGCCGTAGTGGCAGCTGACCTAGTAGAATGAGCTGTTATACTAGCTGGAACTGGCAGCTTAAGGGACTCATATGCTAAGATAATACATGCCCTTAACCAGCGGGATAAGGTGGAATTAGCTACTTTATGCCGCATAGACCTTGAATGAAAGGATACAAACAGAGACTCCTGGGTCCTAGACCTGGGTCCTAGACAGGTAGGTCTTGAGAGCCCTCTGAACATCCAATGAATGCCAAGCCTTCTCTAGAGGACGAGTAGGATTCGGGCAAAATGAAGGAAGTACAATGTCCTGATTGCAATGGAAAACTGAATTGACCTTGGGACGGAAGGAAGGATCAGTTTTCAGCACAACAGAGTCCTTGTGAAAGACGCAGAGATGGCGGGCAGAAGACAATGCGCCCAGTTCCGAAACTTGTCTCGCAGAAGTGATTGCGATCAGGAACAGGACCTTGAATGACAACAGACGTAAAGGCACAGTCCTGAGGGGCTCAAACAGAGGACGTTGTAAAGCCTGCAGAACCTTCGACAAACTCCATGAGGGGAAACGATGGACTACAGCTGGTGAGTGTAGAGCAGTGCCTCTGAGGAAGTGTTTGATGAACGGATGCGATGCAATTGGGGCACTAGTGGAGGACACTGAGAGAATTGATGACAGAGTGGACGCATGTCAACGTAAGGTGTTGGGTCTGAGCCCCATCGTGAGACCTCTATGAAGGTATTGCAGCACCTGTTGTATTGTGGCCTGGGATGGATCGAGGTGCTGAGCCTGACACCACCTAGAGAATGCCACCCAGGTATGTTGATAAATACGGGTGGTAGACGGTCTTCTCGATGCCAAGATAATGTCAATAACAGCGTCAGACAGTCCAGCCGATCTCAAATGTCCCCGTTCAAAAGCCACGCTGTTAGGTTGAGCCACTTGGGATCCTGATGGCATACTGGACCCTGAGATAGGAGGTCCGGCCTGACTGGTAGGCCAAGGATCCGTCACCGACATTGCAAGGAGATCCGAGAACCACGGTCGACGGGGCCAATATGGTGCTATCAGGACCAGCTGTGCCCTCTCGCGCTGCGCCTTCCTCAACATTCTGGCTAGCAGTGGAATGGGAGGGAAGGTGTACAAAAGGCCCTCTGGCCACGGTAATGATAGAGCGTCCACCGCCTCTGCTGTCGTATCCAGGTATCGTGCGAAGTACCTGGGTAGCTGGCAATTGCGACTGGAAGCAAACAGGTCGACTGAGAAAAGGCTGAATTGACGCTGGAGAAGATGGAAAATGGTCGGATGAAGTTTCCATTCTCCTGGAAAAACTTGTTGTCTGCTGAGCCAGTCCACTGTCACATTCCAAATTCCTCTGAGATGTTCTGCTTTCAAGGACTGTAGATTTTGTTCTGCCCAGTCGAAGATGAGGTAAGCTAGATTCTGCAAAGAACGTGACCTCGTTCCCCCTTGTCTGTTTAAATGCGATTTCGCACACGTGTTGTCGGTTCGAATGAGAACATGGTCCAAGGGGAACAGTGACTGAAAATGGAGCAGAGCAAAGTGGACAGCCTTTAGCTCCAGCCAACTGATGCTCTGCGTCTGTTCTGCAGCGGTCCAAACCCCTTGAACGAACTGAGAGTTGCAGTGGGCTCCTCAGCCAAGGAGACTGGCATCTGTGGTGATGACAGTCCTGTGGGGTTCTCTGAACGGAGTGCCCTGGGTGAAGTGATGAACCCTCGTCCACCAGCGGAATGACAGATGCTGGGCTCAGTGAGATCGCTCGATGATTTGAGTTGGCGATGTCCTGCTGAAATGGCAACAAAGTCCACTGGAGATGGCGAGAATGTGCTCGAGCCCATGGCACAATATGGATGGCTAGAAGCATGACATCTGCGGTGTCTTGGCGCATCAGAGATCTTGCGATGTCTGTGATAGCCGATATGCGGTCTGGAGACAGGAACACCATCGCCTGCTGGGTGTCCAACATCGCCCCTAGCCGTAGGTCTGCAAAACATGGAGCGTGAGCTTTAGATGTTGATGAGCCAGCTCCCTCGATCTCGCCCGTATTAAAAGATCATCCAAATAAGGGTAGATGTGCACCCCTTGAATCCGGATGTAAGCCACTAGTATGAGTAGCACCTTGGTAAATACTCTTGGGGCAGACGAGAGTCCAAATGGCATTGCTCGATATTGAAAATGTTGGGTACCAAAAGCGAATCGAAGGAATTTTCTGTGGGCTATGCAAATAGGCACATGGAAATATGCTTCCTTAAGGTCGATAGAGGCCAGGAAGTCTCCTTCTTGCAGGCTTTCAGTGATGGAGTGAAGGGATTCCATTTTGAACCTGCGATACTTTACAAAACGGTTAATGAACTTGAGGTCCAATACCGCCCTCCATGAGAGATCTCGTTTGGGCACAGCAAATAGGAGGGAGTACACCCCTTCCGACCTCTCAGCAGTGGGGACTGGCTCTATCGCTGCTATGTCCATGAGGTGACGTATCGCAGTCTGCATGATGCAGTGCCTGGCTGGTGCCCTGGGACAAGGGGATGGATGAAACTTGTCTGGAGGTATTGCCCAAAACTCAATTGCATATCCAAAACAAAAAAGATCTCTGATCCAGGAGACCTGAGTCAGGGTTAGCCAATGTTCGCCGAACAGAAGCAGTCTGCCCCCAACTGGTATTGGATTAATACTGTCTGCGCTGGCGAGACCCTCCCCTGTATGAGGACGTTGAGGAGCCTCTGCGGCCCTGGTACTGACCTCTACCCGGGAAACGTCTATTCCAGCCTCCTCTGGAGGAGCGGAAATCATATGTTGGGAACTCGCGGCCTCGTCCCCCGGACCGCGTTCCTAGAAAGGGCTGAGACGTGAGGTACGAAGCGAAACGTCTAAAAGGTCTGCACTTGATGTTTGTAACGGTGGCCAAGACAGGCTTTCGAGTGTCCTTAGGGTCAACAAGCACTGCCTTTAGTGTCTCCTCACCGAAAAGTAATGACCCGGCATAAGGTGAACGAGATAGATTAACTCTGGCAGTAGAGTCAGCCTGTCAGTGACAAAGCCAGAGGGTGCGTCGGGCCACAACCTGAGCCGCTATGGCACGTGCTCCTAGCTGATTCGCGTCCAAGGTGGTGTCGGCTACGAAAGCAGCTGTTTTGTGCAATTTTATTAGCGATCTCCGCAGAGAAACAGGATCTGGATTGGAATCCTCGATGAGGTCGTCCAACCACATCATCGCTGCCCTAGCGAAAATAGAGGCTGATGTAGATGCACGCATAGAAAAGGCGATGGCCTCATGAGTCTTGCATAAAGCAAAGTCCGGTCTCCGCTCAGTGGCATCCTTTAAATGAGATTCTCCTTCCCGTGGCAAAAGGGATCTGGAAACTAAGCTGGAAATTGGCTCGTCTATGCCAGGGACGGCCAGTTTGGTAGTAAAGTCCGAGGCCAGAGGATAAAACCTGTCCGCAATGTTATTAAATTGGCGTGCTTGTAAAGGGTGAGACCATTCGTCCTTGGCCAGTTTAGCTATGGGGTCTGGCACACGAAGATAGTTTTCTGCTGGAGTGGGGGATTTCAAGACCCTGGCCCCCTTTAAAGTGGGAGTGGTAGCTGCAGTTGGAGTGGATTGAAGGCCAAGAGCATTCAACACTCTGTGTGCAAGGGGTTGGTAATCTGAGGCATCAAAGAGGCGACAGGATGTATCCTGCTCATGTTCAGAGTGGTCACTCCATATGTCTCCTTCATCTTGCAGCGCGAATGCAGACCCCTCCTCACATGAGATGTCATCAACAAACCTGCCCCTGGCAATGTCAAACGGATTTGGAGAGCAGGATGGGTTCGTCTCACTGTGTACAAATTGGTCCCCGCTGTGTTGGGGGATAGCGGGAACTTGTGATGGTGACTGTCTCTGAGCGAAAAACGACAGCATGCCCTGAAGTTGTGAAATGAACTCATGGGACAGTTGCAGTCCTGGAGATGTAGACAGTGGCTCTTGGAGAGGCGGAAGTGCGGACGGCCCCACAGGCAGTGAAGAAGAGTAAGCGCCGGGTTGGGTGACCGTTGGCTGTTCAGGAAAACCAGGAAATTCCTCCTCATCAGAGGAAGCAGCCGGAGAATGAAAAAGAGTAGTTAACTGTGCATGGGTTGACCCTTCTGGAACTGGAGCAGAGACATAGCGGGGCCGCTTGGTTGTGCTGTGGCTGGAAAGATGTTTAGTTTTGGCAACCGCTTTAGAATGCTTATGTTTGACCGCCTTAGGTGGTTTAGGCTTGGTCGTCTGGTTTGTCTCTGGCTGTTTCGGCTTGGTTGACTGGGTTGTCTCTGGCTGTTCCGCCATCATATATTTTAAAGGGTAGCAGTACACGGCCACGGATGGGGCAGAATGCACAGACCCGAACAGGCTCAGTACACGGCACATGACTGGGGCAGAATGCACTGGCAGATGGCTAAGTACACGGCCACAGATGGGGCAGAATGTACACTATGAACAGTCTTAGTACACGGCCACAGATGGGGCAGAATGCACAGTCCAGATGTGTATTATCAACAGCCTTTGTTAGCCTTCAGATAGTTGCAGTAGTGCAAGAGCCAGCAGCAGTAGCAGATTCAATAGAGGAACCTGTATAGATCACGCTGTGGGAGCTGACGAAAAGGCTTGTCTCTGCTATCCACAGCCCCAGTAATTGAAACCCCCCTTCTCAGCCCTGTAACTGACTAAACAGAAAGAGCGGGAAAGGAGGGACAAACAGAATGGCAACCGCAAAAAGAGCGGGAAAAAGCCAATCAGAAAGGCTTGGGGCAATAACGAAGCAATGGTGGTCACAGGGGAGCACCAGTAAGCTCAAAAAACAACCTCAAAAACAAAACTCTGGAGCCGCGAGGCTGAGAAAGCACGATCGCAGCTCAACAAGCAAGGAGAAAAGGAAGCTGGAGCCGCAGGCTCCAAAGCAGTCGCGGCGAGACTTAAAATGCCGCAAAACGAGCCAGGAGTAGCCCAACCCAAAAGGGGACCCTGATGCAGAGCCGCAGCGCAGGCTCTGGAGCTGCCGCTAAAATAGGCGGCAAGAAGAGAGCTGCAGCCGCAAGCTCTTAGTCAATTCTTCGTTCTGCTAAGGAAGGAAGAACCGCCGCCGCGATCTCACAGAATCGCCGTTAGGCTCAAAACTGCAGCCACAAGCTCCTAGAAAATCTGCGTCCTCTAAAGGACAGAGCCGCAGCCGCAGGCTCCAGGGCCGCCTCGAGAAGTTGCCACAGAAGTAACGGGAAGGCAAAAGGAGCTGCAGCCGCGGGCTCCTTGTGTAGGCAGCAAGCCGAACAGGCACGAAAAAATGCGGGGAGCAGAAAGGGAGCTGCAGCCTCGAGCTCCTGATTAAAGCTGCGTCTGCCGCCGGAGAAAGGGGGAACCGCAGCCGCAGACTCCCCAAGTGCCGTTGGGCTAGTTACTGGGGAAAAGGCAAGGGCAAGGGAGAACCCCCCCCAAAGGACTTCCCCAGGAAGAAAAAAAATATGCTTAGACAAAACAGTTTAGACAGGACAGAGGGAAGGAAGGACACGGGACTACACACACAAACCTCCCACCCTGTCACACAGATACACAAAAAACTTATCCAGAAGCTACACTATCGAGAATTTCAAACTTGTTCGGTACGAAGGCAAGAATGAACTGGAGAGTGGAAGGGGCCTGACGCCCCTAGTCTTGACTTCAAAATCATTCTTGCCTTCGGACGATAGGTGGAGCTATTACCCGCTTGATGGCATACCTCCTATGGAAAACATGGAAATACCTTGGGGCTATTTTGAGATGTCTGGCACCATTTCCACTCCAATAAGCACAGTGAAGTTATAAGATTACAACACAGAGCACCAATGTTAAGTTTTAACACTGCATCTTGTACTGTTTTTTTTTCAAACTGATTAAAAAATATTGTACATACTTGGTTTTTTTCCTGATTTCTTCCACCAGCTGTTTGATATGATCCTCCATGAACTCCATCTTTTCATTTTTCCGAGCATGTGCTTTCTGCAACCTTACTATTCTCTCAATCAAGATGGTCTTGTCCACTTCAGGGAAATGATCCACAGCTACTGAAGAGCCACTGTTTTCTGGTGACCGATCTTCATTACTGCTTCGAGCATTAAGAGATCCTATTAATACCAATCACATGTTATTTAGAATGCCTAGCTCTAAACTCAAGAAAAATTATTTATGTCTTTAAAGGTTTTATAATCTGCTTTTTGAGATCATGCTCCACAGAAGTTGCACACAAAGTATATAAAAATACAAATATATTAGAACTTTTAAAAATATCCACTTCATCGTAGTACTAAAACCTTTACTAGCACAGAGAAACTACGTAAGACAGACCTCAGTGAAACAACCCCAATTTATACTAAGTGTTAAAAGCCACAGAGAGAAAGCCCACTTAAAGAACTTAAGGGATGGATCCTGCCTAATTGTAGAAGCTATAGTCGTGGGGCCACTGCCAAGAAAGTTACAGTGAATTAGTATTTCCTATGGCTAACCTAGGATTGGTTGCATAAGAAAGCCCATCAGGCTTAGGTTCCAGCATGATATAATGCAGAGAAAATTGTGAACAACTATTGGAGTGGAGTAAATCATGCTGGTGGAAATATAGTTCTGGGGAACACCGCTATATTTCATTGGCAAGATTTTGGTATTTTTTTTTAATTGACAAGACTAACAAACAACATACCTGATGAACTAGAACGACTCCCCATACTGCTGACATCTTTATCATAGTTGCCATTTTCAAGCTGATCCAGTTTTCTTCGTGCTAAGAAAACAAACCACAAGTCGTTTGATGGAATACTGATAGTTTCAACCTCCATGTGAAAAAAAGCATACAAACCAAGGTCTGAGAAATGTTAACCTTGCTGAAGTTGCTTGGTGAGGTCTTTAAGATTTGCTGTGTGCTTTCGCTTCTGAGTGATCAACTCATCTTTTAATTCATCCACTTGCGTGTTCAGGTCTGCTAATGCTTTCTGCTGAGATGCTAATTCCGTCTGCAACACCTGAATGTTGTTTCTGTGAAGCTCCTCTTCCTTCTGCAATTTACTTGCCTGAATTTATAAAGTGAAATATTTACTTATAAAATATAACTCCTGATGTGTGCCTTTGCTTTCCCCATTGTCCACTATATATTTTATACGATTTTTAAAAGTTTTAGCACCCCCCCCCAAAAAAAAAACCAGACCCAAGAACAAATTTCAGATGCTTATATTCCAGTTCAGTATATTGTGTGGGCTTTGAAGAATATGGTTCAATTCACTAATAGGCAAAAAACCTTGCAGTTTAAGAACGTACCAATAGCCAACAGATATTTCTATCAAACTCTAAAAAGCAAGGAAATTGGACAGCTATAGTGAATGCACCAGGGGAGCAGAAGACCTGACCTCCTCTCTGAGATATTGTACTCCCCTATAAATTTGTCAAAATGCAAACACAATTTGGGTTGGTCTTTCACAGTCCAATCCACTTCTTGTGTAATTTGGAAGAATTTGGTAACATGTGCCTCTGAGCATATGGCGAGTGACGGCAACACCTGCCATCTCCAAAGATGGAGAATTACATTTTTGTATGTTTGTTGGCTATAGGTACATTCTTAAAACGTAAGGTTTTTTGCCTATTAGTGAATTTCTCTGCTTTTTAATCTGGGAGGTAAGAAATGGGATCCTGTGCAAGTTTGCTGAGAATGGATTGACCATTTGCATGCTTATTGTGTTCAGTGGGATTTATTCCCCTGCAATCATGCTTAGGATAGGTGAAACTGCCCACAGGGGATGGGGAGGGGAACATACAGGAGGGGGAAGAGGGAGGATTTGGAGCTTGCTGCCTATGTTATGCTATACGTGATTTCAGTTTCCACTTTTTAAAAACAGATGTAAGGTTGTATAGATTTCTACAACATTCTGCTAACTATTTGTTTAGCACCCCAAATGGGCTAGGAACCTGCACAGAAGTGATCCTGCCACAGAATTTACAACCTATATTAGATGGACAACATCATGTACAACTCAGTAAAGTACAAGAATATGCACAATACATCCCAGAATTTTGGAACTCTCAATTATCAGGATGAAGAATTAGGAAAGCCATCACATCCCTGAAGTGACAGCTATACTGCTTTGGTTTGCAGCAGACAGCACAGCCTTCAGTTCTCATACGACCCTAACTGGACAGGGATAGACTGTCTTCTGTTGTCTATGCTCTGGTAACCTCTAAGTTAGATTACTGCAATATGTAATACATGGGGCTGCCTTCAAACACAGTTTAGGAACATCAGCTGGTGCAGAAATCAGCAGCTAGACTGCTCATCAGGACAAGATGGTTTGAGCACATAATACCAATTCTGGCACAACTGCACTGGCTACCAAGTAGTTTCCAGGCTCAATTCAAAGTGCTGGTTTTGATCTATAAAGCCTTTTATGACTCAGGACACCAATACCTCAAGGATCGCCTCCCCCTATATGTACCAACCTGGACCCTGCACTTGGCATCGGAGGGTCTTCCTTGTGTGCCCCCTCCAAAGGTGTGGAGAGTGGCAACACAAGAACGGACCTTCCCAGTGGTGCCCCCCCATTTGTGGAACACCCCCTCACAGGGAGATATGTCTGGCATCATCATTATCCATCTTTAGGTGCCAGGCAAAAACATTTCTCTTCTCCCAAGCATCTGGTTCTTAACTTTGGAAGGCTTCAGTTGTGTAGCTTTCCTAAGAAGGGTTGCTCCACCACCTTATATACTGTTTTTTGTTTGTTTGTTTGTTTTACTGTAAATCGCTTTGAGTGCACATATTTGTGTGGAAAAGCAACTAACCAATTTAATCAATCAATCAATTAATTAATTCCCAGCCGCCTTCTAATTCAGGCAGATTAAATTTGGCAGGGCCAAATTATATGATCATTATGCATGTGCCTGGCTGTGTTTTTTTCCCCTACTCAGACTGCCCCGTGTTTATGCCAAGAGGAAACTCCCCCCTCCCCCATGTACAGCAAGAAGAAACTTTCCAAATTTGGGTTCAGCAGTGGTGCCAAAAAGCACAAGGGTTTTGACATTCCGTCAACCCATTAACTATAAATATGGTATAATTGAAAAGGAAAACACATCTGCCTTTGTGCAGAGCGGTTACCTGACCTAAAGATAGGGCCTGATAACATTTCCAAGGTTCTCTTCTGGTACAAAGGAATTCGTGTCATTGTGCTTTGGCCCAACTGTAGCACAATTTATTGTGCAACAGCAGAAGTAGGAGGCATACATCCAGGCTTTTTCCAGGGTTTAGAGTGTAATTAAAAATATGAATTGCATAAACATTAACCCATTAATTGATTTAATTGATATTGATTTACCAGTTCATCTCTTGCTTGCCCCACAAGTTCCAGCTGATTCCAAGACTCTCTCTCACTGTACGTGAGCTTATCAACCTGCATTTGTAAGGAGTTGGTTTCTGACTGTAGTTGGGCATTCTTGGTGCTCAATTTTTCAGTGAAGACCAATAGCTCTGATTCTCTTTTCCGGCTGCCATCAATGTCCTTCTGGAAGTCAGTAAGCAGGGAGTTGAGACTGCCCACTTCTTCCTTCAAAGAGCTAATTTCTTGTGCATCTCTATGAAATCAAAAGAGGAATTCACATTAGGCAGGCAAGTATCATGTTTCCTGGTTTATCTATATCAGGCCTACACAATTCACATATACTTTGCAGTCAATGCTATTGTGCTCAGAGCTGCAGTTAGTCCTGGTATTGTGTAGGCCTGCTCTGCAATACAAGACATAGATTGTGGGTAATTTACAGTTTATTTGAGGAAATCAATATTATAAAGTGAAACAGATGCTATAAACCAATGCTGTTGTTCAGTCTTGATAGCATACATTTCAATCTTTCAGCTTCAAAATGAAGATATGTTTCATTTCAGGATTCACTCTGATCATTAAAATGTTACTCATAAGTTACCAACTGCATGCACTGTGATTTCACATTTCCTAGAAAAAGCCAACATTGCAGTGTTAATTGGAAGCAAGTGCTTTTTAAGGAAATGCAAATGTTGAGTCCTCAACCTCCCTTAGGATTTGTAGGACTGTTGAAACCTTGCTAAATTTCAGGTAATTATTGGTTACAAATGCCCTGGGCTGCATGCATGGTTCTCTATTTATACAATGCTCTGCTGTATTCAGTATGCAACACATTAAATAACAAAAAAAGCAGAGAATATACTTTAACCCCTAGTTCACCCATGCCATATGGAAACATGATTGTACACAGAAGTTTTTATTCTGGTTACCTATAGGTTAGTTTGTTCTGTAATTTACAAGGCTGAAATCTAGAAGTAAATCCACTGTAATTAAATGGAGCCGCACTGGTGTTAAACAAGGAAAGCAATTACACAGTCTGTTATTTTAATTGACTTTTCTTTTAAGGAAGGGGGAAATTATGAATGTGACCTAGTCAAAATAAAGAACCCATGACAGAAAAGCAAGGCACTTCTCAAAGAGATGGGATGTGGATTAATTATTGAAGGGGAAAGCAGAGAAAGGAAGGTTTTTTTTATAAAAATAAGGGAGATTTAAATACACCTATAATGAAGGAGTATGACAAGCTCAACAGAGAGACTTAAAATGGAGAGACAAAAGATAGAGAAGTTCTTGAGGAAGTGGGGAGAAGTTATAGGTTTGGAGCTGGAAATTCATGGTGACCAAGGGAGGGGTAAGAGGAGATGGATGTTTTAAACAATTAGTTAATAAAACTATTAGCTACATGATGATTTACTTTTAATTACAATTGTATCTCACTCTTCTCCCCAACTAGGGCTGCAATCCAATACACACTTACCTGGGAGTAAGTCCCACTGAAGCCAATGGAGCTTACTTCTGAATAGATATGTACTGGATTGCAGCCTAGATCAAAGCAGCAAACGTGTAGTTATCACATTTTTCAGTATCATAAGAAGTCTCTGAAGATTTAGATTAAGGTAACAGCTCGCACACTATATACATTTTAGATTTCTTATTTTAGATTTCTGCTGAACACCTTGCAAATTCAGGGGATTAAGCATTTGTGCAAAAATATATTTTGTCACACTAACTCATTGTGTAAAATTATATTTTGTCATACTAACTCATTGTGATGATCTCAGTTCAATTTAAAAAACGGGAAAAAGTAAAGGATATTGCAAGATTTTATGAGAGGACTGCAGCACAAGTGAACTTTTCAGTTGCCATGACGGCATGGGCACAACCATCCCAATGTTCTGTTACATATCTTGCCAGCATTATCTAGAGGATTTGTCAGTAGCTAGTGATGTGGATTTGTTAGGGGGTGGGGCTTGGAGTACTAGATAGGTTAAGATTTGATTGTTTGGAATTATCTGAAAGTTTTATATCTCCTCACCTGTTCCCTCTAGGCTGAGAGCCTACACTGGTACAGAACTGTGTCCCTCTCCCAGGGCCGGCACCAGCCTGCCCTGGCCCCATGGCACTGTAACCCAACACCTGCTCCTGATACAGGCGGCGCAGGGCTAATAAGCCCTCTTGCGTACCCCACCTACCTCTCACATCAGTGTGCATAACGTGAGCTATGCACGCATGCCTGCAATCAACCAAAATGGCAGCAGAGGCACCAACCCTTAAGGAAGTTCCACTGCCATCTTGGGTGATGGCAGGAATGTGTGCACAGCACACACAGTATACATACTGATCGCAGTGGCAGATGGGGCATGTGGGTGGGCTCACTGAAATCTGCACTGCCTGTATGGGGGGATGCCTGGGAGCTGCCGCAAATTATGGAATGGGAGCACCACCATACCATTCTAAGGAGGGGCCCTTCAGGGGCCTCTCTGAGTCACAGGGGCCCTCGGTCAGGACTCAGCCTGGCTGCCATCTGGCTCCAGGACTGCCCTTCCCCTCCCCCAACCTGAGAGGTAGAAAGCTCTATTTTGCTGCCTCTATTAGATCATCTTTAAGCTGCCCAGCGGAGCTTTTTAAAGTCGTGCGAGGGCTCTTACACTCTGGCCCCCATGATACTATGGAAACATCTGAGACCCGCTGTAATGAAATTGCTGGACACTTTCAAGATAAGATTGCATGTATCCGCAGGGACCTTGACTCTGATGTTGTGACAGATGAATCCATTGAAGTGTCCGGAGCACGGCCTTGTCTTTCTTTATTGGATGAGTTTCAGTTGGTGCAGCTCGAGGAAGTGGACAAGGTGCTTGGAATGGTTCGGGCGACCACGTCTGTTCTGGATCCTTGCCCATCTTGGCTAGTGAAAGCTGGCAGGGCTGGAACCACTGGTTGGGCCAAGGAGGTGGTTAATGCCTCCTTGAGGGAGGGAGTGGTCCCTGGTAGCCTCAAGGAGGCAGTAGTGAGACCTCTTTTAAAGAAACCCTCCTTGGACCCAGATAATTTAAACAACTATAGACTGGTGGCGAATGTCCCTTTTCTGGGCAAGGTTTTGGAGCGGGTGGTTGCCAGCCAACTCCAGGCGCTCTTGGATGAAACCGATTATCTAGATCCGTTTCAATCTGGTTTCAGCCCCGGTTTTGGCACCGAAACAGCCTTGGTCGCCCTGTATGATGACCTGTGTCGGGAGAGGGACAGGGGGAGTGTGACTCTGTTGATTCTCCTTGATCTCTCAGCGGCGTTTGATACCATCGACCATGATATCCTTCTGAGGAGACTCGCGGAGTTGGGTGTAGGGGGCACTGCTTGGCAGTGGTTCTGCTCCTACTTCGCGGATTGTCACCAGAAGGTAGTGCTTGGGGAACAGCACTCGACACCATGGACTCTCCATTGTGGAGTCCCTCAGGGGTCGGTTTTGTCCCCCATGCTTTTCAACATCTACATGCAGCTGCTGGGTGCAATCATCAGGAGTTTTGGAGTGCGTTGCCATCAGTATGCTGATGACACGCAGCTCTATTTCTCCTTTTCATCTTCTTCAGGTGAGTCTGTTGATGTGCTGAACCGTTGCCTGACCGCGATAATGGACTGGATGAGAGCTAATAAACTGAGACTCAATCCAGACAAGACCGAGACATTGTTGGTGAATGCCTTCCCTGCTCAGATGGTGGATGTTAACCCTGTTCTAGATGGGGTTACACTCCCCCTGAAGGAACAGGTACGTAGTTTGGGGGTTCTTCTCGACTGTTCCCTGTCTCTCGAGGCCCAAGTGGCCTCGGTGGCATGGAATGCGTTTTACCATCTCCGTCTGGTAGCCCAACTACGCCTCTATCTGGACAGGGACGACCTCGCCTCTGTTGTTCACACTCTGGTAACTTCAAGATTGGATTACTGTAATGCGCTCTACGTAGGGCTGCCCCTGAAGACAATTCGGAAGCTTCAGCTGGTGCAGAACGCAGCTGCCAGACTATTGACGAGGACCAGTCGGTCTTCGCATATAACACCTGTCTTGGCGCGTCTGCACTGGCTTCCTATTTGCTTCTGGGTGAGATTCAAGGTGCTGGTTCTTACCTATAAAGCCTTATACGGCGTGGGACCTCAATACCTTGTGGAACGCCTCTCTTGATACGAACCTACCCGTTCACTTCGTTCAGAATCTAAGGCCCTCCTCCAGGTACCAACCCATCGGGAAGCCCGGAGGGTGGTTACTAGACCTAGGGCCTTTTCTGTGGTGGCCCCTGAGTTGTGGAACAGCCTCCCCGAAGAGGTACGCCTGGCGCCTACACTTTATCTTTTCGGCGCCAGGTAAAGACCTTTTTATGCTCCCAGGCATTTTAATTTTCTTAACCATTTTAATCTTTTAATCCGTATTTTTAATTTTTGTCGTATTGTGTTTTTGTAGTGTTTTTTTGTTGTTTGTTTGTATATGTTTTTACGATTTTTATTATGATATATTGTATTTTATCTTGTTTGTTCACCGCCCTGAGAGCTATTCTGCTAAGGGCGGTATATAAATTGAAATAATAAATAAATAAATAAAGGGAGCACCAGTTAGTTTAATGAGAGTTAACTGGAACTCCCTCCCGTTCGATCTCCGCCATGCCCCTTCCCTAGATACATTTCGCCGAGCCTTAAAAACTTGGCTCTTTGGACAGGCCTTCGGGACCTCCGGGGTGGGCTAATTTTTTATGAGTGTTAATTGTTTATTGATTGCCCTACATTGTCTTATACTGCCGCTATTTTAAAATGATCATTCTTGACTGCATTGTATTTTATTTTGTATTGTATTGTATTTTATTGAATTTTAATGTGTACGTCGCCTAGAGTGGCTTCGGCCAGATAGGCGACACAAAAATTAAATTTTATTATTATTATTATTATTATTATTATTGAAGTTGTTGAGCTGTTGAGCATTATTGTTTGCTGATGATCATTATGATTGTTATTAATGACTGGTGTGTTTGGTTATTAAGTGTAGGGGATTGGTAAAAGGATGTGTAATTTAAAAACCCTGGTAAAGGTGTAATAGTAGTTTACGCAGGTGTGAGTGGTTGATGAAAGTGAGAGATTATGAGAGCGGTTCTGTGGGTAGAATGTTTTTGACAGCTTGATTTACGTTTAACAAATTTTTACATGTTTCCCTTTTTGAATCTTATATTGATACAATCTGTTACATATACCAATATTGTCTTTTACGGCGTATCTAGCTACTTGGATTTTTTTTTAAAATTGTCGAGCCTGTGCCCACGTGTGCATTACTGAGACCTGGGTGGGTGAGTTGAGAGGAGTTGATCTTGGGTACTCAGTGCAACACCAACACATGCTGCAGGGATTTTTTGGGGGGGGGAGAGGAGTTACTGTGGTCTACAGAACTTCCATCACCAGGAAGCCACTCAGTCTTGGACCTGGCTGTGAGGGCCTGCACCTGATGTCAGGCCAAGGAGTCAGTAAACTAGGGTTGCTGCTGGTGTACAGTCCACCCTGCTGTCTGGCAGTTTCTCTGACTGAGCTGGTCGCGGCTGTCTCAGCTGTGGTATTGGAGGAGCCCAGAACGATAGTCCTGGGTGATTTCAATGTCCATGCTGAGGCTGCCTCTAGTGTTCTTGCCCGGGACTTCACTGTCTCCATGACAACCATGGGGCTGTCTCAAGTTGTCACCGGCCCGACACATAGGGCAAGGCACACTCTTGTCTTGGTTTTTGCTCCAGATGGAGAAAGGGGTGGTCTGGAGATGGGGTGTGTGTGGATGTTACCCAATTGTCATGGTCACACCACTTTCTGGTGAAGTTTAGACTTATCTTCCCCTGCAGAGGTGATGAACAGATTAAGATAGTACACTCCCAGAGACTAATGGAATCCACAGGATTCCTGAATCCCCTGGGGGAGTTCCCAGTAAATAGAGCAGGTGACCATGTTGAAGCCTTTGTCACACTGTGGAGCAGCGAGGTGCATCAGGCTCTTGACATGGTTGCCCCTGAGCGGCCTCTCTGGCATTGTGGAGCCCAGTTTGCACCTTGGTACACCAGTGAGCTAAGGGCAATGAAACAGGCTGGACGATGGCTAGAGTGCAAGTGGCAAAAGACATGCTCTGAGACTGACTGGCACAAGTAAAACATCATAATCATGCCTACTTTGTGACAGTGAGGGCGGCAAAGGCGGCCCACTTCTCTGCCACCATCACATACTCAAGTAGCCATCCAGTGGAGCTATTCACATTGTCAGAGCTGTGTTGACAATGGAAATGGAGTTTTAGACCCTTTGGAGGCCCACTGTGAATTGTTCGCAAGGCACTTTAAGTGTAAATTTGCTCGCCTTGATGCCCCATCCACATCTACTGTAGTCCCCAGTGAGGTGTCCAGTGCAATGTCTGGTGCAGTGTCTTGGGATCAGTTTCAGTTGATGTGGCCTGATGAGATGGACAAGGTGCTTGCGATGATGTGGCCAGCAACGTGTCCTCTCGACCCTTGCCCTTCTTGTGTTATTAAAGCTTGCCAAGGGGGTCTGACAGAGTGGATCAAGGATGTGGTCAACACATCGTTGTGGGAGGGAGTGGTTCCAGCCACCCTGAAAGAGGCGGTGATCCGATAGCTCTTGAAAAAGTCCACCCTGGACCCATTGGTTTGTGACAACTACCGACCAGTTGCAAATACCCCCTTCTTAGGGAAGGTGATTGAGAGGGTTGTGGTGCAGCAACTGCAAGTACTCTTGGCTGAAACAGATAATCTAGACCCATTCCAGTCTGGGTTCAGGCCTGGTTATGTGACTGAATCGGCCTTGGTCACCCTGAGGGATGACCTTTATCGGGAGAATGACAGGGGAAGCGCAATCCTGTTATTCTTACTTGATCTCTCAGTGGCTTTTGATACCATTGACCATGGCATCTTTCTGGGCTGACTTGGTATGATGGGTATTGGAGGCACTGTTTTACAGTGATTCCGATCCTATCTCTAGGATAGTTTTCAGAGAATAGCATTGGGTGATTGTCTTTCGGGCCCCTGGCGGTTGTGCTATGGGGTGCTGCAGGATACCATCTTGTCCCGCATGCTGTTTAAAATCTATATGAAGCCCTTGGGAGTGGTCATCAGGAAATTTGGTGCAAGGTATCAGCAATATGCTGACAATATCCAGTACTATTTCTCTGTAACATCTG
Source organism: Rhineura floridana (assembly GCF_030035675.1). NCBI lineage: Eukaryota > Metazoa > Chordata > Lepidosauria > Squamata > Rhineuridae > Rhineura > Rhineura floridana. The sequence goes on along the minus strand of NC_084486.1, from coordinate 73,618,411 downwards.
AATCAGGAGAGGCCATGCAAGCCTTGGACTGGTGCCTGGTCTCGGTGGTGAGCTGGATGAGGGCCGATAAACAGACTGAATCCTAGCAAGACAGCGACACTGTGGGTTGGTGGTTCCTGAGTTCGGATAATTGGTCAGTTGCCTGCTTTGGATGGGGTTGTATTCCCTCTGAAAGAGCAGGTCCGTAGTCTGGGGGTGCTCCTGGATCCATCTTTGTCACTAGAGGCCCAGGTGACCTTCGTGGCTAGAAGTGCCTTTTACCAGCTTCAGCTGATAAGACAGCTGTGGCTGTTTCTGGGTCAGGAGAGCCTGACCACTGTTGTCCATTCACTGGTAACCTGCAGGTTGGATTACTGTAATGCACTCTATGTTGGGCTACCCTTAAGGTTGGTCTGGAAGCTGCAGCTGGTGCAAAATGTGGCGGCGAGACTGCTCACTGGGGCAGGGTATCGCTAGCATGTCACTCCGCTACTGAAAGAATTGCATTGGCTACCTATTAACTACCAGGCTAAGTTCAAGGTTTCAGTTTTGTTGTACAATACACCAGGGATACCTGAAAGACCATCATATCCCTTATATATCCAGTTGATCACTGGGCTCTGCAGGTGAGAGCCTCCTGCAGATGCAGATACCATCTTACCAGGAGGTCTGTTCTGCACAACCTAGGAAATTGACCTTTAGTGTAGTGGCACCTACTCTTTGGATTTCCCTCCCCTTAAATATTAGACAGGCACCATCTCTGTTATCTTTTCGGCACCTACTGAAGACCTTCACAATAAACTTTTTAAGTAGATACCTTATCCCAGTATGCATCTGCATTGGCATTGCTTTTTAGTATGTTTTAAACCTTTTTTAAAAATGTATTTTAAGGCTTTTAAAAAAATGTTTTTAAAGATGTTTTGTTTTAATATATTTTAAAGTCTGTTTTTATGCTATTGTAAAGTGCTTTTAGTGCTTTTGTTTGCCACCTTGGGCTCCTACTGGGAGGAAGGGCGGGATATAAATCTTATAAATAAATACTGTATACACATGTACTTGGATTTTTTTTATATAAATTGTTTGGAGATCTATTGATACTAAGCAGTCTATAATGTCTTAAAACAAACAAATAAGATCTAGATTGTTTAAAGAGGTTGGGATAGCCTGAGTCCACAGACATCAATATTTAAAGATTTTTGCATTTAGACAATGCCAGTCACTATGACTTTGTTTAAGGGTCTAACAATAGTTCTTTCGTATGCTCAAAACCCTATTCTATCCAGACAAAATTAAATATAAATGTGTATCTTTGAATGCTAAAATTCTGAAAAATCAAATCAAGCTAAAGTATTAAACATCTTTTCTGACTTCTCCCGATATAGTCATTGTAAAGATACACACCAAGTGGATTCAAAGTGATGCTAACTCTAGAAATGCCAAACAACAACAAAAGATTATTTGCCATGTCCAAGGTTAATACATACAGTCAGGTTTATAGCTCACACAACATTGTCTGGATTGTACAAAAGTTCTGTACATAAGCATAATAGTACTTTTTAATGACAATCTTCTAGTTCCAGAAGTAAATTTTGTCTATAAGATCAAAATATAAAAATGTAACGGCCTACCTCTGATGTTGCTCCTGGAGCTGATCTATGATTTTCACTTTATCTAGCAGATTCTGAATCTCAGTCTTCTGACGATTAATAATTTCTCTGTATTTTGATAATTCATCTTCTGTTCTCAGTCGTTCATCCTCTAGACACTTGACCTAAAAAGAACAGAAATTGTTACGGTAAATGGTATATTTTACTGTTTCTGATAGATTTCATTCACTGTTTGAGACGTAAGTGCTTTTATGTGGTGCTGCCCTTGTATTCAGAGTGCAGTGATCAGACTGCTCACAGGAGCAGGTTACTGGCAACATGTTACTGCTTTGCTGATGGAAACACTGGATGCCAATTTGCTCCCAGGCTAGATTGAAGATTTTTATGTTAATTCACAAAGTCCTAAACAACCTGGGCCCAAAGTACCTTAAAGACTATCTGATTTCTTATGCTTTACCTCGATCACTGATGACACACTTTTGGGGGTCCTCTAAGGTTTGCCCAGCCTTTACTGGGGACCGAGCTTTTAGTGTGACAGGCCCTTCCCTATGGAACTCCTTGCTAGTAGAGGGCTGGAAGGAGTCATCCTTGCCTTCTTTTAGGTTGTGAGCACACTAGTCGCCTACAGCAAAGCGTTTCCATTGGCCACACCTGGATGGGCAGTGGGTTGATCCGCCAATCAGTTGCAAAATCTGTTTGAAGCTGAATTTTAAAAAATGTACTTGAGCTGCTCTCACCTGGTTTTATGGTATATATGACAGGGGTTTGACTAGCGTCATGTGCCCCCATTTTCAGAAGAGAAAGGTGGAGATGCACTGGAACCGGCAGAACAGTATGTCTCTACCCTTAGATGTCTTTTATAGTTCAGAGAGGCTTGTCAAATGTGATTGTTTTACCAGTCAGTCTTTCTTGATGCTGTTACTGATGTTATTGCAGTATTATGTTTTTATTTTGCATACCACCTTGTTTTTTTTTAGAAAGTGTGGTTTATAAATGGTTAAATAAATAAAACTATCTGTACAGTCACAAGGTATCTTAAACGTAATCTATTTTTTCTCATCCTAATCTTGTTTTGTCATTTTGTTTTTTATTTAAAGTGTTATTTTCCTAATTATCTGAGCACAGGAACGAATTCTACATACTTGGGAAAATGCTATGACAAAAGTCTAATTACTTTTTTCCAGGGTTTCAAATTTCCAAGTTAGAAAAAAGCCACTCTATCTTCAGACATTGTTACTTACACCTAATTAGATAGGCCAATTTAATAGATCTTGAGTGCTGTGCCCAGTGTAGCTAGTGATCAGGTACTGGACATTTATGTAGGAGGCCTTTTTTTGACTAGTCCCATACCTTTATGAAAATCTTGTGGGAACTTTGGTGAGGAAAGATAAAAAACAAATGTAAAGAACAAGTTTAATACAGAGCTAGGCACCACATGTTTCAACTCAGCAGAATCCTAAGAACCAGTTTTCATTACAAAGTGGTATTTTTATCCTTTAAATTTGCAGAGAGGGAAGAAAAAAATATGGCACTGCATTCTAAATGCTTAGAAATCAAGTGGTAATTATAGTGAAATGCAAATTTATTACATTTTAGCATCTTGAAACTTGATGGCTCTCTCATGATTTCAAACACCAGAAATTAACAACAGACAGGTTTACCACCTGCTATTAGGGGTGTGAAGGCTCAGCCGGTAAGGGATATGGTTTAAGGGAAGTGGCTAATCACATTTTTCAGCAGAACAGCAATTGAAAATGAAAGTGTTTATATTTTGTTAGGACATAAATTAGCAAATAATGTACATTATATATCCTTATGGAATAAATGAAATGAGATCCCAAGTAACAGACACTTAACTCCAGCCTCCACCCAAACCCCCTTCCAGATCTGCCTGTTGCACAAAAAATTAAATTTGTGGTAGCCTTGTTGCCCATGATACATTTCAATGACAGTTCTTGAATTCAAGGTCAAAAGAGCTGAGTATAGCCCTGAAGCTGTAGGTCTGGTATCCATTCAGGAACACTTTCATTTGCTTGGGGAAATTAAATCTTCTTGCAGCTGTATGCCAACTCCAGAAGGAAAACTTCAAGGTCAGGAAAGGATGGTAATGCTGCAATAATTTTTTTTAGCGAACGTGTTTCGCTCAAATCCTCTAAACTTGTTGCCAACTTCAATACTTCTTACTTTAGAAGGGTACTTGAAATAACTATTTTCAACCCCTACAACAAGCAATGTAACACAGGAAACAAGACAAGGAAATAAGTGGTTGTACCACATTATTATTGTCTTTGGGCTATTGTTTATTGCATGCACAATGCTATCATGTATTGTAACGCATACATACTTTTAAACCCTGAAGAAATAGATTTAGCCCACAGACTTTCAGGGACCTGGAAATCACATTTGCATTGATCTATGTGGCCAAACTATCCAGGTAAATTATAAAATTAGTTATCCTTATGTTCACTTTCATTCCTGTAGTTACAGGGAATTGCCATCTCTTACCTTTGTCCTTAGGGTTCGTAGCTCATCCATACCTTCTTTAAATGTTCGCTTCACATCTTCGAGTTCTTTTATTTTGGCATGATGTATCTTTGAAAGTTAGAAATGACAATTCTGCATGTAACTATGGAGGACAACAGGATCCTATCCACTTCAATCTAGATAACAATTATAATTTGGACCCACCACTATACATTTCTTCCCCAGTATGACTGTTGTAATAATATTTAACCTTCGTTAAAGTACAACCACTGAAGAAAGTAACGTATTTTACCTCTAGATGGTCAGACTTCTCCTGCAAGTGTTTTTCAAGCTCTCCTTTTGTAAGCCGGAGTTTTACATCCAATTTATTTGACTTAATTTCTTCAGACTCCTAGGGAGAGGAAATGAGCAAGTACCAGACTTAAATGGTCAATTATCTTCAAATGGTAATTCGTATATCCAAAAAACGTATTTATTGTACAGGTTTCATTATAGCCATCTATCCCATCAAACACTATGAACTTATTTTCTAATAAGGTGGAAACAAACAGCTGCTTTTTGTACCTGCGAGTAACATGCAAGGGGAGAGACACACTCTCAGCAACAACATATGCATCAAATGTGTGTGGACTATGTGCATTTTGCCACAAGAGGCATACATAAGCACCTGCAGACATTACACTGGAATCAGGGAAAGTGTACATGTGGTCAAGACAGAGATCTTTATCAGATAACTGAATAGCTCTCTCTGTAATTGATTTCCCCAAGGATAAATAAACAGGCAGAAGAACAACGTCAGACATTACTTCCTCTCAACACATCCACTTTCTTCGTTGCATAATGTTTGATGTCGTCCCTCAGCCTCCTAGGAATAAGCCAGGGCACGTTGATTGCAAGAGGTATAAAATTACTTAATCAGGATCTGTGTGTATGCAATCTCAGTGTGCATTGATACTGAAATCTATAGCGCTGCACTCTCTGGGTGTGAAAGCAAAAATGTTATACTATTTCTAGATGTTGTACCGTGTTCTGCCCTGCAGAAATATTAGACATACTGCCCTCCATTAGACTGGGACTGAAAAATTCATGAGTCCTTTGGAGTGTTAACTCTTTCCTGTCTCAAGCAACAGGAGAGGAAGACAATACCCACTTGGGGGTGTCCTGGTGCCCACTGGTCAATAGCCTTGGTCCCTAGCATCACCACGCACAGGCAGCGATATCGTATGAGCACATTGCATGTTAGGTCATCAGCCCCAGGGTTATATGGTGCCTAGAGAACAATTATAATGCAATGCACATTCAGCAGTACAGAAAGATCCTTCTATTAGAGATGATAGCGCAGAAGGTCAGAACTTATAGACAGAGTCACATGAATTTGCAAACAGGCCAGGATTTGCCCAACCCAGAACAACCATTTACTTTAAAAACAATATTTAATCAGACACGTTTGAGTAAGAAGGGCATAGGGCTGGTGGTAAAAATGGTGCATGCAAGAAAATCTGTATATAAGTTTAACATGTTAATTTTGCAACACAAGACACTATACCCACTTGATATGTTTTAATGATTTCTTGGCAGTTCTTTCGAATTTGGTCAGCTTCCTCTTTTGCTTGAGTCACCTTTGCTGATGCCTCTCTAAGCCGATCTTTGGTATCCTGGAAAACAGATAGATAGTGGCTTGCTAGCATTAAAAGGCTATGTACAAGACAACAGGAAGTTCAGGACTACATGGAACTGACAGAATTCCTGCTTAATGCTGACAGTAGGGAATAAAATTAAAAATTTAAAAGAAAAAAAGCTCAATTCTTTGAGAACCAAGGAATCTAAAGACTTAAACTATAATCTTATACACACTTACTTGAGAGTAACTTATATCTGAGTAAACATGGTCTTATATCTTATAAGAGGGACTTATATCTGAGTAAACATGGTCAAGATGGGGTGGTAATCTTTCATGCCTTCCTTAAACAATTGAGGGTGCATCTGAACACCTCAACCCCCTCTCTCTTTAATTAAGATGCACTTGTTGGACATTATTATTCACCAGCTGGCAGTGGCTAAACCACCAATTACCCAAGAGTACTCTGTGTGCAACTGTTTAGTGTGTTAAATTCTTGACTAATGGGTCACAAATTTTTTCAGCTTCACAAAAATAAGAAATACCTACTTGCTCATCCACCAAATGAAGCAATTAGTGCAACCTAAAATGTTTGCACAGTCTTTCACCAATAACTCCTCTGATTCAAGAGACAAGGTCTCCCACAAAATCACAGTACTGCTACTCTGTTAAGTTTTGTATGTTTTCATTTTATGTGAACGCTTACCCTCTTTATTCATTTCCAATTTTCATTGCTCAGACACAGGCAGATACTGAACAGGGTCATTCAAAAGACATGAAAGATTGCTTACCTAGAATGCTGCCATTTCACTTATACTCCCATTGTGTTAGTCAACTTGCCCTACATTCACAGATTGCTCTGAAATCTTACAAAACGCCCTTCTAAGCAGCAGCCCATTGGACCTTGTGCCATATGCTTTAAAAAGAGATACAGGAACTACAGTGAAAACATACCTCTATAACCTTAGCATACCTCAGCCCTGTAGCCAGCCTTCCTTGTTAGGTGGGGCAACCACATTTCTAGGTGGGGCATTTGAGGGGGAGAGGCGCATAGCACCAGCCAATCCTCCCTCCCACTCACTGGTAGAAAGGGTGTGAGGGCCAGGCCAGGGGAAGGGAAAGGCAGTGACCTTCCCCATCTCTCCTTCTCCATTCAGATAGTGTGTTAATTTACATGAATGAAGTCTGTTGCATTGTCTCAGGGTTTTTTGAGAGAGCACGAGGAATATGAGACTCAAAAACTTGACTTTGTCTATAGCTACAGTCCTCTTTCACCTGTGGTCTGCCCTGTGTTCTGATTCTTCGTGATCTGAACTACTTTGGTAAAAACAGTGAGCTCCTGAGCTCGGCTTTAATGCTGCGTTGGGTATCGCAGTTTTAGATTCCACCTGAAAAACAAACTTGTCCATACTACAAGCTTATGGAAGGGCAGGGAGAAAATAAATACTCTAGGGTGTGTTTGTTAACTCCTCCTTGAGAGTCCCTCCTTCTAGTCTTTTTCTTGACCTATAGATTTTCCTTCCTGTTGGACAATCAAGGGAAAGCTTTTTAATTGGCTGCTATATAAACAATGAACTAAGCAATTTTAAACTAATTGTGGAAAGCAATTAGAATTTATTGTACTGAATACTGGGTTAATTTTTCTGTCCAGAAACCATGAAAAGGCCTCATGCTAAACTACGCATATTGGAAAAATCTGAAATTAGGCCTGAGTTACAGCTTAGGTGCCTAGCAAGCCAGCTAGCTAACTGTAGTGCAATATTTCTATTCCCTTAGGCCTGTTTTCATCCTTTGCCACCCAAGTAATCAAGAAAAAGAAAAAAAATAGCCACTATGATTGTGAGTATAATGAGTGCTTTAAAAGGGTAAAGGGTAGCCATTTTTTAAGACCACTTTAAGTTATCTCTGTATTTCACCCTTTAGCAATAAGCACCCAATCCTGCTCTACTCATTATAGTAACTGTATAATAAACAAAACTTTTACTTCCCACTGCAAGCAAGGAAACATTCTTTACTGCTGGCTTGGTAGAAACTGGCAGAAACTGAAAAGCAGATCAAGGAAAGTCCAAGAGGTGGAGTCTAACTCTATCCCATAATACCAAGTTCTAATATCTAACTCTTCAAGGGTCATGTTACTATACAGGCTCTTTTTCAGGATCACATAAGAAATTATAAGGCGATTGTGATAATGAAAAATCCACCCTCTGTCAGGGAAACCTTGGGTCAGCTGACTTTGGGGGTCTCTTCCAGATGAGCCTTTTGTTGTGCACTTACTCTGCTTTATTCACTCAATTTTTCGGAGGGTCCAATTCTTAAATTGCTCCTGTTCTTAAAACAAGTGATCTTTCTTTGTTGAGGTTGTCATGGTCTGTCATATCACACATTAAAAAGACAATTTCCCCCAAAAAAATCTGGACGGGGGGGAAGCACAGCTCTGGGGTGGTGGTGCTCCCATCTCCCCCCCCCCCCGGCTATAGGCCTGGTATACCTACCTTGTGTAAATCCATTTCAGCTTTCAATTTGTTTTGGGCCCATTTTACTTTGATCATATGAGAATTGATTTCTTCTTTCAGTTTTTCTGTTTCTCTTGACATTCTGTTGGCATCAGCTTCCTTAAAAAGAACAATTTTAGATTATTAGATTTTGTATTAAACCCTTTAAATGGATAGGGCCAGAGGGGCAGAAATATAAGGGACCTTTCTGCAAGCAGATGGAGTTAAGCATGCACACAAGGAATTAATGAAGTGGAACATCAAACATTTGTAGACTTCTTGTTTTCAGGAAATCTTCCCTCCCTATCACTGAACTATATTATGTCAGCAATGATGGAAAGATTTCTTTTCTGAAAAGCCTTTGAACCTCTCTCTTGCAATCTAACGCCACTATTGATAATGCAATGTCTAGTGTTGCATATTAAGGCAATCAATTTAAATGGTATGGTATCAGGTCTGAACACCTGAGAGCTCTTCAAATCCTGTGTTTTCTCCCTAACATCTGGGCATCCCTAGTGGTTCACCTCCCTGATGCCTCTTTCTCTGTTTCTCCTCTCATCCCACCCACTCCCCTCTCTTTTCGGGTCACTGTAGGGAGGACAAGTACTGCTTTAGGTTTGTTTTGCATTCTAACAACAAAAATTTTACATTCTAAAAAAATCATTCTTAATGCACAAGAGCAGAAGACAGCAACAATATATTTATACTAAAAAAGCATTCTGGACAATGTAGGTTTTACATTCTTCAGTTTTTTTATAATGAGAAAGAAGCATTTTAAGTCTCATGTATAAAAATGCCTTTAGGCATGACACAATTTATGTGTAGCCTAACGTCAAGGAATATACTAATATCACCATGTGGGGGCAGTAAAACATTTGCAGTACTGAGAAGTATGAAAAAAGGATCTAAGTGATAGAGCAGTACTGGAACATTTTCCTGGCACTTTCCAGGGAGCATTTGTCCTCACCAAAGTGGAAGCAATATTCAGGAGTTTTGGGGTAGGATAGGAGGGGAAGAATGCGGAATTTCAAATAAATGTTCAGGGTGTGCATATCACTTGTCTTATTTTAAGTCAAAGTGAGTAAGTGGTTGGTTCCCTCATTTTTTTAAAAAAAGAATACAGTAAAAAAAGCTCAAAGCCGCTTGTAGCGTTGTTGCCATGAACACGCCAGTAAGATCAGCTAGGAGGCTACAGACAATCTTGTCGGTGCTACAAGCAGTCAGGAGACTTTTAAAAAATTGTTTTAAACTGCAAAAAAACCCCCCACAACTGCTTGCCCACCTCATTTATAGTAAAGTAATTCCTCTCCCACAAAACAAATTACTAGGAATTCTATCCCCCTCAAATATTTGGGGGTCATTTTCAATTCACCCCACTCAATGATGAAAAAAGCTGGTTTGAACTAAAGCAATAGTTTGTCTTCTGGCCTAGACTTCCTTTGAAAAACTATAGATTATGCAAGCCTTTCACAGCATCATTGTTGTGCAGCTATGCAGAAGGTATACAAGAACGGCACTAGTCAAAGCTGCTCTTAGGGCAGAAATGAGCCGTCTTTTTTCATTCAGAGGATCACATTGTAACCCCTCCAGTAGCTGCATGCCAGTGATGGGTGCAGCTAAAAAGATGGCCACACACTTGCATATGCATGAACACACTGGAGCACACCTCTCTGTGCCTCAGCTGATTTGCCCAGATTAACAAGGGGGGGTGCATTTTCCTCCCCATTGCAGCACTGGGCTAGATGAGAGAGGTTTAAGCTCCTGCTGTCAATGTTATTAGCAGTAAAGTGAATAAAGAAGGCCTGTGGGTTACATTGAGCATGCGGAACAGCAGTTCACCTGGGGAATCCGTCTCAAGAATTAAATTTTGGAAACACTCAACAGCCAATATGCATAAATATTTTGAAACTAAAACAGTTTAATAAAGTACAATCTTAAACTTTACATGCAACACATATAAAGAACCCAAAAGCCTTTTCATTCTAGGTAGTTAATATTCTCTGGCAAGCAGATCTCCCTCCCTCTCACAAATAAAACAAAGACACCACATATTTATTTGATCATGCAGCATGTAACACCCAGATTTGGGATTAAGGTCTACAGAAATGTGGCTGCATCTTTTTGCCGCTACATTTTACTCTGCTCTCATTCTGCTAGACGTCTCAACTTCGTATCTTCATATCATATAACTTCATGCAAGCCCTGGACTGCTGCCTGCACTCGGTGGTGGGGTGGACGAGGACCAATAAACTGAGTCTGAATCCTAGCAAGATGGAGGTGCTGTGGGTTGGTGGTTCCCATGTTCAGATAATTGGTCAGTTGCCTTCTCTGGATGCGGTTGTACTCCTGAAAGAGCAGGTCCGTAGTCTGGGGGTGCCCTTGGATCCATCTTTGTTGCTGGAGGCCCAGGTGACCTCAGTTGTTAGGAGTGCCTTTTACCAGCTTCGGCTGGTAAGACAGCTGTGGCTGTTTCTGGACCGGGATAGCCTGACCACTATTGTCCACGCACTGGTAACCTCTAGGCTCAATTACTGTAATGCGCTCTATGTGGGGCTGCCCTTGAGGTTGATCCAGAAGCTGCAGTTGGTGCAAAATGCAGTGGCAAGACTGCTCCCTGGGGCAGGGTATTGCTAACATGTCACCTCGCTGCTAAAATAATTGCACTGGCTGCCCATTTGCTACCAGGCCAAGTTCAAGGTTCTAGTCTTGGTGTACAAAGTCCTATACAGCTTGGGACCAGGATACCTGAAAGACCGTCTTATCCCTTATATACCCAGTCCATCACTGCGCTCTGGAGATGAAGGCCTGCTGCAAATGCCATCTTATCAGGAGGTCCGTTCCGCACCACATAGGAAACTGACCTTTAGTGTGGCTGCACCTACCCTATGTAATTCCCTCCCCTTAAATATTAGACAGGCACCATCTCTGTTATCTTTTTGGCGCCTATTGAAGACCTTCCTCTTTCAACAAGCCTTTTAAGTTGAGACCTTATCCCAGTGTGCATCTGTGTTGGAACTGCTTTTTAATATATTTTTAAACCTTTTTAAAAAAAAGATACCTTGAAAGCTTTTTAAAAAATGTTTTTGAAGATGTTTTGTTTTAATGTATTTTAAAGTCTGTTTTTATGATGTTTTAAAGCATCTTAGTGCTTTTGTTTGCCACCTTGGGCTCCTGCTGGGAGGAAGGGCGGGATATAAATCAAATAATAAATAAATAAATATCCTCATTTTAACTCAACACACTGTATTCTTCTTCCAATTCAGGTGTATGCTTTAAGCTGGGGTCTTGCATTGAGCAGGGGGTTGTAGGCCCCTCCAACTCTACTATTCTATGATTCTATGAAAGAGATACCAAGTTATTTGAGCATTTTTATCCCATTTCTGGTAATAGCAAGAATACAAAGCCAGCAAAAGAGACTTGACACAAAGTGGTATACCTTAGTTTCAAAGAGCTGGTGCAACTGTGCTTTTTCCTGGGAAAGCTGCTTTATTTTGTTAGCGTGCTTTTCCATTTCTTTATTTGCATCTCTCAATTTTCTTTCAAGGATTTCCTTTTCCTTTCGGAGGTCTAGGGACTCCTTTTCTCCTCTAACATACTTCATTACCATGGCTTCTTTTTCTTGGCGGGCTTCTTCACATTTCTTGTTTGCCTTAGAATATCAAGCATTACAAATTTACTTTTGGTAATGAGAGTGATATCATGGGTCTCCCACCCAACCCGTGGTAATAAGAATACAAAATAATTTCAGCTGAAGTTAAGCTCTAAAATTCATACCTAAAGAATGCCTAACTTCTAATGGAGACCGGGGGGGGGGCAAGGAATAAAAATCTGACCCTTACAAAGCTAGAACAGATTAGACTAAACACATGGCTGGCCAAAACAGCTTGCAGTCTACAAATAAACAGCAAGAATAGAGAGGAAAACAATAGAGAATAGGGAACAAAATATGCAGATAAACAATATTTTGAAACACATTATATTTGTATCCTGCCCTTTCTTGAAAGCATTTCAGAACAATGGGCTTATGCTATTTTATTCCTGTTAATAAACTTTAAAGCGTATGTGGGCAACCTTTTTTCTGTTGAGGGCCACGGTCCCACAGGGATAGTCTGTAGAGGGCCACATACTGCCATCCTCTTTATCAGGATCATCCCGTTTATCACTCTTTTTCTGCTACTCGCTCCCCCTCCCTTTCTACCCTGGAGCAACCGGGACAAGAGTTGCAGGTTGCCCACCCCTACCTTAGAGCAAGCTAAAAGCCCCACACATCCTCCCCAGTAACACTATGTTGTATTGATAACCATGAAAAGGTAAATATTCTTTCTGTCTTAATAATAGCAATGGGACACTGAATATCGGCTCACAGTATTAGTTTAAACAAAGGCTTTCCTATGGCACACATTGGGGGAAGGGAGGAATATATCACCTTTCCTCCAAACAGGCAGTTTACTTGGTTCTTCCCCGCATTTTTATCCTTCTAACAAACCTACAGAGGTAGGTTAGGCTGAGAGGGTGTAAGTTACCCAAAGTCATCCAGTGAGCAACTTGGATGAGGACAATTTGAACCTGGAACTGCCCAGTCCTAGTCTGATGCTCTAACCACCTCACCACACTAGCTCCCTATGTGAAGACATCTTAAAAAAAATGGAATACTGCCTTTCATTTCAAGGTGGTTACAAAAGGCAGAACAATTAAAACTCAGGGAGTTTAAAATGCTTAAATATGATGAAAACTTTTTAAAAGGCATGCATAAATGATAAGGTTTTTGCAAAGTTGGTGCTAGCCATACCTCTGTGGGGTGCTGTTACCAAAAAAACTCTCCCTTGTTGATACTAACCCTACCTTTGATAGTGGCATTTGGAGAAGGGCATCTTACTACTCCAAGTACCTTGTCAACATCAGACTGCAACAACCGAAATTTATCCCAGAGGATGTATCCTGGACACATCTTCAGCAACTGTTTCAACTTCAGCATTCAGAATGGAGCTGATAACAGTGACTTGGCATCCTTCCACAGTCCAAGCCAAAAGATATTCTGCTTTTAATTAAATATTTGACCATATTTATTACTTACAGTGCTTATACATGAAGAGCACATTTCTTAAAAACAATGTCTGACATTAAAAACCATCTGTTACCTGATCTGTACGAAAAGCCATCTCTTTGTGCAGTTGTTGTATAGCATTTTTCGCAGCAGAATCTTGGGATACAAGTTTATCTTTAGCAACCTTAACTTCTTTTTGAAGGTCCTCTATTTTGGCCTCTAACTGCAGAGAACAGTAGGTAATAAATAAGAGAGCAGCACCAGTATGCATTTTGGCCACAAGTGATTAATAATAATAATAATAATAATAAAATTTTATTTCTAGGCCACCTATCTGGCCGAATTAACGGCCACTCTAGGCGGCGTACATAGACTAAAATAAAATATAACATATAATACAAAACAACAATAAGTATACTCAATCCAAACCTACCCCCATCATACAAAAATTTAAACTAAATTAGACAGAGGTCTCGAATGCCTGCCTAAAAAACCATGTTTTCAGTTCTCGGCGGAAGCCTGTCAGGGAGGGGGCATGGCGGAGATCATAAGGCAGAGAGTTCTGTCTGTAGCAAAACAAGGTATTTTACCTGCCAAGGTTCTTGCTTATCTGATGGATGTAGTAGAAAAGCACAAGAATGCTCTCAGGAAAATATTGTGCTCACCCTTCTGAGGAAGAAGACTTTTCACTGGATCAATTGACATGCCCACAGAAGAACTAAAAGATCCACGTATTGAGATAGGAGAGGTGGCTATCATAGTACAACAAATATACTTGAAATTCTGGTACATGTTGTTCCCCAGTTAAAGAGCATTGCAGTCAATACTGCCTGAGCCACATTGACTTTTGCAACTTCTACATCTATTCCCAATTCATATTTGCTTCAGTGTCTAGACCTGATTGGCTAGTGGTGTGGTTGGCTTATTTACAACCTGAGTCGAGGTTTTTAAAACTGACACATTTCATATTATTGCATTTATAATTTGGGAGAAGTTATACATAAGATCTTGAACGTCACAGCCCAAAGTAGCAATATGCATCTTGTGAAAAAACATGTTGTGTTGTTCCTGTTGCAGCAGCAAACCATTACATTATTGTTATTATTATTATTAGCTTGGTTCTGGAGCAGGCCAACAAGATTTGGCAACAGTTCCAGCACAACTGTGACCGTAAGCACACACCTAGTATCCATAGGTGACAAGAAATTGCATGCAGGCAAATGACTGGGCTAACCGAAGAAGGACAAAGCACTTCACCCCTCTTCCAGGCCAAGCATGGAAATGCAACAGGCTGGTGGTGGAGGAATGGTCCCTTCTCTGTTAGCCCCCAGTGGATAGCTTATTTATTTTGATTTTTGCAGGGTAATAACTTTTGTAGCCTTGTTTACAAGACTGAGTTTAGCACACTTTCACTTCTAGTTCATGTGGGAAATTAAATATCCACATTATAATGTAATGATGCTCTGAAAGGGCATCAAAATATTACCCAAGGGACTTCTCTGTACATCTCAATGCAAATAATTATTTACTCGTTTCCCTTGGAAGCACATTAAAACTAGATATTTGCTGCTAAATATAAATTTCAAGACAATTCAGGCTGCAGACCTATACACAGGTAAGAGCCAAGACCCACTGCAATTTCCATGCAACTTCCATGTCAAAATGCATATGACTGTGCTGAAAAACAAAAAGGCCAATATAACATTGAGGTTCTGCCAAATGAACAAAACATAATCCCTATAGAAATTTTCTTGATTTTAGACTGTTGCAAAAATGGCAAGAAATACAATCCACTCAACCAATTACTGCTTTGTAAGTATAAATAGAAATATAAGTTTTATGTGAAATGTCATATTAATAATAGGCATAAAATTCTGTACCTGTTTAATAATGCTGAGGTGCTGTTTTTCAGTTTCTGTTCTTTTCTTCAGTTCGTCTTTTAAGTTGTCCTTTTCTGAACAAATGTCCAAAATTAGTTCCTGATGCTTTTTGTTCTCTTTAATCAATCTGTCCATTAAATAATTAAAAGAGTAACTGATGAAGCAAAGCCAGTGTGTAAGATGAAAAGGTTACAAAGACAATTTACCTTGCCAAACTCTGAACTGCCACATAGCCAAAGTTTTCTGAAGGTATGAGATGGGCATCCTCAGAGGCAGTTGCAAGTGAACAGGTATTAGCCATAAGAGCTTCACCCCACTGAAGCAGCTGTTTTTGTTATTCAACCACATTTGCTTCAAAAGTACAAACTGGATATAGATTCCCTTGCGCTAGGCCAGGGGTTCCCAAACTGTGGTCCGTGAGGCTCATTCAGGTGGTCTGCAGTATGTCCACATTAAATATTCATATTTATTTTTAGTGGTATTTTATTGCTTCCTTTATTTCTTATATTTCATTGTATTGTACTACAATTTGAATTCTATGGAATGCAAACTGTAATACAAAAAATACAATGTAAGGGGAAAAAAGAAGCCAATAAAATACAATTAAAATACATATAGCATCTAGAAAAAGGCATTACAACTGCTACAACAGGCAGAAAAATCATGAAGGGTCCACTAAGACCCTCAGCAATTTTCAAGTGGTCTGTGGGAAAACAAGTTTGGGAACAACTGCACTAGACCAACTTCTTTGGTAAAAAAGCACTCAGATAATTTCAGTATGTTCTTTTACCTCTACATACAGGGGCACATGAAATTGTGGCGACAAGCTAATTCTGCTTTTTGTTATAATCTGTCCTGTTTTAAAATGGCTGCATTGGTTGCCAGTTCATTTCCAGGCCTAATTCAAGGTACTCATGTTAGTGTTTAAAGCCTAATTGATTTAGGCCCCCAATACATGAAAGACTGCTTCCTTTCCTACAGACACGTTTGGGTGTTAAGATTAGTAGAAGAGGCCCTTTTGGTAGTTCCACCATCCTCAGAAGCTCAGGAGGTGGCCTGGGAGACGGCATTCTCTGTGGCAGCCCCTAAGTTTATTTATTTATTAGATTTATATCCTGCCCATCCTCCCACTAGGAACCCAGAGCAGCAAGTTGTAGAACTCACTCTTGACAGAGGTTGCTCTGACACCTTCATTCTACAGTTTTCATCAAATGCTAAAGAGGCACCTCTTTACCCTGGCCGTTGACACTTCAGATGTATATTTTTAGGACCCACCCTATTCTTGAGATTGCAGTTTGTTTTAAACTATTTTAATGTTATCTTTTAAACTGCTGTGACCCTGCCCTGGGACCTTAGGTGAATGGCAGGTAATAAATCAAATTAATACAGTTTACTAACACAAATTTGGGTACAGGATTGTCCAGACATAGCTAACTTTGGGTTGGCCAGAAACCATGACAAAGTTGCTCCCGGTTCAGTCTCAATCTCATCCCACCACACTCTGTGTTCACTGAATTTTCAGCTGCAGAAATAGCTATGGCACTGCATCTGCCTAAAGCAGCCATTGCCAAATTAATACCACTAGCTTATTCTCTTTGGATCAGGATACAACACCAGAGGTAACACTGACAACAGTGCCGGTCCAGAGATACTACAACCCTAAGTACACAACTGAAGCACATCCAGGGAAAGGTTGATGTAGACTGGAGAAGGAAACACTCAAGGGAGCAGATAGGGCTGGCAAAAGGAAGACCTGCCCAACATAAAGAGAGAAGCAATACAATGAATGACGCTGAACGTCTCTAACCTTCAGGTTAACTGCTGCTGGGGAGTGATTAGATATGGGAATGCAGGGAAATACTTTTTCTAATACTAGCTGTGGGCTGCCAGGCTGGGAACCTTCCCTCATTCCTCTAAGGCAGCGTTACCCAACCTTTTTTGACCCAACGCCCCTTTGCAAAATCTTTTTGTGCCCAATGCCCCCCTCAGATTAAGTATATGCCAATGCTTCCTATTCTTCCCTTAAAATATGAGTAATGCATAAAAGGTATTTTCAATTGTTATTACTGATTGTTTTTATCATGCCTTTTTATTGCACTTAGATTACACATTGAATTCTTAGTATGATTTATTTATATACATACATAGTTATAGAAAAGTAAATAAAATGAGATTTATTATAAAATACTAGTGTGATCCTTGAGCTTGATGAGTTTTGGCTAACTTCACAATATCTGGAGTTTATAAATCCATAAAATACACGCAAGAAACAAATTGCAGATATAGGAGTTGTTTCTTATTTCACAAATCCTAAAAACATAAGCAAAAACTAATTAAGTCCACACAGTATGAACCAATAGAATACACTGTGTTACTTAACAACAAACTCATTCAGTTTACCGGCATTGTTTTGTTAAACAAGTTCATTTAAACATCACAGAAACAACGGGTAGCGAGTGTGTCCCATTCCCGAAGAAAACCAGCGAATAACTGACTGTCTGCGTCACCCGTTTGCACACGGCACTCATCCGTTGGAAGAATGCGCCCTCCACCAATACACCCATCTTATCAAACACTGTCTCGTGATTGGTTCCAACACCCTTCAAGACAGCATTGGAACATTACCTAGTGCTGGGGTGTGGCTAATATCCCCATTCCTTGATATGACACTGGCCACTATTCAGAATTTCTTTACTAAAGACCACACACTATTTATAGTGTTATTTCCATGAATTGAGACTATTAAATACATTCTAACTGGGGACAAAAGAGTTTAAAAATTTATCATTTGTGTATTAAATAAAATTAAACTTAAATGCTTCAACTGTTGCATCAGACTGCCAAATGTCAACGCCCCCCTAATGAACCCAAACGCCCCCTGAAGTTTGTAGTCACGCCAACGGCCCCCTGAAAGGCTGTAACGCCCCCAGGGGGGTATTACCACCCATGTTGGGAATCGCTGCTCTAAGGGCTTCTTTACCTTCCTGCTCTGGGGCTGAGACCATCTTCAGTGTCCCCAGATCCTTCCATGTCGGTACCTCCACAATGCACCTAGTTTTGAACCCCTTCTGCCCTATCCACTTTAGAACTCTCAAGATCATTACAGGGGTAGTTTTAAACAGCCTCCATGTGGCTACTGTAAAGCATAAATAAGCTCAGAGATTTGCTTCTGAGGGAAGCAAATAAGAACACATTACAGGAGCCCTCCCGGATGGACCACAAGTCCATCTAGCCCAGCACCCCGTTTCCAACAGTGGCCAACCAGATGACTCTAGAAAGCTTATAAGCAGGGTACAAAGGTAACAGGTTTCTCATTGTTTATCTCTATTTGTTTATCCTAACAGCCATTGACAAACTATCCTCCATTAAATGTGTCTGTCTTTTTAAAGCCATCTAAGCACAACATGCTTTGGTGTTGCTCGTATATTGGTAGAGAGCTTGGAGTGCACTGTTGGTCACACACAAAAACTTCCTGCAAAGGAGCCATAGGAAGAACCTTCAAAATACAAGCATCTCATTTGTTTAACAAACCAAATCACATACACACACAGACTACTATGATACTTTGGTCTGAAT
The DNA here is from genome assembly GCF_030035675.1 of Rhineura floridana. NCBI lineage: Eukaryota > Metazoa > Chordata > Lepidosauria > Squamata > Rhineuridae > Rhineura > Rhineura floridana. The sequence continues at coordinate 73,599,731 of NC_084486.1, read as the reverse complement.
AGTTTGAACTAAAAAAAGAAAAGAAGCTGGCATTTTAGGGAAAATTACACATTTAAAGTATACAAAGCACTTCACTGTTGTCTAGGTAATAATGTCACAAAAAGAAATAATAAGCGTGTGTTTAGTTTGCTGGCTCTGTGCCTTTGAACACTACAGCCAAATCAAAACCTCAAAAGATTTACAACCCTAGTGGCTTTAATAATACTCTGGCCAGAAGTTGCCCAAACTTACTCAACTCTGTTCAAGGTGCCCTTTAGAAAATGGCCAACAACAGTTTCCTGACAAGACCTCAAACAGCACAGGCCAATTTTTTTTATAGCCTTGTGTATGAAACGACAGAATGAAATTAAAGTAGTGGTCAGAGTCCAAGGCTGTCTAGGGAAAAAAGAAAGGCTTGTTAGCCTATGGCACAGCATGCAAACAATAATGAACTGGCACAACAAATTCAGCACTGGTTCAGCAAAGCCAAGCAAAGTCCAGAGTGTTCATATATAATAGCTCATATAATAGTTGTGATTATTGCCAACTCCCAACTATTGCATAGTTTACAACACACGTTTTAAACTACAACCAGTTCGTACCCCCAAAGCATGTATGTCAGAAACGGGAAATCTGTAGTCCACCAGATAATATTGATCTGATGCTCCCACCAGTTCCAGCCAACAGTCAGGGATGATGGGAGCTGGAAACCAACAATGGGGGAGGGGCACAGGTTTCCCACCTCTGATGCAAGTGATTTGTGCGTGAAGGCTGATAAGGAATTATTCTTCAAAGGCCCCAGTCAAAACATTTCTGATGTTTCCAATTTTGTGGAGCTACCTCCCAGCTGAGATCACACAGGCCCCCTGCTTGGTGAAGACTTCTTTCATTTCGGCAGGCATTTTAAATATGCTTTCCTGATTTTATGGCTAATTTTAACTGATTTCACCTTTTATAACCTCACTGTACACTTAGAAACCACAATGCTAAGGGGTATAGAAACTGATGAAGTAAATAAATAATGCTTCCTTAATGGGCCAATACAGATCTAACAGTAGGATCCCTTGGCCAAGGTTTAAAGGATTGGGAACAGGTCATGGAATTACATTATACTTCTTGCCATCTTCCCCCTATTGCCTTTTACCATCATTTATCATTGTGTGCAGACCAATATAAGGGCTGCAATCCTATACCCTCTTACCTGGGAGGAACCCCACTGAACTCAACAAGACTCAGTTCTAGACATGTGATTGTTCTGCAGCACAGTAACCCCTAAAAGTCTTGATATCAAATGACAGGTCGAAGCAGCCCAAGAGTAAACTTTAGTGTACACATTACAAAAAAACAAAGGACTACTGACCCTCCTGCACCAGCCTACTGAAATTAGATCATAGGAGAGCTATTCTTATTTCCCAGAGAAAGGATATAAGTTTCAGTTCCAAATGGACCGAAGTAAAATTTACCTAGAACATACCATAAACTCTTGGCAACAAAAATGTTTTCTGTTATAACTGGAAGTTATCAAATCACAGGGCTTAGCTGGTTTGAGTTAAACTTACAGCAGATAATTCCTGTTACTGCAGGATCCAACAACCGCTAAGTTTAAAATCAATACTTCGAAGAACTTAAACAGCTGTTTGGAAGTTCTTCACACACCATCCTGTCTATGCAATCTGTTGTGGCTGGAAAGTCTTTGTAATCACAGATATGCTCTTGGAAGGCTTTAGTTGATAAACAATTCACAAACTGGAGCATAGCTGACCCTCCTGGGCAGGACACCCTAATCTTGTCCCAGAAGTAGTAAAAATAAAGGGTATTGGGTTGCTATTTCTGCATTTAAGTCTTGCCATGAAGAATTTGAAGCTATTGCCCCTACTGATTTTCTATACATGCTGTTCTGTACTTATAAAGATGTATTTTTCAGCATATTTTTATCAGCATATTTTTACGTTTGTAAGTAGGAAGATGTACTTGGGATGGGGCAACAGACTGGTACGACCATTCTCACGTTACACAATACACATGCTCTTATACACAAACAGATCTTTACAGTGTGACATGGAAATCTGCCCTGCCAAATATCAGGCTGCTGCAGAGGGATTAGAGACATGGACCAAAAAACCAGAGGAGTTAAAAATCAAATGAACACCTATCTCCCTTTTAAGTTTTTTTGGGATCAATTTCTTGCTTCATGAGAAGATTCTAATGAAGTGTGTTCTAGTATGCTTTAATGTGCTTTTGATTATTCTATATTATTAGATAATCTTGTTGAGTACCAACATATTCTGTAAACTGTTCTTCATTCCCTTCTTGCTTAAAATTACTGTATGATGTAAGGCTACCAGCCTAGAAGAGGACCAGAAAGCAAGGTCCCACACAACTTATCAAAGCCCGCTGAGGAGTACCTTAGGTTTCCAGACTCTACAGAATAGTTCTGCCAAAAAACAAATATTGTGGTCCAAGAACAAAAGATCCTATTATCTTCCTGATTTGCATATTAGTCACCATATCCATCTTCTCACTGTTAAGTACAGTAAAACATGCACAAGTACTATGGATTTTAGTGGTGTCTGCATGCAAGGAACTATGCTGCATCATGTACCTGGCCAAAAGATAAGTTGTGAAAATTGCTGTACTAAGAAGGAACTGCTGGGTTTAACTCTACCTTACTGTAGGCCTACTGCTAACCCTGGTTAAAGCTAATTCAAATGAGGTAACTAAGAAGCTACCAGGAAAAACTGCAATCTTCCTCTAATATAAATGTAATAGTGGCTTTGCAATAGCAGAAATTGTTTCCATTAGTGCAAGGGAGAGGATCCAATTTTTGTCACTCCCTCCATCTACTGAAGCCCTCTGTGCTACATTTCATAGTATTCCAGAGGGTCTCCCAGCCCTAAGAAGCAGCTTTTCAGGGGCACAAGGGACTAAAGTGGTGATATGGAATTGGTGGAAATCAGCTCCCTGCCTTGTCCAAGCAACGACGCCTTCAATGGATACACCATGGGGACAGAGGTAAACTGCAACAAGATAAAATTCGTTTAACCTTAACTAAATGCCATGCAAGTGTGTACACCCAGATTTTCTTTGATGCACAAGGAAATAACAGCAAATACTTGGAACTAAAACACACATGACAAAGCTGCAGCATATTAATATGTTATTCCAGTGGTTGCTTGAAAAGCACTCTCTCCAGTGCTTTGCACAGTAGAAAAGAAACAGGGTGTGGAGGGAAGTAAGTTCCCTACCCATCAGGTTCCTAGACTGAAATGTACTTCAAACTTGGCTTTGGAATTCCACTGTGGTAGTGAGGATAAGGAGACACCTCACAGGGGAAGGGTTAAGCATTCTTTCCCCCTTCCCTGCTGCAAGGAGCCCCCTCCACAGGGAGTATTGCAATGGAAAGGAGCTCTTGGACAAACACACAGTTGCAGAGTAACAAGTAATTTTGTCCTCAATGGCCAAGATCTATAGAGTTGCTTTAGGTGAGTCATGGGGCTGCACTCACCTGGAGCGATGGCAGAATTTGCTTTTATCCCTGAAACAGCAGACCCTCGTGTCTAATCACAAACTGCATTTGAAGCTACTCTCAGTTTCAAAAACAATTGCCATGTGAAGAAAAAAAAGACACATAGAAATCTAAAGCCTCACTTGGAGCATAGAACTAATTGCACCATTCTTTGAATCTTGGCACTTTTGCGCAACCCTAACAAAAGCTTTGAAAAACCATATGGTCACTTTATGTATTTGTGATGAAACTTGGAACAACATTATATATAAAATAATCTCTCAGACTACTGAAAAAGCTCCTGCAAGCAATACTTACTTGTTTTATTGTAAGCCGCCTAGAGTGGCCATTGGCTAGATAGGCGGCCTATAAATTAAAGTATTATTATTTTTTATTATTATTATACTGTCTGCCAAGCTAACAGTTTAGCAACAAACACATCACTATAGTTACGCAGCACAAAGCCCTAACTCCACAACACACAACAGATAACATTTATGTTTGAGGATCTATGTGCAGATGTTCACACAGTACTCACTTCTTTATTGTATGTTCTTGCTGCTGATATTTATCTTCCATGCATTTTTCAAGTACAGCCAACGTAGCTTCACTCTTGTATACACCGTTTGGAAGCTTATTGTCTTTCAATAAATCCGTTGATAGTAGTTCAGACTCTATTTCTTCTAACAAAGCTTCCTGAGAAGCATTCTGTATTGTTGAGATAAGGTTCTTAGTACAATCTGTGTCATAAGGGCTTTCTGAGCAGACCCCATGAGGCCTTTTCATATGATCATGCAACAGGTCTACCAAGGACTGATTTATGTCATCAGTTTTAGAAACCTGTCTTTCACATTCTGCCCCAGGTAAACAGTCTACGTTCTTGGATCCTTTTGTCTGCATTTCAAATGATTTCGTACAACAATCTCCATCTCCATTAACATCTGGTGTAAGCTGTGCATCAACAATATCCCCAGTCGCACTTGCATCAGTAGCTGCTGAACTAGGATCCAATGTCAATTGTTTATTTTCTATGCTCAACGGGCATTTTTCACCTCCAGTGTATGTAATTTGTAGACCATCTTGAATTCCCAGTGTTGTATCAGCTTCTTCAACAGCTGATAAACTAGAAGATTTGTCATCACTCTTTGACAGATTGATCGGCCCCAGAGTACTTTGCTGTTCTGGTAATTGCTCATCCATCTTTCTACCAAGAATCTAGGAAGAAAATTAAAAATAAAGTAGTTTTGAGTTGTACTTTTGTTTACGATAACCTTGATTGGTTTCAGCAACTGACAATAATCTTTTGAGAAACATACAGATTTGGATTGAGTCAGAAAATGTAGGGAGAGGGTCAGGCCCGCCCTTAGCTTGTGTGGAGCTGAGCAGGATGGGTTCAAAAAGTATCACTGGGAGGGAAAAGCAATTCCCATTGAATGGAAACTGCTCCCTTCCTTGAGCCAGGTGTATTCCTACTGCCCATCAGCTGATGGGTAGTTGGGAGCGCACCTTACTCCAACAAAGGAACAATTGGGAGCCCACTTTAAGCTACCAATTTTTCCTTGGAAGCCCGACCCTTACCCACCCCACACCTGATATCATGCATGATGTGAGATGTAGAGAGGCTAGGTGTGGCTTCCTCAGAACAGCCAGGGAGGCCTGGCTGGCCAAGTTTGACCTACAGGCTGGAGGTTCCCTACCCCTGATCTAGATCCTTTTCAGTCTTGGTTTGGGACTAAAATCAACCCAAGTCGGGGACTAAAATCAGCCTTGTTTGCCCTGTAGGATGATCTTTATCGAGAGAAGGACACAGGAAGTAACGTTCAATATCATCAACCAGGGTATCGTCCTGTACCTGCCTCATTATAGTTTTGCTCTGGTTCCACTCTTATCTCCAAGTTTCAGGGCGTAGCATCGGGTGACTACATTTTGCCTCCGTGGCAATTGTGCTGCAGGAGCTGCAGGGAACAATCTTGCCTCCAATGCCACTTAATATCTATATGAAATAGTTTGGAGGACTGTGTCATCAGTATGCTAACACTTTGCTCTGTTACATCTGACTCAGGGGTCAAAACGGTGCCTGAATGCAGTGGTAGGCTGGATGAAGACCAATAAACTGAAACCGAATTTGAACAAGACAGAGGACCTGTGGGTGAGTTCTCATATCTGAAAGTTAGGCACATTGCCTGTCCTAGATGGGCTTTCTCTCACTGAAAGAACACATATGTTGTTTGGGGTGCTCCTGGAGCCATTACTGTCAATGAGACCCAAGTGGCCGCAGTGACTAGGACTGCCTTCTGCCAGCTTCAGCTGGTATGCCAGCTATGAATATTCCTGGAGTGGAGTAGCCTGGCCCATTTACTGGTAACCATGAGAATGAACTGTTGTAAAGCAGTCTATATAGAGCTACCCTTGGGCTTGGTTTGGAAGCTGAAACCAGTGAAGAATGCTGTGGCAGGGCAGAGTAGGGCACCCTACTGCATGAATGTAACACCAATCCTGAAAGAGCTGCACTGGCTACCAACTTTATAAAGATGGGGGAGTGGAAAGTTAAAAGGGAAACACACACACACCAGTTTGGAATGAAGGTTTGCAAAGGTGCTGGTAGTATCCTCCCAAGATGACAGTGAGTCATAATTCTCAGGAATAGCTCATGTCTCCAAACATAAACATATCATCCATCATAGATACAAATAAAGCTGAGATAGCTTGTGCATAGAAGGAAAAAAAGGGATGGAGTCTTTTAAGTGTCCCCCAGGATTTCTTACGGCAGAACAGCAAACACAAATAATTACCTTACACACAAAGTTCAATATTAAAAACAGGACACACATGAAAATTCAAGGGGCAATTAGCAATTGTCCTCTTTCACTGGCTAATAGCCTTCCCAGTGTCTTTGTAAAAAGCATAATTGCGCATTCTTACATGGTTGTTTGCGATCTCAGGGTCTTTCCTAAAGGCCGATCTATTTGTAACAGAGATGTTACATTTGCCCAATACTCAAGCTGCACTCAATTCAGATGTTCCATGTACCATGCTTGTATGCTATCCCCCTTCCTTTCGTGTGCTGAAACGATCTTCTAGTCTATCTGGTACACTAGCCACAGCCAGCCTCCAAACTGGACATAGAAATCTTGGTTTGAAGTAGCTTTGAAGCTAAACTATCGCTAGTGGTACAACAATTCAGACATCACAGCAAACTATGGTCACCACAAGCCAGGAAGTGAAGAGGAAGATGGGCAAGCAAGCAGCATGCTTCTGGTGGCAAAATCCTGGTTTTGCTGCAATGTACAAATTGAGCAAAAATATTGATAGGAAAATCAAACTATGCCTGTGACATCACTAAAAACATAATCCCAGACAGCCCTGTAGTCCGGGGAGGGGGTACACCCCCACCAGAACTGTACTTCAGCCACCCTCAGGGTTTTTTTTTTTGGAGAAACTGTCTTTGTAATTTGTAACATGACAAATGGCAACCTCCATTTAAAGAATTTAAAGAATGATAAGAACAGGAGCAATTTAAGAATAGGACCCTCAGAAAAATTAAGTGAATAAGGCAGTGTGAGTGCACAACAAAAGCCTCACCTGGAAAAGCCCCCAAAAATCTGTTTGCTCACTCAAGACTTTTGCTGATCAAGAGTAGATTTTTAAGAACATAAGAACATAAGAAGAGCCTGCTGGATCAGGCCAGTGGCCCATCTAGTCCAGCATCCTGTTCTCACAGTGGCCAACCAGGTGCCTGGGGGAAGCCCGCAAGCAGGACCCGAGTGCAAGAACACTCTCCCCTCCTGAGGCTTCCGGCAACTGGTTTTCAGAAGCATGCTGCCTCTGACTAGGGTGGCACAGCACAGCCATCATGGCTAGTAGCCATTGATAGCCCTGTCCTCCATGAATTTGTCTAATCTTCTTTTAAAGCCGTCCAAGCTGGTGGCCATTACTGCATCTTGTGGGAGCAAATTCCATAGTTTAACTATGCGCTGAGTAAAGAAGTACTTCCTTTTGTCTGTCCTGAATCTTCCAACATTCAGCTTCTTTGAATGTCCACGAGTTCTAGTATTATGAGAGAGGGAGAAGAACTTTTCTCTATCCACTTTCTCAATGCCATGCATAATTTTATACACTTCTATCATGTCTCCTCTGACCCGCCTTTTCTCTAAACTAAAAAGCCCCAAATGCTGCAACCTTTCCTATAGCTGCTTAAGTGATCCTGGGGGAAAAACTCTGCTTGGTAACGTGACCCTTGCAGAGTTCAACATTAGAACTTGGTATTATGGGCTAGAGATAGACTCCATCCCTTGGACTTTCCCTTCCTCTGCTTTTCAATTTCAGTTGTGTTCTCTACTTGGCCAGCAATAAGGCAGCATGTTTGTTTGCCTGCAGTAAGAAGGGCTTGTTTATTCTGCAGTTATTATAATGAGTAGAGCAGGATTAGGTGCTTACTGCTAAATGGTGAAATACAGAGATAACTTAAAGTGGTCTGAAAAAATGGCTACCCTAAGTCACTCTTTACTCTTTTAAAGCACTCACTATACTCACAATCATAGTGGCTATTCTTTCTTTTTCTTGAGTTTTTGATGGCAAAGAAAACAGCCCTACAGGAATGGAAATATTGTTGTGTTAGCTAGCTGGCTGGCTAGCCACCTAAACTGTAATTCAAGTCTAATTTCTGATTTTCCCAGTATTGGCAGCTCAGCATGAGGCTTTTTCAGGGTTTCTGGACAGAAAAATCAGCCCAGTATTCAGTACAATAAATTCCAACTGCTTTCCACAATTAGTTTCCAACTGCTTAGTCCTTTATATTGCAGCCAATTAAAAAGTTTCCCCTTGATTATCCAACAGGAAGGAACACCTATAGGTCAAGAAAAAGACTAGAAGGAGGGATTCTTAAGGAAAAGTTAACACACACACCACACCCTAGACTAGAATATTTATTTTCTCCCTGCCCTTCCATAAACTTCTAGCATGGACAAGTTTGTTTTTCAGGTGGAATCTAATACTAAGTTACCTAATGCAGCATCAAAGCCGAGCTCAGGAGCTCACTGTCTTTACCAAAGTAGTTCAGTTCATGAAGAATCAGACCACAGGTGAAAGGGGACTTTAGCTATAGGCAAAGTCAAGCTTCTGAGTCTCACATTCCTGGGGATTTCTCAAAAAAGGGTGAGACAATTCAACAAATTAAACTGCATTCATGTAAGTTAGCACACTCTCCGGATGGAGAAGGAATGAGGGGGAAGGTCATTGCCTTTCCGTTCCCCTGGCCTGCACACACATCCTCTCCACACGTTGGGGAGGGGAATGACTGGCATTATGTGCCTCCCCCTCCCCAATGTCCAACCTAGAAATGTGGCTGCCCAACCTAACAAGGAAGGCTGGCTACAGGGCAGATCCCAGATAGACTGCATCATCTGCCTAGTACGAGAGAGGGAGCCTCAGACAGAATGAAGAGTGATTTATTGACCTATGAAATGATTCATGGGGAGGGAGTGAACGAGACGGAAAGGCGCTTAGAAGGTTGAATATCTGGCATCAAAGCCATTTCAAGCTCTAAAGAAGCATCGATAGGGCACAGAGGAAATAAAATGCACTAAGCAAGATCTGTTTTCCCCCCTTGCCTGGTAACAGGTTCTCTCTCAAGCTACATATATATTAACCTGCTTTCCTTGTGTTTAAAACCATTGGCTCTGAACACCTGCCCGGTCAGGAAGCTCTTACCAGTTAGCTAGGAAGCTAGAAACCAGAGTATTAGTTGCAATAGTAGTTGCTCTCCCATTGCTAAAAGTCAGGGCACTTTTCAGGGCACTCTAATCACAGTGATTTGGTGGAGGAATGTTGAAGCAGGCCACAGGGCCCTCAGGTTTGCAAACATGGAAGCCACAGAGCCCATTGCTTATAGCAAATCGAAGACAGTAACAAAGACTGCAGTACTATACACACTTACTTGGCAGTAACTGACACTGAATTTAGCAGGACTTATTCCTAAATAAACAGGCATAGAACCAGGCTCTAAATCTTGGAAGGAAGAAAACAAAACTATTTGCTATGTAATAGCTAAAGGATAGCAACTGATAATAGGGAAAAGAAGAGCAGAAACAAAGATAGGAAAAAGCTTTCCTAATCTCTATGCTTTGAAGCAAGTACAAACGGTAATTACCATTCTCCATTGAGAAAATGCCTGATATGTAAAGAAATCATGCAGAATGGGAGAGAAGCACAGCAGATGAACGAAGAAGTGCTACAAAGCTTAACTAGAATAAAGTACTGTATCTTGTCTGTTCCTGTACTACATTTAGACAAATTCTACACCTCACAACAAATTGACACCAATGAACCGCAAATCAGCCAATACAATCCCACCCCCAAACTTTATATGGAACAATCAAAACATTTTATTAAGCAGCATGTGTTAAAAATTGTGGTGTCTATTCATAACTGGTGTCATATTCAGAGAACAACCTTAAGAGACTATCAGCATTTGGGGTCAGAAAGTTAAAAGTCCTGAACCATTTCAGTACCTGACAGCTTTTGATATATAAACAAAAACCTTACTAGGCAGACAAGCTTTGCAGTGACAGGGACACCCACACACCTGTAGAAAGGCATCTCTAAAATGCTAACCAGCAAGGGAATTTAGGTGGTATGATAAATGATGCGTACCTGAGTGAGTGTGTGTGACCTTGAGGGCAAGGCACTCGCATTTACTAATTTATTTCCTGGTAAAGCAGGTACACCAGTGTTTATTTCAATTCCCAGAGAAACCCTTCAATCCATCTTTTACGAATAATACGGTTAAAAGAAATGGTAAAAACAAAACAGCACAGTCGAGCAGCAAAATTTATTGACTTACGAAATGATTCGCGGGGAGGGAGCGAACGAGACGGAAAGGCGCTTAGAAGGTTGAGTATCTGGCATCAAAGCCATTTCAAGCTCTAAAGAAGCATCGATAGGGCACAGAGGAAATAAAATGCACTAAGCAAGATCTGTTTTCCCCCCTTGCCTGGTAACAGGTTCTCTCTCAAGCTACATATATATTAACCTGCTTTCCTTGTGTTTAAAACCATTGGCTCTGAACACCTGCCCGGTCAGGAAGCTCTTACCAGTTAGCTAGGAAGCTAGAAACCAGAGTATTAGTTGCAATAGTAGTTGCTCTCCCATTGCTAAAAGTCAGGGCACTTTTCAGGGCACTCTAATCACAGTGATTTGGTGGAGGAATGTTGAAGCAAATATTAAAAACTATTTGTTTTTCCACATGGATCTATGCCTTTCCCTATGCAGGTCAATAGAGAGAACTCTCTCTCCCAGGGAGAATAAGCTGTATCCTCAAAAATCTGTAGTGGGAGACATATGCCTATCCTACACCAATAAAAGGAAATAAATTATAGCCATTTTTAGATTACCCATTATAGTAAATGGGCAGGATAGCTTCATTTTTAAACAGACCTAATTTGGCCCTGAATAACCAGTCAAATTGGAAATACACCAAGCAGCTCCACAACAGATTAGCTTGTTCCCTAAGTCAAATTTTACGGCCAATGCGCGCCCCTAGCAACTATAGCAGGTGTGGGAAACCTTTGGCCCTCCAGATGTTGCTGAACTAAAACTCCTGTCGTCTGTGGCCATTGGCCTTGCTTGGTTGGGCGGATGGGAGTCGTAGTTGAGAAACATCTGGAGGGTCAAAGATTCCTCATCCCTGAACTATAGCTATAGCATTGGCCATGCTCCACAACATAACTGCTTCAATGTGTAGTTTAGGCCCCATGATGTAGCACTTTTCAGGTTTGCAAGGCTGGGAAGAGCTGCTTGGTTTTTCCTCATGCCTTAGGAGGTCGCTACAAACATTGAAGTGTGTTGCCCATTATTGTTTAAGAGCTAACACCAGAAAAGATGGCAATCCTGCACACACTTACATGGGAGCAAGTGTAACTTAAATCTGTGGGACTTGCTTCAGAACAGACATAGGAAAGCACTGCATGGAAGGTGTTCAGGCCTCCACTTAGTAATACACAACAGCACCTCTGATGATAGGAAGAGGTTTTTTTCTTCACAAATAGCTCATGACACCACTACTTCAAGAGGCTTTGATAATGACCTATAGAGCCCTAAATGGCGTGAACCAAACATATGTAAGATAGAGCCTCCACCCATTCTTTTGCATGTAACCTTTTAAGAGCATCTAGAAACACATATTTACCACCCATGCAGCAAGGCAAAACTACAGTAACATACATAGGGGTGTTTGAACTGTGGAATTGTCTTGCCTGGAAAATCCAAGTAGTAGCATCTTCCAGAAACTGTAAAATATGTTTTTATTTTAGGTGATTTTTGGTAGTTCAGGATAGACAAGATCAACTTCAATTGGGATTTCACTAAAATATCACAACCAATTCAGAGTTCTTTATATGGAGTGGACAATAAATCAAATAAAGGTGGCATTTCTACTGGTAGTATTCTTTGTAATGGTTTGATATCATCTAAAATATTTAATTCTCTACACAGGTCCAAATAATAGCTTGGTGGGGAATCCTGACAGAAAAACTCAAGAGCAAGTATCTAATCAGAATCACTTAGCATCTATTTTCCAATATTTTCTGCTCTTCTCAGACAAGAGATTTACAGCTCAAAATTAAAGTCCCATTTATTGCTCATAGGTTACAGCACAATAAGAGGGGAGCAACCAATCAAGATACAAAAGAAATAGGCATTAAAATAAGGTTTATTGACCACATAAATTGCTATATTCATACTTTTTCAATTAAAAAATGGTTGCCCAATGCTCTGAATGTATTTTTAATTTAACAGACATTATACAGAAATGTATTTCTTAGCCAGACAGTTGTCAAAATGCACAGTTAACCTGCCAGCCTGGTCCTATACGTATACATACATAGCTGCAACAGCTTGAAATAGCTACAGCTGTCAGAGGCAGATTAAAAGGAGCTGGAGGCTTTACACTAAATTCATTTTGGACCCTTAACTTTCTCAGCCCTAGTATCTGCAGTGGCCTTCAATTTCCAGCTGGAAATAGCATCATAACCAGTAGCACAAATAATACCACATAGCTCCTTCTATGCAAATATCTATGCTGTGTAAAGGTAGATCAGTTCTTGACAGCAACACCTGAAAATCTGCAAACAGTAAATTCTGCTATGCTTCAGGTAAACTTTAACCCTATTATGTAAATATATAAAGGCTAAAAATATAGAGAAACTAACTTGAAATGCCAACCAAGTATTACAGATCATGGCACTGAACTGGCACAGTAGGTGCTGTGACACATCTGAAACACTCATTCCAGATATTTAAGATGAAATCTAAATATATTGTACCAAGCTTTTTGAGGTTAAGTGATTATTACGCTGTTTCAGCAATTAACACTGTTGGTTTATTTATATTTCAATGTTTCTTTTTACATATCCTTTAATTATAGCAAATTACTACTACTACAGGAAACTGCCTTGAGTATTTCTTTTGCCTAGAAAGGTAGAAACAAAGATTTTCAAAACAAATCTGCTAAGAACAGCTCATACCAGCTGGCCTTAGACTCTCATCACAGCAAGCCTTTCAAATAACAGTTCATTTGTTTGTATGCCCTACAACAATTATCAAGTGCACAGACCAAAAATCAACATGCAACACAGTAAGCATTTTTTTCAAAGAACACATTTACCTAATATCATACTAGAATAACCAAATCTCATGTTTAGTCCACACTAAAAGCTAGCACTGTTTACAAAAGGAGGGTTACCTCTTTTCTTCAAAATAAGAATTTTTTAAATTGTATTTGTATTGAAACAAAGGCCTCAGAGCTATGAAATTCCTTATCTACCCATTTTGAGAAGACTACTCAAGGCTGTGAACATAGCACATAAGATTTCAGCCCTATAACAAAGTCAGTCCAGAAAGACACTTGTAGAAGCATAAAAAGAAGCTGTGATAAAACTGTGTGGAATAGTCTTGTGAACAAATTGCTTTCTGGGACCAGGACCATAACATAAATGGCTGTTCATAATATCTTATGCTTTTACAGGCCACAGGGCCCTCAGGTTTGCAAACATGGAAGCCACAGAGCCCATTGCTTATAGCAAATCGAAGACAGTAACAAAGACTGCAGTACTATACACACTTACTTGGCAGTAACTGACACTGAATTTAGCAGGACTTATTCCTAAATAAACAGGCATAGAACCAGGCTCTAAATCTTGGAAGGAAGAAAACAAAACTATTTGCTATGTAATAGCTAAAGGATAGCAACTGATAATAGGGAAAAGAAGAGCAGAAACAAAGATAGGAAAAAGCTTTCCTAATCTCTATGCTTTGAAGCAAGTACAAACGGTAATTACCATTCTCCATTGAGAAAATGCCTGATATGTAAAGAAATCATGCAGAATGGGAGAGAAGCACAGCAGATGAACGAAGAAGTGCTACAAAGCTTAACTAGAATAAAGTACTGTATCTTGTCTGTTCCTGTACTACATTTAGACAAATTCTACACCTCACAACAAATTGACACCAATGAACCGCAAATCAGCCAATACAATCCCACCCCCAAACTTTATATGGAACAATCAAAACATTTTATTAAGCAGCATGTGTTAAAAATTGTGGTGTCTATTCATAACTGGTGTCATATTCAGAGAACAACCTTAAGAGACTATCAGCATTTGGGGTCAGAAAGTTAAAAGTCCTGAACCATTTCAGTACCTGACAGCTTTTGATATATAAACAAAAACCTTACTAGGCAGACAAGCTTTGCAGTGACAGGGACACCCACACACCTGTAGAAAGGCATCTCTAAAATGCTAACCAGCAAGGGAATTTAGGTGGTATGATAAATGATGCGTACCTGAGTGAGTGTGTGTGACCTTGAGGGCAAGGCACTCGCATTTACTAATTTATTTCCTGGTAAAGCAGGTACACCAGTGTTTATTTCAATTCCCAGAGAAACCCTTCAATCCATCTTTTACGAATAATACGGTTAAAAGAAATGGTAAAAACAAAACAGCACAGTCGAGCAGCAAAATTTATTGACTTACGAAATGATTCGCGGGGAGGGAGCGAACGAGACGGAAAGGCGCTTAGAAGGTTGAGTATCTGGCATCAAAGCCATTTCAAGCTCTAAAGAAGCATCGATAATAGGGCACAGAGGAAATAAAATGCACTAAGCAAGATGTGTTTTCCCCCCTTGCCTGGTAACAGGTTCTCTCTCAAGCTACATATATATTAACCTGCTTTCCTTGTGTTTAAAACCATCGGCTCTGAACACCCGCCCGGTCAGGAAGCTCTTACCAGTTTGCTAGGAAGCTAGAAACCAGAGTATTAGTTGCAATAGTAGTTGCTCTCCCATTGCTAAAAGTAACGAGGATAGAGGGATCGTTCTCCCTCCTCTTGTTCCTGCTGGAAGCTCCTAAGAGGAACTGAACGCTGACACATCAACAAAGATGGCGGCCGCAGACACCAGAGTGGTTTCAGCTGAGAGGAGGAGCGAAGGCGGGTCGAGACCTGATTATCGGCCTTCGAGGAGGAGGAGGAACGAGAATGACCTGCGTGATGAGGAAAGGAGAGGGTGGGACGGTGTGAAGGTTTCTCTTTTGCTCTCCTCTTCTTGCATTGCCCAACAGCTTGAGTCACAAGAAGCCCTGAAGCTAGTATCATCCATCACAGGTGGGTGATTCACAACAGCAGTAATAAACCAAGAGGAGATGTCTCTCCCTGGTACTTGGTCGGGAGTGTTGGTTCAGGTTTTTACCACACGGCTTTCTAATTAGAGCTGCTGTTTTGCGAGTTAGGTTGTACGTTTTCACTTCCCCACTGCAAGAACCGATTGTTTATGGTCAGGGCGAAAATAAAATCTGTTAGATTTTTAAAAAGGATGTAGTAGTGCTGTTTTTTCATAGCCCGCAAACCACTCCATCTCGAGGTATTGCGGAGGATTAGAGTGGTTAAATACAGAGACTATCATAGAACAGTAGAGTTGGAAGGGATCTATAAGGCCATCAAGTCCAACCCCTGTATAAAGTCATGTTAGACGTGTTTCAATTTGTCAGAGTTGTATCTTGATCATAACTTCCTTGCAGCTATTTCCTAGTCATAGTTAGCAGTGGTTTGTAAAGTAAGTGATTTTTGCATTTGAACTGCAATCATATGGACGTCTACTCAGCAGTAAGGGCTGTTATTGGGTTCAATGAAACTAACTCAGAGGAATGGGTGCAGCCTTGGGCGAAGACCTATGCACACTTATAAGTTAGCCCCATTGACCATAGTAGGATTTCCATTTGAGCTGCTTTGCAAATAGAAGGGAAAAGACTGGTCTAGTATTTCTTTCTGATATTGTGGCATTTTTTCTGTAGAATAGTCTGGTTTTTAAACAACAGTGTGGAAGAATTCAAATGCTGTATCCTTAAGAGAGCATTCAAAAACTGCATCCTGGAAATAGATTGTTCAGTTTATGTGTAGACCAGGTTCTACTTACAAGACGGGCTTTTATGTTGACTGAAGAGTTGTACTAGTCTCCTTCTCCCCAAGGAACCTTGGGAGGTGTAGTTTACCTTTCACAGGTTTATAATTCCCAAAACGCTTAAACTACGTTTTGTACTATTCCTCTTCGCAAGTTAAGTGAAGTTGTGCGGCGCATAGAAAGTATGCAAATCAGGGTAATAACAAACACAGCGTGCTATATAGTTGCAACAATTGTGGTAAAATTAGTGGTAAGACTACGTCTGTTGTAGGGAGTTTCATCTGCAAAAGCACCTTTCGGCATGCACGCGAAGAGAATCAGCTGGCAGTAAAGCGAGCTGCTTACAGCACATACGTAAAAATATACCAAGGTTTGAGGTAACTAAGTTATTTTGCAAGCAAGCAAAGCTTATATAAAATGGGCTGCCTTTTTAGAGAGTGCTTACTAGAAAGTTGCCAAATGTGTATAAGCATGAGTCTGCAAAACAAAAAAACTAGTGCGAATTGCCTTCTAATTCGCCTCCAGCCCCCAGGCAGAACTTTTAATAATTACGCTTCCCTTTCATTCTTCTCCCGTTTTCCCGCTCAGGTTTATTACAATAGTCTATGTTCTCACAGACGCATGCGCCCTTGTGATCACGCGGCAGTTTCACAAGGAGGGGGAGAAGAAAAAGAGCTTATGGATAAGACTGGGCTCGCAGCACGAGGCGTGTAGGGAGGAGAGAATGGGAGGCGGCGGCGTCTCGCGACCTTTGGGGGTAATTCACTGCGGCTGGTTATTAGCTTGCTGTCAGGCTTTCACTGAGAGGCGGAGGTGGTCTTGTGTACAGCTGTATTCTCAGTTCCGGAACGCGTACAGGCATTGGGTGGAGGACGGCAGGCCTTTTCAGGGAACAGTTCTGGTAACTCCCATAAACTAGTCACCTCAGGCGAGCAGATTGTACTGGATTTTATATATATATAGAGAGAGAGAGAGAGAGGCTCCTTCAGGGCAGGGTCCGTGGTGGTTTACTGTTTAACTTGAGAACGTGGAACTTGTGAGTCTCCCGATATTGCTGGATTCCCAACAACCAGACCCCCATAGCAGGTGGTCGAGGATTATGGGAGTTTTGGAGTCCAGCATCTGGCGGGTCACAGGTTCCTTGTCTCCTGGTTTTAACTGTTTGCATACCTGTTTCCATATCTCTCCTTATCGCCTATATCCTGCCTTGTTTATGGGTGGATTCTACGATCTTATGCACCTTTGTCTGAGAACAAATCCTGTAGATATCAGGGCCTTACTTTTGGGTAAAAGGTGCGCTGGATCAATCGTTCTAAGTCGTGTGGAGTGAACTTTTGTAGGCTAAATCTATTAATGCTGTAGAATGAAGTGGGAAAGTGGTGAGGTGATAGAATGCAACTTAACGACTCCATTTGAGGTGCCATTATTTAAACCAGGGCTGTGGAGTCGGAAGCAATTTTGGGTGGAGTCGGAGTGGTAGAAATGTACCGACTCTGGCTTCAAAATAAAAACTTTACTAGGAATTTAGGAAAGTTTTCTTGTTCAGAAATTTTAATCGAATAAATATATTTTATGTTCTATCAATCTAGCCTGATGATTCACGTGGTGGTGATGAAATGCCTCGTGCTACCATTTTGCTAGAGTAAATTTGTTATTACTAGTTAATATACATTTCCCACTTATGAAGGAGTCTGAGTCGGACAGTAGAAATATAGAGGAGTTGGAGTCGAAGGTTTGGTGTACCGACTCCACAGCCCTGGTTTAAACAATACCTACTGTAAAAGAAGAAAAGAGAAAAAGCTGTTCTACAAGTAGAAAACCAGAAGGGAAAAAGGCTGGTCTAGCATTTCTTTCTGATATGGTGACATTTTTCCTGTAGAATTGTCTAGTTTTTAAACAACAATGTGGAATAATTCAAATGCTGTATCCTTGCGGGAACATTCAAAAACTGCATCGTGGAATGAGATTGTTCCGCTTATGTGTAGACCAGACATACAAGAGGTGCTTCTGTGGGAATTGAAGAGTTGTAGCCTGTGTACAATTATGCTTGTTGGAAGTGTTGGGATGCAGCTCAACTTGGGTGGGTTTGCATGGGGATAAAGAGAGAGAGAGAGAGAACTTAGTTTCCTAGGCTGTCTTTCTGACCTAACCTTCTTTCAGGTGCAAACTGATAAGCTTTCTTATTTACCTAAATCTAGATCCTCAGTGCAAGGGAAAGAGGTGTGCATTTTCAGGTAGAATTTACACACAGCTCAGCTATGGTATTGCTCTGCTAACAAAGCTCTGTACATGAGCTTATGTGGGTTGACAATTCATCCTCTCCAAATAAGATTAGCATCTTTTTTATTTTTTTGTAGGGTTGATGTGTAGTAGGTAATCATTTCATGATCTATATCATGAAAGGTTCACCTTTGGAGTTTCTCGCTATCTGCTGGTCACTATTGTCAGGACTTTGATAAACTGAATTGGTACATCTAAGCCAGCGTTACCCAACCTTTTTTGACCCAACGCCCCTTTGCAAAATCTTTTTGTGCCCAATGCCCCCCTCAGATTAAGTATATGTCAATGCTTCCTATTCTTCCCTTAAAATATGAGTAATGCATAAAAGGTATTTTCAATTATTACTGATCGTTTTTATCATGCCTTTTTATTGCACTTAGATTACACATTGAATTCTTAGTATGATTTATTAATATACATACATAGTTATAGAAAAGTAAATAAAATGAGATTTATTATAAAATACTAGTGTGATCCTTGAGCTTGATGAGTTTTGGCTAACTTCACAATATCTGGAGTTTGTAAATCCATAAATACACACAAGAAACAAATTGCAGATATAGGAGTTTTCTTATTTCACAAATCCTAAAAACATAAGCAAAAACTAATTAAGTCCACACAGTATGAACCAATAGAATACACTGTGTTACTTAACAACAAACTCATTCAGTTTACCGGCATAGTTTCGTTAAACAAGTTCATTTAAACATCACAGAAACAACGGGTAGCGAGTGTGTCCCATTCCTGAAGAAAACCAGCAAATAACTGACTGTCTGCGTCACCCGTTTGCACACAGCACTCATCTGTTGGAAGAATGCGCCCTCCACCAATACACCCATCTTATCAAACACTGTCTCGTGATTGGTTCCAACATCCTTCAAGACAGCATCAGAACATTACCTAGTGCTGGGGCGTGGCTAATACTGGCCGCTATTCAGAATTTCTTTACTAAAAACCACACACTATTTATAGTGTTATTTCCATGAATTGAGACTATTAAATACATTCTAACTGGGGACAGAACAGTTTAAAAATTAATCATTTGTGTATTAAATAAAATTAAACTTAAATGCTTCAACTGTTGCATCAGACCGCCAAATGTCAACGCCCCCCTAATGAACCCAAACACCCCCTGAAGTTTGTAGTCATGCCAACACCCCCCTGAAAGGCTGTAACGCCCCCCAGGGGGGTGCTACCGCCCACGTTGGGAATCACTGATCTAAGAATAACTGGTTTTGTATGGGAGAGACAGCCTGCTGGGAACTGCTGCAAAGTATCACGTTTTCAGGTTCTGTTTTCACTTGCTTTAGCAGAGGCATTAATACTGCAATCCAAACCCTCTTTGGCATGGAGATGGTGTGGTTGAGTTGGACTGAGGTGTTCTTCCTGCTAACATCCATCTGTACAGGGACACCAGTGTGGAGTTTCCTGTTATATACCGCCTTTTCTCCCAGCTGGAACCCAGGATGGCATATTGAAAATTGAATCCCAAGCTGGCTTCACTGCCATTGCAGGACTGTATCAGGCCTGATCCGGGGTTGATCTCTGCCCCAGTTCCAGGCTGGTGCAGCAATTTGCTGCAGATGCAGTGGTGACAACCACTTCTGTGTTCATTCCTGCTATGGAGCAGCTGGCATTTTGATTGCACCCTTAAACATCAAGATGTGAATCTCCTTTGAGGACATGCCCCAAGTCTTCAGGAAAGCCAGCGGTACTGTATTAATATTGATAATTGTTAAATCCCTTGTGCAGTAGTTTGAAGCTAATGGGAAAACAGGAATGTTTCAGTTGGTTGTGTTTTCTGTAAAATGAGTTTTTCATTTCAGTCTTTTTTTAATAAAAATGAATACAGAAAATAGAGAATTTGTCTGACATCTTGGTCTGAAATATTTAAAACGCAACTTATTTTTTTAATGCTGATTTTATTTCATTTTCCTAGTTGCTAAACAATCATAAAGCTGTCATGGAATGATTCTGATATGGATGCACACAAGATGGCACAAAAGTTTCATATAAGGAATCAGGAGCTCAAACCAAACGAATCGCTGAGAAGTCCCTGCACAGGTCCCAGCATCAAAAGCTCTTTACCTGAAGAAGATAAAACATCAAAATTACTCAACAATTTCTCAATTTGTGACCAAACTAATTTGTTTTTTGAAAATCGTGACAGTAGTTCAAGTGAAAGCAGCCATGATGGCTCCCCTAGTAGCTTTAACAGGCAAATGACTGCATCAAAAATGAATGGAGGGGAACCAAGAGGTGAGAAAGACACCTCACTTTAAAATACTTTGAATGTCTTTAATTCCATGTGCTGTCTTTGCAATTTTGACTTGCTTTCATTTTTTTCTTGCTTTCTTTTTGCAACCTTGGAAAATGGGAATGACAAGTTATGTTCAAACTCTGCACTTAATCAGTATGAAAACATTTGTCTCTAATAAATGCTTTCCTTTAATAAATATTGGGTAGTTTTATCTTTTTTTTTTTACAATTGCGATACAGTTTTTTTACAATTACAATATGAACAATCTCAAGCAAATCTTTAGCCATTTCCCCCTCATGTCCCAGCCATCCAATCTCTAGTGCTGAAATTCGGCTGTGCAGAAGTAAAGTTTTCTGTGATTAGAAAACCAAACCATAACTAGAAAAGAGAAACTGGAATATTGTTGAAGCTTCTTATTGTCCTTTTCTTATTATTAAATCACTTCTCTGCAAGTGGTGAGAAGAATGAGTAGCTATAATTCATTCATAATCTTTGATACAATTGCTTCCTTAGTTCTGTTTACATATGGGCTGCTTTAACTTTTATTATAAGCTTGTTTAGCAATGTTCTACCAGTTATAGGTGGTGGTTAATTTAAATGTTTAACATACAAACTTTAACGTAATGTAGTGCAATCTTGTGCATGTTGATTTGGAGTAAATCCTGAGTTTAGTATATTGTGTATAGGAATGGTGTATAGGATTCAGCCCTAGTTTGTTGTCTAAAACCAACTAACTGGATTAATTATTAGAGATGTCTTCCTCCTCCTTTGAGTAATTAGATCATATCTAAACATTTCTGTTCTATATTTTAGGACATTTGGAAACCATGAATGATGCCAGTAAGTTGCTGTTATCCTCAGCAAATGAAATGAATCCTGTGAGTTGGCAATATTTGAGTCTTTCTCTTTCCTGTATCTGTTTCCTGTATCTGTCTTAATGCTTACAGTATGTTCAGCTGGCTTTGTTAACTTTGATACTACATATGCTTACCTTGTGGATATGTAGTTGACCTCTAGATTGTGATTATTATGTAGAAGTCCTACTTATTTTATTCTGACAGAATTGGGCAGGCCCCATGCCATTTATGTAATTAACATAGCAGTGTATCTTACTATGTTAAGCAGAGCTGGCACCAGGCATGACTGGGCCCACCTACCTCTTGCATCGTCTCATGTGAATGACGTGCACACATGACTCATCAACCAAGATGGCGGCAGGGGCAAGGGCTTCCCTATGGGGCTATCTCGGTTGATGGGAGGCATGCACACATAGTGTGCATGTCATTCACAGGGATGGGAGAAATAGGTGGGCTGTGCATGTGGGCTTATTGAAGCCTGTACTGACTGTATGGGGAGGGGGTGTTGCCTGGGAACTCCCTCTCCGGGATGCATGGCAGGGTTGGGAGCCGACGCTGCTGCAGATCATGGAACAGGAGCAGTACCCTCGCACCCTAAGGAGGAGCCTTTCACAGGCTGCAGGAACCCTCGGTCAGGGCCCAACCTGCCTACTCTTTGATGTTGGTCCTAATGTTAAGGTATCTTACGATTCTAAATATATATTGCAGGTGTTTGGTTCAGCCTTGACACATGCAAAGCAGAGAAGACCACAGAGGTCTCCTGATAACACTTTATCTATGGGCTGTGATCCACAGTTTAATCCATTAAGCCCATTGCATCTGTGCACATGCCATGTTTGTGGACTGTTTGGTAAGTTTGTTACCTAAATTATGATAGAACAACACAAACTCTACATTGAAAATTTGATCCAAGTTATGTGTCTTGCTTACAACCTTATGCACTGGAAAGTGAGCTCAGGTGTCAGTTGAAGTCTGTGGTTCATGTCCCTCATCTGCCATAGGCTTACTAGGCGACCTTATAAACCATCATTTCTCAGCATCAGACCATATCTGCAATATCTGAACAAAAATGATGTGATGTGTGTTAAGGATTATTGGAGTAATGTATGCAGAGTACTTTGAATACTCAAAAAAAATTCATGAAGGCTGACTATTATTAAAAATGAACTATTCTATTTATAAGTATAGATCAGTATTTTTTATATAAAAATGTAAGGGCACCTTCTCTGTATCGAGTAAACTCTTACATTTTTCCATACCAAGGAGGAAAAAAAAAGATATTTATTAAATGATGCCAACAGTAGTAGTACAGATTTTCAAAAGCAGGGGCTTAGTATTACAGAATTTTATTACTTGAGGTTGACTTTGAAGAACTGTCTAATGAAACACAGTAAACATAATCTTGGATACAGAATCAGAAATTGCTGACTGCGTGCAGTACTACAGATTAATACTATTTTAATTTTTTTACTTTAGGATCCTTGAGATGCACGCAGTGCAAGCAGATATATTACTGTTCTGTGGATTGTCAGAGGAAAGACTGGCAAAAACATAGTGTTGTCTGTAAGCCAGTTAAACATAAGTAAGTTCATAGGTTATATTAAGACTCTCTCTGATAACTTGAATGGTAGATGCTTTCTCTTGGCTGATTGTTAATTCATGTGTTGGCATACATAGTGCAATTACCTTGCTTGTGGACTTCCCCATAGATATCTGGTAGGCCACTGTGAGTGGCTGGACTAGATGATCTAGCAGGGCTGCTCATATATAGCTTCTAATAGTGTCTGTGCTCCAGAAAGATCTACTTGTATTATACATAAACATATAGGTTCACATACACATAATGATGCTCAAATTCCTGGTGTGCATTAGCATGTATATTTAGGTCTGCCATTGGGTTTGTGTGACTAATTACCAGTAACTACAGCGTGATCTTGCTACTCAACATGCCTCACAGGTTTGCTGTGATGATAAAATATGAAAAACCTATGTTGTTTACACTATCTTGAGGTCTTTCAAGGAAGGCCCAGATCTTCATTTGATAAACATGTTAAATCCCTTAAAATGTATAAAGGGAAATAGAATGTATACAGATAGTACCTGCAACAAAATGTTGAAGTGTGGAATGCTTCCATTCAAGGTTTCAGTGCCTCCCTTCCCTTCTCCCAACAGCCAGCATTCCGAGCACACACTGTCTTCATTGGGCTGTTTTTGGAGGGGTGGATGCCCTTGTTTAGTGTCTTGGAAGTTAGCTTCATTCTGTTGATCTCTCTCTTCTGCATGGCTGTTTTGGCTCTGTAAGCAATGGCACTCCTGTTATTATCTTTATGTATTTATAAGGATGCTTATTTTAGCTTAATAAACAGTTAATTCAACCAGAAATGTTATACCCAAAAAAGTCCTCATTATTTCCTGGTCAGTCAGCAGTAAAGGGTTTTATAAACTGGCACTAGTTTATGTCCCTTCTACAGCATATAAATGCTTATTGCTTTAAGTGGGTCAGTTTTGAATGTTCAAGGCTTCTTGAGCATTACAGCATAATTATGCTAATTAACGTAATTTTTTTAGTGCAGATAAAGTTGAAGAGAATGCAAAATCATTGGAGGAAATCAAGAAAAAGGTATTGAGGAGAGTTTGCTTTTGTGGTTGAGGAAAAAAATTACAATGCGTAGATGATTTGTATATCAAATAGTTATTCCATTCAGTAATACAGTGAATTATTTAACTTATTGTCATTATAGAACTTGAAACTGCCTAAGAGATCTTCTGTCACCTTGCAATGACTAGCTGGGATCCAGAGAACCATGAGATTGCCTCCACACTGTGGAAGCCTTTTAGTTTCTTTTTCTTCTATAGTGCCTCCCATGTGGCTTTGAAAATCTTAGAAACAGCATTCAAAGAGGCACAAAGGGCTCCACGTGGAATCAAAACTCTTCAAAGTTCTCTTAGAACAAAACATTTTAGGTGCACTTAGTGGGTTCTTTTGAATCCCAGCTAAGATTCTCAGTTCAGCCTTAATACTTCAGGAGCTGGTAATTCATCCACTGCTCCATCCCTTCTTGTGATACCTTCCCTACTTCCTTGAGAGAAATGGGATATCATATCAATGCCAGAACTATAGCACTTTGCTGGTATTATTTCACAGCAGAATGTTATGGTTGCAGAGAATATGTACTGTATCTTATGGGATTGTGCTGAGAATGAATTTTATCTACACAGCCAGCCAGCTAAAGACTGTTTAATTACAAGCATATTTTCAGTTCTGTCTGCTGCAGCATTAAATCTTGTCCTATCCCCAGCATCTTGAATTTTAAACAGGATAAATTCCTCCCTCCCTCTTCCACTTTTATAAAAACTCCTTATTTTTTTCCTGAATGCTTTCCATCTTCTTGTCTTAATGCTAATGGGACCTACTCTTTCTGCTGAAACCTACCTAAGATGAAGTTATCTCATAACATGCAAACAATACCATTTGCCTATTCTGTAAAAGTGTTGGCATTTTTTTTTATTACGGTTCGCTACGACATATAAGTTGAGAGGGCATCGTGATCATCAAGACACTTGATGGTTTTAATATTTCTGACATGGCCATCAGTGGTACCCATTGTGACTTTGATCCTTTAGAGGCCAAAGTCCAAACTTCCCCTGCTGGTGGGGCTTCACGGAACAGTGGGGCCACTCTCTGAAATTCTCTCCAGAAGGTAGATAGGGGCCCTCCTGAATATTATGAAATATAGCGTGGAGTGCTGTTGAGGAAAGCAGCAAAAGTCTGTCTGGTAATAGAATAATTACACTGGCAGACTTCTGCACACAATCCAACATTATCCAGGAGCCCCCCCCCAAATCCTCTGGAGAGGCTTGTCTAGGGGTGCTAGCAA
This sequence comes from Rhineura floridana, assembly GCF_030035675.1. NCBI lineage: Eukaryota > Metazoa > Chordata > Lepidosauria > Squamata > Rhineuridae > Rhineura > Rhineura floridana. Next base: position 73,574,524 of record NC_084486.1, on the reverse strand, counting down.
CTGCAAGAAGAAAGTAGGGAACAGGAATAATTTCCTTTCACTCTGTGATTCAAGCCATAGTTCCTTTTGAAAGCTTCATTACTTGGTTTAAGACCTTTAGATTACTGAAGCAAGTTAATAATTGCATATTCTGGTTGGTAAGCAATGGTAACCATTTGCTTCCAATAGGAAAAGTTACTATTTATCAGTAACAACAAAGCAGAAGAGCAGGGTAAGAAAACAATGTTTTCCGATCTGACTACATTGGGACTGAAGAAAAATATGAAAATAGAGGTAAGTTCTGCTTTCAACTTCTATTTTATTTATTAAATTTCTGTCACTCCTTTCCCCCCCAAAGGAGCCCAAGGTGGCAAACAACAAATAGCAACATTATTTTAAAAAAATATTAACACATTTACAAACATTAAACATCTGAAAATATGTTATTTTGAATATATTGGTAAATAACACTGTTGGACTTGGTTATCCTTTTTATTACTGCACTTTTCTGATTGGAACACTGATGCTTTAGTTGTCTTCCCTGTATAACCTAAATCAGCAGTGGGGAACTGGATCCATCAGGTGGGTGGGATTCTTCCTTTCTGTGGGGCAACTTTGACAGGTGCGTGCTGACAACCACTTGTCAATCAAGTGACATCATTATGATGCCAGGTGACTACTTCAAACAGGCTCTCAGTAGCAACCAGCTGATTAGCACTGCGAGCTCACTTTCAAAGGGGATGGCTTCCTGCACCAATCAGTTGATGGATGTGGAGACCCATCCCCTTTGAACTGTGTTGGTAAGCAGTTTGTATTCAGACTGTCCATTGGCTGCATTAAGAGTTTCTGGGAGCGTAACGTAACAGGTGTGGGACAGGTGGGATATGGTTTGAGGAAAATAATGCCATGGGCCTAATGGCTTGTGGGCTGGAGGTTCCCCATCACTATCTGAATTATGGGGTGCTTGAACCAGTATGAGCAGCTTAGCTAAATGGATAATACTCATTGCAGAGCAATATCAAAGTTTACTGCTGACACGAATCCTCTACATCTGGTGCTCTGAATAAAATGTTCAGTATTCAGTAGTTTGAAAGCACCAAGTGTGGTCAGGGCGGCAGAGGGGCACCAGCACAGTCACTCAGGTGCACCCACCCAAATCTTGCCCCTACCCTTGCACCGTACTGGTAAAAAGCCCCTCTAGCTGCCCCTGAAGAATACTAAACAATACTCATTACATCTAGCATTGTAGACAAGCTTCTTTCTATGTGCCTTTCTTTCTAGGGTATGGTAACGGAGTTCAATAATCCTAGTGAATTCTACATACAACTCAATTCTACAGAAGTTCTAAGTAATATTAGAGAACTTAGTGTGAAGCTGAAAGATTTTAGTGGAGTTAATCAAGAGGAATATATTCCTGCGAAAGGGGAAGTCGTTGTTGCAAAATACTCCTTGGATCAGGTAACGTAATCTTCAAGCAGGCACAAAGGCCAGTTGATTTGTGGTAGGCTGTCCAAGATAAAATAATACTAGCAATTTATCATTGGTGATTTATAGAAAATATAGGCATTTGCAAGTCTTATTTCAGCATGTATAACTCTGAAGTGGACAATGGCTTATAACATTCCCGAAGTGAGAGATAGTTTGCAATATAACTTTTTTGCCAATTATTTGCTTCAGAACTCTCTTCATTAGATAAAGCTGATGAAATGTGTTGGAGCACTTGGATAGGATGGTTGTCCTGAAGTGTGATCTATTTTAAAATGGGCTATGCCACGTAAAATCTGTCTTGCTGGTTAAGTGTTTGTAAAGTTTTTGTATATCAGCTTACTAGTATGGTCATAAAATGTAGTTTAATTGCTGTAGTATTGTTAAGCAACATTGATTAACGCTCTAATGAACATAGCAGAAAAAGAAAAGTGGTATGGGCAGAGGGATGAAGCCAGAGACTCCTGGAAATCATCCTTTTAACTGTTACCGGCTAGTATGTCAGTTTACAACAAACACACAGTAATGAAGGGTTCTTGGTCAGCGGAGGACTGGAGCAGACAGGAATGGGTTAACTTCTGGAGGCAGAGCCAGCACTATTAAAAAAGTTTAGTTGGTGACTGGGCGGAAGGGGAGTAATCTTCTCCTGTTCTCCAGTTTTTAACTCTGCCTTTAGTGAGCAACAGAGTCAACATGGCACACCTTCGCACTCAGGGAGTCCACATATACCCCTACCTGGACGACCTTCCAGTGGGGGCCTCTTCAGTGACAGTGGTGCAGCAGGATCTTGAGACTACCACCCAGTGTCTGGAGAACCACGGCTTCATCAACGGACAAGAGACCCACCCAGCACCTTCAACATCTGGGAGTGGTTATTGACACAGCTTGAAGCAAGCTCTTCCTGTGCACCGAAGGCACAGACAAGCTTCTGTGCCAGCTGCACATGTGCCTGGAAGGCAATTGTGCTCCTTTGATGGAACTGGCTCAGCTGCAGGGCTCCATGATAGCAGCCATAGACTCAGTGCCGTGAGTGCTCTTCCACTCAAGAGCTCTGCAGTGACTCCTGCTTCCATATCAGGACCAGATCACCTTGCGCCAGAACTGGCTTATCCTCCTTCTGAGGTATGTGCGGGAGTCCATCCCATGGTGGGGACGTTTACCTCATCTGGAGAAAGGCCTTTCCCTCAGAGCCCCAACAGTTTCAATAGTCACCATGGATGCGAGCCTATATGGCTGGGGAGCAACCTGTTGCTCCAACATCACAAAGGAAGTGGTCATCGCAGGAGCAGTGCCAGTCAGTCAACTGGTGGGAGCTCAGAGCAATCTGACTAGCACTGCAGGAGTTCCTACCTCTTATTTATCAGGCTCGTGCTAGTATGCACTGACAACGTTGCAGCCTAATTACATGTCTGCAAACAAGGGGGCACAAAATCCAGCCCTCTTCAGGAGGAGACCAACCTGCTATTCCAGTGGGCGGAAAGGTACCTGGCTTCTATATCAGCCATACATGTGCAGGGGATCCTGAACACACAAGCCGATTGGCTGAGCCAGGAACAAGTCCACCAGGGAGAGAGGACCCTTCACTGGGATGTGTTCCTAGAGATCACTCGGAATTGAGGGCTCCCATGCATGGACCTGTTCACCTCATTGGTGAATGCCCAACTGGACCAGTTCATGGCACAAGGCTGGGTTCCACACATCCAGGACATAGATGTCCTGTCAGCCCCCTGGCCTCGGGGACTCCTCTACGTCTGCCCGCCTCTACCTCTACTGTCCAGGCTGCTCCGCAAAATCCAAGTTCTCCATGCCTAGGTGGATAGTGGTGGCTCCACACTGGCCACAGAGACCATGGTTTTCCAACCTAGTGGACCTTGGCTCCAGTCCGCCATGGCACCTTTCCTCCAGACCGGATCTCTCACAAGGCCCATCCTTCACCCAGACCCAGAGTGGTTCCAGCTTCACGTCTGGAGGCTGAGCAGCAGTGGCTAAGTGAAGAGGGGCTATCTGAGAGGGTTGTTTCCACCATTTTGGCATCTCGCAAACAATCCACCCAGAGAATTTATGACTTCACATGGAAGCCGTTCAACAGGTGGTGTAGACACAGTTACCTGTCGTGGAATGCCACATCCACACCATTCTCGACTTCCTGCAAGACGGTCTGGACCAGGGGCTGGCCCCCAACATCCTCAAGAGACAGGTGGCAGCCCTAGGCAGTGTATTTCTGATGGTGGGGGGCCATTCCATTTCCTCTCACCCTTGAGTCAAACGCTTTCTCTCAGGGGCTACGCTGCTGTCACCTCCAGTACAACACAGGTTTCCCACCTGGGATTTCTCATTAGTTCTTAGAGCTCCCTTACAACATCCATTTGAACCAGCACATTCCATACCGATCAAGGATCTCACCCTCAAGACAGTTTTTCTTGTGGCTATCACCTCAGCTAGGAGGGTGGGGGAACTGAGGGCCCTCTTCATCTGGGAGGAGCTGTGCATTTTTCACCCAGACAAGGTGGTTCTTTGCCCCGATCCCAGTTTTCTCCCCAAGGTCAATTCCCCATTCCACAGGGGACAGTACATCTGTCTACCCAACTTCTGCCCCAACCCAGTCCATCGCAGGGAGAAGTGGCACAAACTCAAAGTCAGGCAGGCGCTTCAGATCTACCTGGACCATACAGAACCATTCAGGAGGTCTGAGGCCCTGTACGTGTCCTTTAAACGGGGTGCAGGGAAAGGTGTCCAGGTCCACCATCAGCGGCTGGGTGAGGGATTGGTGGTTAAGGCCTATCAGGCAAAAGGGAGAGCTCCCCCTCCAGGGATCACTGCACACTCAGTTCAAGGGGCTGCCACCATCGTGGCGCTCCACAAGGATGCCCCGCTGGAGGAAGTCTACAAAGCCACCACCTGGGCTCACCCATCCACCTTCATCAAACACTACAAGGTGGATAAGTTTGCTTCTGCTGATGCTGCTTTCGGCAGAAGGGTTCTTCAGAGGGTGGTGGCCTAGGTTTGCTCCCACCTGGGGATGTAGGGGAGAGTCACATCCCATTCCTGTCTGCTCCACTCCTCCATTGACCGAGAACGGAAAGTTGGACTTACCGTGAAGTGTTCTTCTGGTCAGTGGAGAGTGGAGCAGACAGCCCCATCCTGCAGCAAAACCTAGGCTGTAGGGGGGGAGGGCACCTCTCCGGAAACCCTCTGGCAACAACCGGTCGCTCACCCTCTAGATAGAGTAATAAGGGCACCCTACATCCCTTCCTGGCACTGTGTGCTGATTTGTTAACATTTGTTCTTACTCTATCCACTGTTCAAGGTTCAGGTTCGTGTAGGTGGAGTGCCTGGCTGCTGAGTACTGAGATTCTTACGGCTGTGGTACAAACTGGAGAACGGGAGAAGGTTACTCCCCTTCTGGCCAGCCACTAATTAAACTATTTTAATAGTGCTGACTCTGCCCCCGGGAGAGTTAACCCATTCCTGTCTGCTCCACTGTCTGCTGACCAGAAGGAACACTTCATGGTTAGTCCAAATTTCCATTTTCCTGTGATGTCACAGCCACTAATATTTAGAAGTATAAGAGGAAATAGAATAAAAAAAACCTCCCCATCAAATTAAAAAATTCTCCACCCCTGGATTGTGGAGAAAATCTATACACAGAAAAGTAGAAGGAAAACACTCTGAAAAGAATATAGGAAAGTTGGGGGGGTTAAATTTTTAAAATTGTCACTCTTGTGGGCATGCTGGGAAATTGATATTTCTGTGCTTTAATTTGACCCCATCATCCAACTGCAGCCCTAGTAACTGTTGTACAAGAACTGTATACAGCAGGGTTGATAAAAATCAATGGTTTTTTTAAAAAATCAAAAAATGAATTTTTAAAATTTAAATCGGATTTTAAAAATTTTAATGGGATTTCAAAGTTTTCTAAAAACAATTAGTAAAAAAGAGCCTAGGTCAAAGATATCATCATGAATACTAATTATACAACTTCTAATTATGTTTTATGAATATGTTAGCAGTTTATAGAGATAGGAGATACCTGATCAGTCCTATTCTGCAGGTGGTGTACATGAAGTGTACATTTTCTAAGTGCCAAGATAGAGAAGGTCAGTGAATAGAGAATTTGAGGAGATGGAGTAGATCTGAACAAGGAGGAGATTGCTGAAGTGGTAATCCAGCTCTTAACAGTAGTAGCTTCTGCAGGTGTAGAATTTTTTCTTCCTTTGGACTAATTCGTTCTAACTTGAGAAATAAATTGGGAACTGAAAAAGCAGGGAACCTTGTATTTCTTTTCCATATTATAAACAAAGAAGACAAAAGTGAAGGACTGAGTTAAATGTACCACCAAATATTTTCTCATATTGACTTGGTTGAAATTGCCTAAATTTTATTTTTTAAATAACCTTACATTTATCTAAAAACTGAAAATAGTTAACCATTCAAAAAACCATGTGCATGTTTTGTTAATGTTTGTTGAAGAAGAAAACTAACCAGAAGAATAAATAATCTTATTAGTACAATATAACAGGATGTTTGAGGGTAGTGATTGTGTACATTGTGACAAAAATATCATGATTAATTGAACAGCTAGAGCTGGTTCTCCTGAATGACTTCACAAGCTCATTCTGCTTTAGTACAAAAATGACCAAATTAACATCTCATTTTTTGATGAAAATTAATCTGAAAACAATTCAGAATAATTGCTTAGTGTGTACCTTCTAATGAAACCTACATCTCTGAATATGTTTAAGGTTATATTAAACAATTATGCACTTCTACTAAAAATGATAATTAAATAGAATCTTCCTCACTAGTGATAGGATGGGTGAGAATTTTTATTCATTTTGCATTTTAAGCAGAATTTATCAAACTTGCTCTTTGCTGAACAATATGAGAACCAAAACACAGCCATCCTTCAAAATTTGCATTTATTAGAATTTTGGGATGCAGTTTGTCAACTAAACAATATTTATAAAAATGCATATATTAGGGGAAAGTGCGTAAAAATTAATATGAGTGAAAATAACAGGCAAAAAGGCATGATGTGATCAGAAGTGGCTTGCAGAAATGTGTACCTTTGTTAAAACTGCCTACAAAAATGTGATTGGAGAGATTTGCACTAAAATGGTGGGAAATTTTCATGAGAATTAAAAAAAAAAAATCAGATTGCTCCAGAAATGTAGAAAGCTGAATTTAACATAGGAAAAATGAGAAACTGAGAGTACCGAAATTGACAGATCTTTCCATCACTACTAGTGATTTAAATTATTAAAATTGAGCCCTTCATAGAAGTGATTTAAATCATGATTTAAATCAAATCAACCCTGGTACACAGTAACTGGTTGGGTCAGAGGAGCTGGGGGAATCGCAAGATGTGATAAAAATTATGAGTTGGGTTAAAACTAGCAACATAATGGCATGCAACCAACCAAATGTATAAGCGATATACATGTTTAAACTGTACATGTGTGAGATCTGTTTAGCTGATTCAAGTAAGGAGTGGACAGTGAGTAGGTGAGGTGTGCTGCAACCATTGTGTTTCCCCTTCTTCCTGTGTTCAGCTGTACATGGTTATATCATCCGAAAACATAATAGCCCATGGTAATGACATGGACTGCACATGCAACCTTTTGGCCTAATACAGCCTAGTGCTTTGCAGGTGTAAAATATACCTAAACGTTTGTAGTAGTAAGACAATAAGTAAGTACTGTGGACCAGTATAACAAGATCTGAACTTCAATAAGTCACAGTTAGTGAAATATAGTATTTCCATTTGGAGTACAGCACCACATGGTAGAAGTGTTTGAATAGGTGGTGTCTCAGGTGTACTTGAAAAATTACAGTTCCTTCCAGAAAATGAACAAACCACAATAAGTCCAGTATTCCATTTTGTTCTACAGTTCAATAGTGTAATATTAGCTTAAAAGCTGAAAAAATCACCATTGTTTGGTAAATAGAAGATAAAACTTTTTTCACCTTTTTATTAAAGTATAACCTAGATTGAGTTTTTCTAAATGTGAAATAACTTGTTCATATTCAGACCTGGTGCAGAGTGCTTATAAAAGAGGTGGATATCCTTAAGAAGAGTGCTCTGGTGTTATATATTGACTATGGAAATGGAGAGAACATACCTCTAAATAGAATTAAACGCCTGCACCAAGATCTTGCTCATTTCCCACCCTGCGTAAGTATAAATATCTGAGGAAAATCAGTGTCAGATACCCACTCTATGTGCTGAGTCAAATTCTTTAATAAATCAGAAAGTCTGGTTTGTCATTGTGTACATGTGGCCATAGTGACCATATTTTTTCAAACACTTGCATATTGGTCATTTAAAACAATAGTTTTTAGCATCACTAGCACCTAGTAATGCTGACATCCCTATAGTGTGTTTTCTTTTGTTTTGATTTCAGGCCATTAAGTGTTGTGTTGCTAAAGTCCTCTCAGCTAAAGAACAATGGAATGCAAAGTGCAAAAATACTGTTGCTCCATTTCTTATAGGAAAGTGCTGCTCATTGACTATTATTGATGTTTTGATGGATGAGATGCCATACTTTGCTGTAGATGTTGTCTTGCCAGTTTCTGGTAAGTTTGGTTAACAGTAATCCTTTTTTATTGAAGGAATTAATGATTAGGTAATAATGATTGACATCAAATTTGGTAAACATATTTGCATCCAGAAAGATGCCCAGCAGATATTTGGATTGTGTATGAAAGCATATTTTGGGGTGGATGAGTCATTGCACAATGATTGTATGTGTTCTCTTTATTTATAAAATATTTATATACCACCCTCTCATAAAATATCAGGGTGGTGTTCAACAATATAAAAACATAAAACAATTAAGCAGTACAGAATAGTCATTAAAATGACTGGCCAGTCAAGAATTTTTTAAACAACTGCATATGCCTGTTATCATTGAGTATTCAAGAGATGCCTGGAAGTCAAAAGCAAGGATGCCTGCCATATCTCTGCCAGAAGGTGTTCCACAGCATGGGATTGGTGACACCAAATGCCTGACTTCTGGTTGAGATCATTGATTCCCTACATATCAAGGAAGCCTTGCCTCAATCATGGGCTGACAAGTTTCAGCTGCTTAGCCCTCTTCCATTATCTCAGAAGTTCAGTGGGAACTGTTGTTTGGGAATTGCCAGCTGCCCAGAAGGGAAGATTTGGTTCTATCATGGACTGAGCAAAATCCAATTGCTCAACCCCACTTGCCTCAGAGATCCTTGATGGGCCTGGTGACCCCAGAATCAGGACAAAAAACTGCCTGAATAAACCTAGCACCATATTTCTATTTATATATGAAAATCTTTTGTAAGCTGTTTTTGAGAACCTCTTGAAGTTATAAAATGGCATACAAGTATAAATAGAGTTGAAGTGCATCTGGCCATGTATAACATACTCATACATTTTATATTAAATAACAAAACTTCCATGTACTACCAATCAACAAAACTCCCCTTTGATTAGAAATCTTGGACAACAGGGCTAGGACAGACCCCTGCCTGGGAGCCTGGAAAAGTGCTGCCAGTCAGACAGTACTGGGTTAGATGAGTTGGTGGTCTGAGAGGCAGCTTCATATACCTTCATATGAGTAAAGGGCAGAGTTTTCCATGGTTGACCAAAAGCCTCCATGGTTCCCCAGGTCATAAATAATCAGCTTTGTGTGTAGATAATGGACTGATCCAGTAGATAGGGTCTAATGAAGGTTGTAGATTGGTCTGTTAGTGTAACCTCTACCGCACTTTCTACACATATAGGAGTATAGGGCTTTTCACAAATCTACTTTTGAAAATGGTTTATGTTTTGAAATCTAAATGTGGCCATGTTGAACTTCTGGGATAACTTTTCAGATGCATGTGTTTAATTTTGATTGTGGTGACAGTAAAGAGAGAGACACCTATATTGGATTGAACTACTGTCACATCCTTTATTACCTCTGTACAAAATTCAACAGGGGCTATTCCTAAAATTAGGTGTGCAAAGATGGAGGGAAAGGGCCCCATCTCTACTCTTTCCCACCAGCAGCTGGGTTGGCTGTCAATGCTGTGTCATTCATAGTACTCACACTTGAGCCAAAAACACCTGTAAAATCTTCATGCATCAAAGTGGGGTTCAGCTTTAAACAGGTGTCAAGACCAGCAAGTGCCAAGTTTAGCTAGCCAGCTGTTGCTCTGCTGTCTAGATGGGTAGATGTGTACAGGTGACTCCTTCAGCTTGGATGAGCTGTTGTGTCCCTTCATTACTAAGACAAGAGTGTATTTCAAGTTTGGGGAGCCATACTCCCCCCCACACAAACACATTTTCCTGCCCCACCTGGCTCAGGAAGGGGTCAGCTTTACTTGGCTTCTTTCATACTTCCCCAGATCCAGTGATGCTGTGGCCAAATTGTTCAAATATCAAGACCAGTGGGAGAGCGGCCCCCAAAAGTTGGGCATCTTCCTGGGAGATACCTGGCTGCGTGATGGACCATCTCTCCCATTCAAGCCAAGGTTTTGCTTATGTTGCTGTTTGGACACCTCTGTGCTCTATAGTAGAGAGTCTCCTGGCTGTGCACATATAGGTCTCTTACCAACGTTCCACTGAACTCGCAGATATTGAACAAAGTCAGGAGGCAAGCAATTATGGGAAAGATACTGCTTCCCAATCCACATGTTGAATTGGGTATACACATCATGGGGGCTTTTGAACAGCCTTTATGTGGAAAAAGAATTGGAAGCAGTATCTCTCAGTCAAAAGATCTAGAGACAGGCCAAGCCTAGCTTGTTAACTTCCCTTTCCTTTTGAGGTTTAATGTAATTAAAGCTTAAACATCAGACAAATCTTGAAACACTTGAGCAGTGTTTCTCTGATCTTGAATGCCCCTACTTTCTACCAAATCCACTGACAGCCATCTGTCAGGCACATGAATGCACAGCACTTACACATCACATGTATTTAGCACTCTACTTCATGCAAGGATTTATAAATTTGGGTACTAATCCAACATTGATGGTTGGAGGACTAAAAGAATGCATCTCTAACTTCCTCTTGAATACCAAACTATGCAGAACCTGAGGTTCATATGTTTCCTAATGATTGATTCTCTTGGTGGTATAGCAATTTTGCTTGCTGCTATTCTAAACCTTTGCTGCTGAAATGAAAGTGTTATCTGCTGCCACCGGCCTCCTTGTGGTTAGTTATGAAACTAACCACATGTGCACATGCATGTATACCTTGTGTGGCATGTCTTACGTTGCTGTGGAGAGCCTAAAGTTCTTGAACTACTGCATTGGGGCAAAAAATTGTGTTGAGTAGTAGCTACCACTCTTTACTGGTTCGCATAACTGACGAGACCAGTGCAGTTGCCTCCCCTTTTTTTGGCAGAATATTTGGTTTGATAGATGGATGCATGCAAATTCCTTACATTATCTCTCTTGACTCAAGTAAGTTGTAGAGCTTTCGTTCATCACTTGATCTGTAAAATTGGATAAGGTGTTACAGGTAGATCTATGTGCAGTAGTACTTTACAGATGTTTGGTTGGTACAATGCATTTCAAGTGGTAGTGATTTGGAGAAATCAAATTGTGAACGTAAGTACAGTGCATCACAGCTGCCTTTCTATCAATATAAATAAATGTGTGTTCCAGGTAAACACTTATATGAAATACTCTTGGAAATGGAACATGGTTTGAATTCAAAAGGTAAAAGTACCAACAAGGAAAATGTAGCTATTGGTGAGTCCTTAGCTTTTTTTATTCAGCTTAACATTTTTGAAAAGGCAAGGCATAGTTAACTTTAAACATTCCAGTACTATTATTTATTTATTAAATTTATATCCTGCCCTTCCTCCCAAAAGGAGCCCAAGATAATCTTACTAAAGATAATCACTGAAATAGATTTATGCAAAACATGTGCTATATTTATAAATGTGCTATATTTATGGGGCTTGGAAGTGTACCGATTGGTTAGCCCATGTATTACAATTGGGTTATCCAGGTTTAAGGGCTGCTTTGGAGTACCAGCTTGCGAGAATCTTGGCTTGTGGATTGTAACACTTAAGGTTATAGAAGATGTGTTGCTCCATGCTAGAGGTGTTTATTGGTTGCTTGAGGAAACAGGACTAGGTTCTACTTGGGCTGTGTCGAACTTGCCTTTTATTGATGAAATCTCATCCAAACGGGATGAAATTTCAGACTGAGCTGCACCTGTGGTTGCTGCCTCATTTCTTAGCCTTTGAGCAGAGGTACAGTCTTAAGAAGAGCTGGTGGTTTGGAGGCTCCTTTCTGATATCCTAGTGAGCACTCTTAATATGGATTTAATGAGTCTGTTCATGTTCACAGGAGAGGCAGCATATTATTGAGTGCCTTCTGAGTCTCAGTCCTAAGTGCTTATAACTACTTAAGATTGATGGATCTGTTTGTGAATGGGGCCCTGCATTCTGAGCATGAGGCTTTTCCACTTAAATTACTACTTAATACCAGTAGGGCCGGCAAGTCAGGTTTTGATAACATATATTTTCTTAGGTTCTACTGTAGAAAAGCTATCTATTAAGGAGAAGAAATTTGACTGTAAAGGACTGGATCATACTGGCTGTCAAATTCCAAAGGTTATCTTGCTGTCTGTAGGAGATGCATTTTTTGGTATGGTTGCCCACATACAAACACCAGGAGATTTTTTTTGTCAGCAGATGGAAAATGGCCGTAAGTCCCTGTTTAGTTAAGCTACGATGTAAACATTTATTTATGCATGAGTAATATGTGAATACGGTGAAACCTCATTATACTGCAGGGGTTGGAACAAACGATGCACCCATGTTATAGGGTTCCACATTATAATGAAAACTGCAATGAAAGGTGATTTTTTAAAAAATAAAACGGACGAGAGAAGCAGAAGATGCAACCAAAACAGTAACTAGGAGCTGAAAGAGGAAACGGATCAGATACAGGACAGCAGAAGGAAAAAGAGGGGTGAGGAAAGCTTGAAAAAGGCAAACTGCCACCACTGCAGCTGACGGACTAAACGGGAAGGGTAACACTGAGGGAAGAATAAGTTAAATTAAACTCCAGAGAAAATACCAAAAGGACTTGAGAACTAACCAAAACTGATGAGAATTTGAGTGATAGACCTCTAGAAAAAAGCTACCAGGAACGGAAATGGGCAGGAAAATGGACGATTGGGGGAGAATTTATTTATTTTATTGCATTTATATACTGCCTCATAGCTGAAGCTTTCTGGGCGGTTTACAACAATTAAAAACATTAAAAACAAGTATACAAATTTAAACCATACCAAATTAAAACCCATTAAAAACTGAAAGACAAGTTAAAACACATGCCAGGAGAAAAATTAAAAGAACACTGATAGGACAAAATATGGCTCAAGAACACACAGGGAAGCAAATGGAAGGATCTCGCCATGAAAAGAAACACTGAGGATGAAGATTAAGGTAGAACAAACAGGAAAAAAAATAAAGTAGAAAGTGAGGTTGATATTAGAGTGAATGAGAAACTTCTTTCTTGGTTGCTGTTCAGCTCAGGTTCATCCTTAAGAGTTAAAGCCAACGAGTACAGTACTGGTTCCTAGACAGGCATTTAAATGAGGAAAGTTGTTTAGAAGGATGGGAGCCTACAGCATGTTTTGATATTGTGGGAACTCCTGTACCGTATATTTTATTTGGGGGGTGGGGAATGATTATAACCAATGATTTATCAGATTCCACAGTACATTGAGATGCGTTATATCATGGTTCTGCTGTATGTAACAGAACTTTGAAAATATGTCATGAAGAAGATAATTTTTTCCCCAATTCCCTATTGAAGTGTAAGGAGGTTAACACTTATGGGAACATGACTATAAAAACAGGGTAGGAGATCCAGTTTGACAACATGACTGGGCTTTCTTTATAACCTCCAAAGGACCAAGATTACTTTTCAAATGATAGCTGACCGTTCCAGTAATCTGGTGAGCATTTGCTGGCAAAGGAAATTACACACTTTTAAATTGCCTCCCTTTGCTTTTGGGGCAACTAGTTTTTGGTATTACGAGTTTCACATAAAACCTATTTTGACAGGCAAACTTTCTGAGCTTCAAGCATCCCTGGGTGAATACTGCAACAAAATCTCAGCTACTCCAGATTTCGTCCCAGCAGTAGGAGACTTGTGTTGTGCCCAGTTTACAGGTACTGGCGAGGGGGGAGGGAAAGTGCATAGATGTCTTGATGATGAAGATTTGGTGGTGTTGGCTTAAATCCAATACAGAGTTCAGCATGCCTTGCTTCTGTTGGATTTAGGCCATTATTTATGTAGCACCTTTACTAAGTGAGTGGTGCTTCACAGAATGCAACAGGACCAGTTCCTGCCTTAGGAGTTTACAGTCTACATGGGAAATGGGAAGGGAGATGGAGGGGAGGGCTCAATAGGGAAAGAACATGCAAGTATTTCAGTTACACAAACTTGGGGTAGAGGGTTGTGCAAAAGTTTTCATGGAAAAGATGGGAACATAAAAATGTACCTTATACCAAGTCAGGTGCTTGGTCGATCTGGTTCTGTATTGTCTTCATTGATTGACAGCAGCTCTCCAGGATTTCAGACAGGAGTCTTTTCCAGCTCTAGTTAGAAATGTCAGAGATTGAACCTGGGACCTTTTGCATGTGAAGTGTGTGCTCTACCACTGAGTTACAGCCCTCCCCTTAAGTTTTGAGGAAGCATTTGTAGGAAATAAAGAGTGCTGGTACAAACATAGGAGGCAGCAAGGAAGAAGGGCAAGAGTCATTTTAGGAAGTAAGATACCTTCAGCCAGCTGAGGGAGAGCTGAGAGAGCGATGGGTGGAGAATGTTATTTGGGAACTTTGAAGATGAGGAACTTGTGCTAACTCTATGAATGGATAAGAAGCAACTGTAGTGATCTGAGGAGTGTCATATATCAGAATAACAAGAGGTGGCTGCTTGCACTGGATAGAGGTAAGACAACAGAAGATCAGAAAAGAAGGTGGAAGAAGTCAAGGCAAGAGATGACTCGGATATGAGCCAGAGTTCTTGCCAAAGGGGCATAGAGGAAGGGCTGTAACTTTGATGTTGGAAAGTGACATTATTGCAGCAGACTGCAAAAAGTATGTGGTACAAAGAGAGACAGGTCAAATACAAAGCCATGGCTTCATGCCTATTCAACATAAGGAGAAAGGCTTTTGAGGAAATATGAGGGGGTTGGTTTTAGATATACTGAGTTTCAGGTAAAAAAGGCAGTTGAAGATCTGAATTGGGTAGAGAGAAAATTCTGGTGTAGATGGCAGAACTGGGTGTCATTAGTGCTGAAAGTTACGGGATTTAATGAAGTTGCCAAGGAACAACATAAAACAGTGCTCTTCAACCTTGGGTCCCCAGATGTTGTTTGACTACAACGTTGAAGAACACTGGTGCCCTTCAGATATTTTGGACTAAAACTCCATTGAACCCTGAATGATGGTCATGCTGGCTGAAACATATGGAGGGTGCCAGGCTGGGGAATGATAATGTAGAAAGAAGGAAGCTATGAGCCAATAACAGTTATCTCCCAGGCATTTTAGCATGTGTTTTAAATTGTTTTTACAGGCGGGCCCCGCTTATACAGCGGGTTCCGTTCCGGACCCCCGCCGTAAAGCGGAACCCCATTGACGATAATGGGGCACGTCGTGCCAAAATGACATCAAAATGGCGCGCAACGGAAAAAAACGCGCCGTAAAAGCGGAACAAGCGCCTTAATGCGGGGACTTTCCCTAATTGAAAGCCACCGCATTAGCAAAGTGCTGTAAAGCGGGGCCCTACTGTATATTGTTTTAAATTTTAAAATTGTGCTTTAAATTGTTTTTAACATATATGTGTTTAAAATTGTATATTTGTTTTAATGTTTTTGATTGCTGTAAACCGCCCAGAGAGCTTTGGCTATGGGGCAGTATACAAGTGCAATCAATCAATCAATCAATATATATTACACTTGTATACCGCCCCATAGCCGAAGCTCTCTGGGCGGTTTACAGCAATCAAAAACATTAAAACAAATACACAATTTAAAACACATATATGTTAAAAACAATTTAAAACATATATATATATATATCTGGGGGGGGAACAGAAAGGGGCAACAGGCTAAGAGCTTCCCTTTAAGGAACCATTGAAAAACACTTTGGTAGGAAGAGAAACATCTGAAATCAGAATCATGGGGACCTAGGTCAGAATGAGTTGAACAGAAGTGAATAGTCAACAGTGCAAAGGCAGCAGAGAAGGTCGGAAAGAATGAGGATTGAATAGATAATTCATGGGTATCTTATCAATGTAGTTGTGTGCCTATATAATAGTTCTTCCAAGGCAGAATTAACTTAAATAATTGTTGGGATACGCTGTGGAATTGTCGTGGAATATGAGATTTCAGCTCAGTTTCTCTTCTGTTGATTTACATGTGCATGCCAGGGACTTGCCAGCTTTTTTAGCTATATGCAGAAAATGGAGGTTCAGCTCTTCAATGGAATTTTTGTACTTGCTTTTTATTGGCCAATGGCTAGTGTCTGGCATTTTATATGGGAGCATTTTTCAGTTGATCTTTGGTTTACAATTAATCAAAACAATTACATGGCTGTTGGCACTGCTGAGCCAGCAGCTTTCTTCTGCCCTTTCTGCAGTACAGCTGGCCGGCCACACAGGGACAGTTAGGCACATCAATCAGAAGCAGCAGAATCCCTGTTGGCCCTGAATTACAGCATCCTTTCTGACTGGAGAAGTCAATGCAGATCTGTGCCCATGATGTTTTTTAGGTAGCAATTGTGCTGCTGTGTGCGGAAGAACTAGCTTGGCTAGTATTGAGTAAGGTTTGTACTGCAGCAATGAAAGCCACTGCTTGTGCAGGTGCAGCAAAAATCAGTCTAACATGGGGCTGTTAGTCAATATGATTTTTACATGACAAATGCATTTTTGTCTTCCAGAAGACAGCCAATGGTATCGTGCATCAGTTTTGTCCTACGTCTCAGAGAAAACTGCTCTAGTGGGCTATGTAGACTATGGAAACTTTGAAGTCCTTCAATTAACTAAACTTAGACCAATCATTCCAAAATTAATGGAGTTACCAGTACAGGCTATAAAGTGCACCCTAGCAGGTATCAACCAAAATGAGTAAATACACATTGAAAATAGCAGATGCAACTATTATTTTGCTGCTTTAGTGAGGAAAGTCAAGAGGAAGCACGAGTAGACAAAATGCAAGGTTGAGCTGTGCCATAGAATTTGTAACAAGTACAGCTTCGGGATTTGGATACAGACCCATCAGAAACATGCATCAATGTGATGCAAGCTATACAAAGCAGCTGTGAGGTTCCTTCTGAGGTGGGAGATTTTGGAGTGTATGATAGCAAATAACTTTTTATATGTATACTGATTACTATGTTAATTCCTTTCATTTAAAGTTTGCCATTGAAATCTTGTAGTCCCTGAGGCTCTAGTACTAAATGCTTAGAACTGAGCAGAATAGCCTGGCACTCCTGCAAACGTAGTAAGAGGCACAGTAGCAGAAAGGGCCAGCAGTGCTTCAATATTAGTGTAGCTGCTTCTGACATTAAAGGAACATCTTGTGTGTCATTTTGTATTTGGGAATGTGAAATCTATAATAGAGTGGTGGATATGCAAATACCTTAAAAGGTAATTGGGACCTGATCTAAAATGTTAGAAATATACTATGTTGCTGTTTATAAGGATAGTGCTTGGTATATGTAATCCAGCTGTAAAAAAACACAAAAGATCTAACTTGTAAAAGGGTGACAATTAAAAAAAAACCCTCTTATTCCCAGGTGTGAAGCCAATATCTGGAATCTGGTCCACAGAGTCAACTTCTGTCATGAAGAAGCTGGTGCAAAATAAAGTGGTCAATATAAGAGTAAGAGATAAGAAGGAAAAAACTTTTGTGGTAGAACTTATAGATGAATCCATGACTCCAACAATAAATGTGGCTAAATGCCTTTTAGAGTTGGGGTTTGCAATGGAAGAAACCACAATTATCTCAACAGTGGTTGAAACAAGTACTGGAACATTGCAAGAAATTAGTGGTAAGTGTGTGAAAAGTTGCTACTGTAGCTAGCTTGAGAATCTGTCCTATACTAGTTCTTTAGTTTGATTATTACAATTCAGTAGGGCCCCACTCATACGGCAGGTTAGGTTCCAGACCCTTGCCAAAAAGTGAAAACCGCCAAAAGCGGATCAGCTGTAGCATGGGGGTCTGGAACCTAACCCGCTGATCGCGCTGAGGAGGAGAAGATCAGCTGTAGCGCGGCGGTCTGGAACCTAACCCACTGATCGTGCTGGAGGAGAAGATCAGCTGTAATGCACTACAGCTGATCTTCCCCTCCTCCGGTGCGATCAGCTGGAGCACGGGAGTCTGATCATGTCAGAAGAGAAGATCAGCTGCAGATCTTCCCCTCCTGCAGTGAGATCAGCTGCAGCACGGGAGTCTGATCATGCTGGAAGAGAAGATCAGCTGGAGCATGCTGCAGCTGATCTTCCCCTCTTCCGGCACGGGGAGCTCCAGCCTCCACTCCAGCTGATCACCCTGCTGGCACCGTATTAGCGGAATGCCGAGAAGCAGGCCCCTACTATAGTAAACAACACTCTGGGGTTTAGGAGCAGCCTTAAGTCCTTCTTTTTCCTTCAGTGTGTGCAGAATTTTATATTTTTCCCTTCATTGCACCTAAATTATAATATTCACACAACTTCTATCCTAATCTCCCTGTGAAACTTAGTTCAGACACTGCAAGTGCTAAAAAAGAAAAAATGAGAAATACATTAGCTGTAATTACTGATGGAAATCGTTTTATAGCACCTGCAGAATGGGCATTGGGGAAATAAGGTTATTTATATTTTGTATTTATGCATAGGTCAACAACTGGACAAACTTGATTGGTCCTGGGTCACGTTAACAGCTGAACAGGTGGTAAATGTGGTGGTGTGTGTGCTGTACAACCCCAGCGAGTTCTATTGCCAGTTGTTAAACAGTGACGGTACATCTTCCTTTCCCCCCCTCTGAGTGCCCTGTTCTTATGTGTTGGCTTTATATTTCAAAGTTCTATAGCTCCCTTTCAACCACACACTCCTGCACTCAGGCTTGTCACTTTCATATCTATCCAGTTTGCTTAACTAAGCATGATTTGGGGAGCTGGCAGACGTCTCATTGCTTGTTTCACTCACACATGCAAACAAGTTCACCTAGGCCAGAATTCTTCTGGTCCTTGAGGAGCATTCTCTTCCATTTTGTATAGAGGTAGAGAAGATTGAGAGGATGTTCTATCATACTGTTGTACATATATCTTGTTTGGTTTTCTTCACCATAAAATTGTGAATACAATAAAGTAGGGGAATTCAGACAGAATTGATAATGACGCTGGCTACATGCTAGCTTATTTAATAGCTGTATATTTAAGTTGTTTTCAAAGTCAATACCATAATTGTTATACTACTTCAAACTTCATGTCATATGGTTTATATGTAGTACTATCGCAATAGTAGAATTGCTTGATAGAACTCTTCCATATTTGTTTAACTATGAAGTTTTAGCTGACTTAAGTCATAAATTGGAAGCACTACTAGACTGTTGTAATTAAACTTTTGATAATGCTTAATTGTACAATTTCAATCTTAATTTTGCAGGCTTGAATGCTTTAAAAGAACTCAATATGTCTTTAGCAGAGTACTGCCAGAAAACAGTCACTAACGTTTCCAAAGTAAAAAAGGGAGACCTGTGCTGTGCTTATTTCTCTGGTAAGTTCCTGCTCATTCTGTTGTGCGTTACATTGATGTTTTACAGGAATTGCATTTATCTGTTTGCTGTGGGAAGTATCCAACGGGATACTTGCTTAGAAAGCAGGGAATTGTGTGACTTAGCTCTTCATAGTACACCCTCCCCGAAGAAGCTCTTCCTGTTCTTCCTTGTCATCACTCAGGAGTCAGAAGTATTGAAACTTCTAGAAAGACCTTAACCAAATGGTGCAAACAGAAGCTAACCTCTTTAGAGTTCTTGAGGCCTCCTCTCCTGCTTTTCCTCAAGGAAAATTCCTTACCTCCTTTTTCCTTTTATTTTCAGACTGTTGTAATTTATGTATTTGTTTTAAAAAGTATACTGTTTTTCTTTTGCCACTTCTCTTTTCCATTGCCTACATTCCTCATGACTCCAACAAAAAAGTATTTGCTGAGCAAACCTGCAGAGAAGAAAGTACATCAGAGGTTGCCACCTGCATAAACAGCCAAGAGGGAACTCAAAGCTCACCCACATGGGAGTTTGATGTTGAAGCTGCATGTGCCTTAATTTTTTGGTGTCATTCACACGACATCCTCATCCAACTAACTAGCCATACTTTTGGCACATTAAACTCGGATTTTCCTGATATAGGGCACATCTAGTAAGGGAAGTAAATCCAATATAAAACCGCATGTTACCTGTACTTGGACGCACTGAATCACATTATATGGCTGAATTGTGGTAGCATTTGTGTGGTGCCATCTAGCTCCACACTAGCCCATACTTCCATAAGAGTAGCTGCAGATGCCTCCTTAGCAGAGGCAGTGGGAGGCAGCAGAGAAGACATCAGTGCTGTGCAGGTGACATCCACCCCTCGATTTCCCTATCTCCCTCTCAGTATGCAGCAGCTTTGTCCTGATGAGGCACACCTTATTGGGCTGTTGCACATGTTCTGTTTTTAAGGGAAACTTAAAAGTGCTCTGTTTCTCGATTAACTGAGTCTTCTGCCTAGCACGGGTGGGGGAAGAGGAGAGGAAACAGCAACTGCTAGGTCAGAGTAAAGTGAGGGTAGATAGCTCTGTTCTAAAGTGATGCTTAATAGTTCCATGGAGTGGATTTAATAATGTTCATTACTTATAAACACCCTGAGGAACCTCAACTAGGCACTTGTAGTTAATGGTTTTTTTAAAAAACAACTGCATCTGACCTCACATTTTTACTTCTTTCTCCTCTGATATACTTCTCAAATACTCTGTAGTTCAGAAATCAAATTAAATTGACTGTTTTTGAAATGACTTTGAGGGATGTTTACTATCTGCAATTCCTTGGACTTTATTTTTAAAGGTGCACAGACAGAGGTACACAAATGCCAACACATTCTCACGAGGGACCTCAGGTTTCTGGAACTAATTGAGGAGAGGGGAAAACAAACATTCCATCAAGCATCATCCAGTAGTGAGGCATAAAATTGAAAGTACTTAATGTGTGGGCACAGCCTAGATTCTGCTCCTTCACTAGAAGTGGAGGCTTTCTTAACATGAGCAGAAGCCAACCTTTTAAACCATCACGACAGTCACACCATCAAGCAGATTTTTTCACATGCCAGATCATCAGCTGTTGAGTAAATGGAATCACAATCAATTCATTTGCACAGCTATTCAGACACATTTCAATCCCCCATCACAATTTCACTTCCCCATTAAATCTCAAGACCCGAAGATTATTGTACAAGTTCTGATCCAAGGGGGCAGAAGCCACAGGCGCACTGGCATTAACCTGACCCTGCTGTACTTGTACACACACACGCCTAAACACACAACACCTCTGTTGGCAAATGTGGATGAAATAAGCATACAACCCTGTACTGGCCAAGGAAACCATGGTTTTCCGAACAAGTCCACCTGTCAATGACCCAGACTAGTTCCTTTGAACAGAAAAGACTTGCCAACTCAAAGAAAAATCTAGTCTGCTGTTCGCATCTATGAAGTTAGGAGGGCTTTCACCAAAAGGTGCAAATGTAACTACAGGAAGGAAACCTTCAAGAGCTTCTAGCCTTCCTGCAGTCAAGCCTGTACTTAGATCTTAAGTCAAACACCTTAAAAAGACAGGTGCCCTTTCACAGTGCTATCCAATTGGGATTCCACCTATTCATCTTTCACACTCTTATGAGATTTCTCTGAAGACCATCATTAGTCTACTGACAGTACAAAAATTCCCCTTCTGGAATCTTCACTTTGTTCTACAAGCTTTAGCTAAAGCCTCTCCTCTTAAAAGCAGTGAGACTTGTTCAAGATAGTCTGCTTTATAGTGATAACCTTGGCCAGAAAAGTATGTGAGATCAATGCCTTATACATAAAGGACTATAAAGCATATGCCAGTAGGACAAGGTGGTCATCAGGCCACAACCTTTATAAGTTTTTGTCTTGTGCTCACTGGTTGCAAATGCTCATTCTACCATCTTCTGTCCCAAACCTTTTCACTCTACTGGGCATACTAGATATACACAGCAACTGAAATTCCATGCATCGCATGGCCTCTTTCAGACAGTTGAGTCCTTTCACCCCAGCTCTGTGGGAAGAAATGCATCCAATGCCATAGTAGCATGATGGCTCAAGAGCTACATCGCTTTAGCTTATGAAACAGTAGAATCCATACCACGCTAATATTGCAGTCTTCTCTACCAAAGCAGCAACCAGTTCAGCAATTCTATCAACAAATGAACCAATTGTAGAAATTGGTGGAACCACCACTTGGTTCTTGGCTAGCGTGCTTGTTTCTTTTGAGGTGGTATTAGGGAGAAGAATGCTAATCGTGTTCCTCCTCCATAGTGCAACCATTTAGTTCACCAGGATCTTGCATAGCTTTGACTTATCCAATTTGGATACCTCCCACATTAAACAGAGAACAGAATACTGGTATTTGGTGCTCAGAAGTACAAAGATCTGCACATCTGCTAAATATTCAATGGTTGTTCTCATTTTATATCTTCAAGTGGATCATCAGTTTCATCCAACAGCACACCACAAGAGGGTTTCAGTTCAGTGCCTAGGTCATAGCTGTTTTTTTATTTTTTTTCCTTTTAACTATATTTTTGTTTTTCTGTCTTCAGCTTGGCCATAGTACAGAACTGGGGAAGGGTTTCCTAGGAGAGAGTATAGTACAAACAGCTAATGCACACAATACGTTCTGAGCAAGTAGGAGGTTAAACCCTTCCTCTGTTGCCACAGATATTTCAAGTTTAAAAAGCAAAAATGATCTGTGTTAGAAAAATTCTCAATGGTAAATTTTGAATACCAGTGTAAAACTGAATGTGTCTAATTCTGATTAGTCGAATCAAGCAGCAGTAAAATAGTCAAGCAAAAATTGCTTAATCTGTATATTCTGCACATTTATGCTCAAAGCAGTTTGCAAGAAATTCAGTAAAAATACAATATTACAATAACAGTAATACACAATGTTGTAAAATTCTTAAGCCGAGAGTTTAAACATTTGTTTAAAACATATCAAAATTGAACTAAGCACAATACTTACCAATAGGTCAATTAATATCCCAGAGTAGTACCTAGACAACCCCCTCCCTGCAGCTAGATTCAAAAGGTTAGAAACCCCCTCACAGTTCGCCTAGCAGCTACTCCCTTAAGAAAATTCCTAGGGCTGGAGTGTGGGGCATGGTAGATCGAAGCAGCCATCTTTTGATGGTAGTCTCTCTCCACACCAAGTTCTTTTCAAGGCTGAAAGTGTGTCACGGTATGGATATTATTTTTTATTATTCTTGAATAGGATGTTACTCTGTTAATGCAAGAAAAGTACTAACTTTAATGACTGACTAAAAATGGAATCACTGTGAAATAGAAGGATAGCATGAATCTGCTTTTATCTGTGTACGTGTAAGTAAGACATGAAGCAAAAATCAAACTATTTTTTATGAGAGCAAGTTATTTGTATGCTTATTAATTAGTACAGGATCTTTGTGTTCATCTTATTTTAATTTAGGTGATGGTAGATGGTATCGTGCCTTGGTGAAAGAGACCAGTTCATTTGAATCATTTAAAGTTCTGTTTGTGGATTATGGAAATTGTGAAGAGGTTACTCTGGACAAAGTCAGACAGATTTCATCTGCATTTATGAAACTCCCATTTCAAGCAATCAGATGTTGGCTGTCAGGTACAGTTCCCTTACTTGAATAGAAATATTGAACCTTACCAGTTCTATATGGGGTCTGAGAGGTTTTTATACTTTTATCAGTATTGTATTTTATATTCTGGTTTGCTGTGTTCTATACATATTAGTCTATGACTGAAACAAATCTCACTGATCTTTTGAACTGTAAATGAGACAAGAAGTTAACACTGTGTTAAAACCATATTTCTGTTTAACTAACAATTAACAAACCACTGCCCCCATATCCGTGCCTGCTTTGAATCTGTTTTCCTCTCTCATTAATCTTCACTATTTTCCATAAGAGGTAGGCCATCAAAGCGCATAGTGACTCCACCTATCGTCCAAAGGCAAGAATGTTTCTGAAGTCAAGACTAGGGGCGTCAGGCCCCTCCCACTCTCCAGTTCATTCTTGCCTTCATACCGAACAAGTTTGAGATTATTGCTTAGCTTAGATAAGTCTTTCGTGTTTTTGTGACAGGGTGGGAGATTTCTGTGTACTTCTGTACGTTTTTGTCCTTCCCTGTCTTGTCTTCATCCTTTATTTGGTTGTTCACACTTGTTTAAAATTCGATTGTTTCCCCTGGGGATTTTCTTGCAGGGTTTTTATTTTCCCCTTGATTCTTCCCCAGTGAGCGCCTGACGGCACTTCAGAGAGACCGTGGCTGCGGTCCTCTCTTCTAGAGGCGGCGGACACTAATTTTTACAGGAGCTTGCTGCTGCAGCTCCTTGCCTTTCTGAACGGCCATTTCGGGAGACCGCGGCTGCGGTTTTCCCCTCCTCAGCAGGCGGCCGCTCACTTAATCCGGCAGCCTGCCGTTACAGCTCTCGCACTGCCGTCCTCCTCCTCTTTAACCCTTTTGCGCCAGTTTCAAAGCCTGCGCCTGCAGTTTTCCCTATTCAGTGTCCACTGTACTTGAACTATCCCGCCTCCCTCCAGCTCGGTCTGCGGCATTTTAAAGCTCGCCGCGACTGCCTTCAGAGCCTGCAGCTGCGGCTCCGTCTTTCTCCTTGCCAGCTGAGACTGTCCCGCGGCAATACAGAGCTAGCCCGCTCTCTAGCTGCGATCGTGCTTATCAGCCCCGCGCCATTAGATCGTCTCCTTTGAAGGTGTTTTTTGAGCTCTTCGGTGCTTCCCTAACCGCCATTGCTTCTTCACCAGTTTCTAGCCTTTTTTTGATTGGCCCTTTTCCCCGCTTCTTTTCGCGGGTGCCATTTTGATTGTCCGTTTTTCCCCGCTCTTTCTGCTAGCCCACTAGTATTGCAAGGGGGGGCCCCCTTACACGGGCTGTGGATACCAGAGTCCAGAACTCCTGTCAGCTTCCCCTGTGTGATCTGCCCCTGTTTGTGTGTTACAGATAGGCTTCTATCACTTTATATAGGTTCCTTCATTAACTCTGCTTCTGCTGCTGGCCCTGCAACTATTTGATTACTGTTTCTATCTGAACCAGTACAAAGACTGTTACTGCTACAACTCCTGTGCATCTGTGCCTATTTCATCAAACTATTAATACTGCACTATGGTGCACCAGACTAACTGATACCTAGCGCGCAAGGCACTGATACCATATAATCCCTGTCTGGACTGTACATTCTGCCCCATCCGTGGCTGTGTACAAAGGCTGTTGATACCATACAAGCTGTTTGGACTGTACATTCTCCCCATCCGTGGACGAGTACTACAGCTGTTGATACTGGGTCAAGCTGTGCAAATATTACTTCTGCTCTATATTGTACCACACCTGTTGATACTGTGCCACGCTATCTGGACGTGCATTCTGCCCCATCTGTGGCCGTGTACTAAGTCTGTTCATAGTGTACATTCTGCCCCATCGTGGCAGTGTACTTAGCCATCAGCCAGTGCATTCTGCCCCAGTCATGTGCCGTGTACTGCTACCCTTAAAATATATGATGGCAGAACAGCCAGAGACAACCCAGGCAACCAAGCCGAAACAACAGCCAGAGGCAAACCAGACGACCAAGCCTAATCCACCTAAGGCGGTCAAACATAAGCATCCTAAAGCGGCTGCCAAAACCAAACATCTTTCCAGCCACAGCACAACCAATCGGCCCCGCTATGTCTCTGTTCTAGTTCCAGAGGGGTCAATCCATGCACACTTAACTACCCTCTTTCATTCTCCTGCTGCGTCCTCTGATGAGGAGGACTCCCCTGGTTTTGCTGAGCAGCCAACGGTCACCCAACCCGGGGCTTACTCTTCTTCACTACCTGTGGGGCCGTCCGCACTTCCGCCTATCCAAGAGCAACTGGCTACATCTCCGGGACTGCAGCTGTCCAGGAGTTCATTACTCAACTTCAGGGCATGCTGTCGTTTTTCGCTCAGAGACAGTCACCATCGCAAGTTCCCGCTAGACCTCCACACAGTGGGGACCAATTTGCTCACAGTGAGACGAACCCTTCATGTTCCCCAAATCCGTTTGACGTTGCCAGGGGCAGGTTTGTTGATGACGTCTCTTGTGCGGAGGAATCCGCGTTCGCGCTGCAAGACGAAGGAGACGACTGGAGTGACCATCCGGAACATGAGCAGGATACATCCTATCGTCTCTTCGATGCCTCAGACTACCCGCCTCTTGCGCGCAGAGTGTTGAACACCCTAGGCCTTCAATCCACTCCCACTGCAGCTTCTACTCCCTCTTTAAAAGGGGCCAGGGTCTTGAAATCCCCCGCTCCAACAGAACACTATCTTCCTGTGCCAGACCCCATCGCTAAACTGGCCAAGGATGAATGGTCTCACCCTTTACAAGCACGCCGATTTAATAACATTGCGGACAGATTTTATCCTTTGGCCCCGGACTTTTCTACCAGACTGGCTGTCCCTGGCATAGACGAGCCAATTTCCAGCTTAGTTTCCAGATCTCTTTTGCCAAGAGAAGGAGAATCTCATTTAAAGGATGCCACTGAACGCAGACTGGACTTTGCTTTATGCAAGACCCATGAGGCCATCGCCTTTTCTATGCGTGCATTTACATCAGCCTCTATTTTCGCCAGGGCACGATGATGTGGTTGGACGACCTCATCGACGATCCCAATCCAGATCCTGTCTCTCTGCGAAGATCGCTACTAAAATTGCACAAAACAGCTGCTTTCGTAGCCGACGCCACTTTGGACGCAAATCAGCTAGGAGCACGAGCCATGGCGGCTCAGGTTGTTGCCCGACGGACCCTCTGGCTCCGTCACTGGCAGGCTGACTCTACTGCCAGAGTTAATCTATCTCGTTCACCTTATGCCGGGTCATTACTTTTCGGCGAGGAGGCACTAAAGGCGGTGCTTGTTGACCCTGAGGACACTCAAAAACCTGTCTTGGCCACCGTCAGAAACATTGAGCGCAGACCTTTTAGACGCTTCGCTTCGTACCGCACGTCTCAGCCCTTTCGAGGAACGGGGGACGAGGCCGTGAGTTCCCAACATATGATTTCCGCTCCTCCAGAGGAGGCTGGAACCGACGTTTCCCGGGTAGAGGTCAGTACCAGGGCCGCAGAGGCTCCTCAACGTCCTCATACAGGGGAGGGTCTCGCCAGCGCAGACAGTATTAATATAATACCAGTTGGGGGCAGACTTCTTCTATTTGGCAAACATTGGCTACGTCTGACTCAGATCTCCTGGATCAGAGATCTTTTTTGTTATGGATATGCAGTTGAGTTTTGGGCAATACCTCCAGACAAGTTTCATCCCTCCCCTTGTCCCAGGGCACCAGCCAGGCATTGCATCATGCAGACTGCGATACGTCACCTCTTGGACATAGCGGCGATAGAGCCAGTCCCTACTGCAGAGAGGTCGGAAGGGGTGTACTCCCTCCTATTTGCTGTGCCCAAACGAGATCTCTCATGGAGGGCGGTATTGGACCTCAAGTTCATTAACCGTTTCGTAAAGTATCGCAGGTTCAAAATGGAATCCCTCCACTCCATTACAGACAGCCTGCACGAAGGAGACTTCCTGGTTTCTATTGATCTAAAGGAAGCGTACCTCCATGTGCCTATTTGCATAGCCCACAGAAAATTTCTTGGTTTAGCCTTTGGCTCCCAGCACTTCCAATATCGCGTCATGCCGTTCGGACTCTCGTCTGCTCCGAGAGTGTTTACCAAGGTGCTACTCATACTAGTGGCTTACCTTAGGCTTCAAGGGGTCCACATCTACCCCTATCTGGATGATCTTCTAATACGGGCGAATTCTAGGGATCGGGCTCATCGTCACCTAACACTCACGCTACATGTCTTACAGGCCCACGGTTGGCTAGTCAACTTCGACAAAAGCCATCTACAACCAACCCAACGTCTGCAACACCTAGGAGCAATGTTGGACACCCTGCAAGCGACTGTGTTCCTGTCCCCAGATTGCATAACTGCTATCACAGACATAGCAAGATCTCTGATGCACAAAACATCCGCAGACGTCATGCTTCTAGCCAGGGCGCTAGGAATGTTGGTGTCCACCATTCATATTATTCCATGGGCTCGAGCTCATACTCACCAGCTACAGTGGGCCTTGCTGCCATTCCAACATGACATTGCCAGCTCAAGCCATCGACCAATTCCATTGAGCCACACACTGCGTTTGTCATTCCGCTGGTGGATGAGGGTAAAACATCTCACCCAGGGCACTCCGTTCAGAGAACCCCACAGGACTGTCATCACCACAGATGCCAGTCTCCTCGGTTGGGGGGCCCACTGCAACTCAGTATGTTCAAGGGGTTTGGACCGCAGCAGAACAGACTCAGAGCATCAATTGGCTGGAACTAAAGGCTGTCCACTTTGCTCTGCTCCATTTTCAATCTCTGTTCCCCTTGGACCATGTCCTCATTCGAACCGACAACACGTGTGCGAAATCACATTTAAACAGACAAGGAGGAACGAGGTCGCGTTCCTTGCAGGATCTAGCTTACCTCATCTTCGACTGGGCAGAACAAAATCTACAGTCCTTGAAAGCAGAGCATCTCAGAGGTATTTGGAATGTGACAGCGGACTGGCTCAGCAGACAACAAGTCTTTCCAGGAGAATGGAAACTTCATCCAACCATTTTCCATCTTCTCCAGCGTCGATTCGGCCTCTTCTCAGTTGACCTGTTTGCTTCCAGTCACAATTGCCAGCTCCCCAGGTACTTCGCACGATACCTGGACACGACAGCGGAAGCGGTGGATGCTCTGTCAATACCGTGGCCGGATGGCCTGTTGTACGCCTTCCCTCCCATTCCACTGCTAGCCAGAACCTTGAGGAAGACGAGGCGCGAGAGGGCATGACTGGTTCTGATAGCACCATATTGGCCCCGTCGACCGTGGTTCTCAGACCTTCTTGCAATGTCAGTGACGGAACCTTGGACACTCCCAGTCAGGCCAGACCTCCTATCCCAGGGCCCAGTATGTCATCAGGACCCCAAGTGGCTCAACCTAACAGCGTGGCTTTTGAATGGCGACATTTGAGGTCGGCTGGACTGTCGGACGCTGTCATTGACATTATTCTAGCCTCGAGACGACCATCCACCACCCATATATATCAACATACTTGGGTGGCTTTTTTCCAGGTGGTGTCAGACTCAGCACCTCGATCCTTCACAGGCTACAGTACAACAAGTGCTGCAATATCTTCATAGGGGCCTCATGATGGGACTTAGACCCAACACATTGCGTCGACATGCGTCCACTCTGTCGTCCATTCTTTCAGTGTCCTCCACTGGTGCCCCTATTGCCTCACATCCGTTCATCAAACGATTCCTCAGAGGCACTGCTCTATGCTCACCAGCTGTAGTCCACCGTTTTCCCTCATGGAGTCTGTCAAAGGTTCTGCAGGCCTTACAACGCCCTCCCTTTGAGCCCCTCAGGACTGTGCCTTTACGTCTGCTGTCCTTCAAGGTCCTGTTCCTGATTGCGATCACTTCTGCGAGATGAGTGTCGGAACTGGGTGCATTGTCTTCTGCTTGCCATCTCTGTGTATTTCACAAGGATTCTGTTGTGCTGAAAACTGATCCTTCTTTCCGCCCCGAGGTCAATTCAGTTTTCCATTGCAACCAGGACATTGTTCTTCCTTCATTTTGTCCGAATCCTACCCATCATCTAGAGAAGGCTTGGCATTCGTTGGATGTTCAGAGGGCTCTCAAGACCTACCTCTCCAGGACCTAGGATATACGACAGACTGAGTCTTTGTTTGTATCCTTTAATCCACGCTCTATGGGGCATAAAGTTGCTAACTCTACCTTATCCCGCTGGTTGAGAGCATGTATTACCTTAGCTTATGAGTCCCTTAAGCTTCCTGTTCCACCTAGTATAACAGCTCATTCTACTAGGTCAGCTGCCACTACGGCTGCTTTTGCTGCTAATGCTCCTGTTGCTGATATTTGCAGAGCAGCCGTTTGGTCTACCCCACACTCGTTTATAAGGCATTATAGAATAGATCGTTATGCCTCTGCCAATGCCTCTTTTGGCAGACGAGTGTTGCAACAGGTTCTTAATGATGATTAGCATGTGGGTGGTCCCTCCCTGTTATGGGCTGCTTTGGTACATCCCGCTTTGATGGCCTACCTCCTATGGAAAATGGACCATTGGTCTCACCTGAAGGGTGATTTTCATAGGAGGTAGGCCATCATGACCCTCCCAGTTGGAGGAAACCTGGATGCTTTGATAGTCTTGGGGATTGTTTTTGATATCCCTGTTATGTTACACTATTTTATTACGTTTATTAGTGAAGTCAAGACTCCTATTACGGTTATGTTAGAATCGTATTATTATGAATGTTGCTATTATGTTATGCTCTTGCCGGTAGGCCCGTTGGCCTTTTTTCCTGCATTTTTAGATATCTCGCTGTGAATGAACTGGAGAGTGGGAGGGGCCTGACGCCCCTAGTCTTGACTTCAGAAACATTCTTGCCTTCGGACGATAGGTGGAATCACTACCCGCTTTGATGGCCTACCTCCTATGAAAATCACCCTTCAGGTGAGACTAATGGTCCATTTTAGGGCCCTTTAGGGCTTGAACTAAGCAGATGTACTTATGCTTTCACTCATCAGTGGCCTCAGAGGGTGTGTCTGGTACCCTTTCTTGCTGTGGGCTGAGATGTGTTCCTAAAGCATGTTAATCATAAGAACATAAGAAGAGCCTGCTGGATCAGGCCAGTGGCCCATCTAGTCCAGCATCCTGTTCTCACAGTGGCCAACCAGGTGCCTGGGGGAAGCCCGCAAGCAGGACCCGAGTGCAAGAACACTCTCCCCTCCTGAGGTTTCCGGCAACTGGTTTTCAGAAGCATGCTGCCTCTGACTAGGGTGGCAGAGCACAGCCATCATGGCTAGTAGCCATTGATAGCCCTGTCCTCCATGAATTTGTCTAATCTTCTTTTAAAGCCGTCCAAGCTGGTGGCCATTACTGCATCTTGTGGGAGCAAATTCCATAGTTTAACTATGCGCTGAGTAAAGAAGTACTTCCTTTTGTCTGTCCTGAATCTTCCAACATTCAGCTTCTTTGAATGTCCACGAGTTCTAGTATTATGAGAGAGGGAGAAGAACTTTTCTCTATCCACTTTCTCAATGCCATGCATAATTTTATACACTTCTATCATGTCTCCTCTGACCCGCCTTTTCTCTAAACTAAAAAGCCCCAAATGCTGCAACCTTTCCTCGTAAGGGAGTCGCTCCATCCCCTTGATCATTCTGGTTGCCCTCTTCTGAACCTTTTCCAACTCTAGAATATCCTTTTTGAGATGAGGCGACCAGAACTGTACACAGTATTCCAAATGCGGCCGCACCATAGATTTATACAATGGCATTATGATATCGGCTGTTTTATTTTCAATACCTTTCCTAATTATCACTAGCATGGAATTTGCCTTTTTCACAGCTGCCGCACACTGGGTCGACATTTTCATCGTGCTTCATCATTGTATTCAAGAGACAAATCTTTGAGTATGCACTTGTATGCAAGAGCTCTGTACAATTATGAGAGTGGACAACTTGAAATTTCTTTTAATGCAGGCAATCCAGATTTTTAGATAGCTGCTTTAGTTGCAATAACAGATCTCTAAAGTTTTCATGGTCCTCTGAAAAACTTAGTGTGGTTCTACTCATGTTTACTGAGATGCAAGTTCTCTAGCTACTGTGATGGATTGAAGCTTTTAGTGATCTTAAGAACATTGTCTGAAGAGTAACTAAAAACTGTTTAAATAATATTTTTCTCAGGTGTGAGGCCTATAAATAAGGAATGGACTACAGAAGCGACAGCAACACTACAGATGTGCACAGCTGGGAAGAAGCTTCAGGCTAGAGTAGTTTCTTTAACAACAAATGGTGCTGAAGTAGAGCTTATTGACAATTCCACCGGCAATCCAGTAATGATCAGTGAAATTTTAATTAATGAACAATTGGCTTTAAAAAAGGAAACATTGTCAAATCTCAGTATGCTGCCAGATGAATTGGCAACCAATTATTCCCAAGGTAATTTAATGTTACTGATTTTTTTAGTGGCATGAATACCTATAAAAATTGTTCTTTAAGTGTATGATATAACTGCTGCGGCATTGAGCATATTAGGTTGCAAAGGACAGAAATTACTGGGTCACTAGGCATGTTTTGGACTTTCATTGGTAAATGTTGCCACATTGATGGAAATATAAATGAAACTTGATAGCGGTTGGTAGAAAAACTGAAGGAACCAAAGCAATAGTACACATACATACTTCAAACAGAAAACAAACATCACAAAATCCATTATCGATGAAGTATTGTGCTTTTCATAACAGGCCATGATACAGATCTGGGCTCCTGCCGGGAGGAAGGGCGGGATATAAATCAAATAATAAATAAATAAATCTATTTCTGAAACCTGTGGCCCAGTAAACCACAGGTGGGCATCCAGTGGGCTGCATGCAGCCGTTGGCCATTTTCTATGAGGCCTCTCAAAGCCCATGGAGCCATTGCAATCCTCCCATCAGCAGTGGAGAAAAGGTAACTTTTACCACACTGCTAAGCAACCTTCTGCACACTGGAAGTGCGGGGTGGGAGCTTTAACTTCCTCCCCCAAAGCTTTTGATCCAGACAAGATCGCTGTCCTCACGCTGCATCAGAAACCTAAGGGGCAGGCTTTAACATTTGTTCCCCCAGCAATTTATACACTGCCCAGCTAGTGGCTGAGCAGTGAGGAATGAGTGTGTGTGTGTGTAGGGGGGAGTATTTATTGAAGGAGTGCGTGTCATGTCTTTCAATGTGTTTTTAAAACTTTTTTAAAACCAATGTTTTTGACCTTTTTTAAAAAAGTCTTGAAAGCTTTTTTAAAGAATGTTTTTAAATATGTTTTGTTTTAATGTATTTTAAAGTATGTTTTTATGATGCTTAAAGTGTTTTTAGTGCTTTTGTTTGCCGCCCTGGGCTCCCGCTGGGAGGAAGGACAGGATATAAATCAAATAATAAATAAATGTCTGTATATTTAAAAGCACTGCCCAGCATTTGCTGTGCCCGTGGAGACAGCAAGATTGCCCATTCGTGCAGTAAGCAGTAGTTAATGATTTACCATAAACATGGAGATTACTCCTCCATAGTGCAAGGGGGAGCAACAACCCACAATCCCTGGCTAGCATGCTCAGATGGGATCTAATTAATGACATAATTTTCATATGTGAGGTTTGCCACATAAAATGCTTTAGAAATCATTTTCACATGTCTGATATTACAGAATGCAAACAGTGGACAACAGCAGAATTACCAGTTGATGAAACTGTGTCTGTTCATGTATTAGATGTGATAAACCCTGGTTTATTCTATGTTGTACCAACAAAAATGAAAGGTAAGAGCTAAAGTAAACTATATGCTGACATATGTTTCTTTACACAGGCCCAGTTCAGACATAATAGGAAACCATGTTTTCCACTGTGTAAACCGTGGCAAACCTTGGGCATGCATCCTTATCCTTCCCTCTCCTTTTTAGCTCCTGTGAGAAAGAAACTGGAACCTTCTACATCTAATCTTAACTAATCACATCCAGATTTGGAGAGCTGTGATTTGTTTAAACTATCATTTCATGCTTTTTTAAAAATCATGTTTTCCCATTACATCTTGAACCCATTGTGTGTTTAACTTCTGTATCTGTACCAAAAAATGTGCAAAGACTTCAAAAATTGTGTTTTATTGACAATTGCAGTGTTTTTTATTTTTTGTGTACTGTTTAGAGGTTCTGTTTACAATCAAGCAGTATATATATTTTGTTAACATAAAATTACTTTTAAAAACTGCTGCAATTGAAAGTATTGTAATTTTGGGATTGGATTTACTGAAGAAATGAAGGAAGACAATCCTGATAAGCATACATTTTTGAATCAAACAAAGAGGAAATCCTTTAGGTTTGCAAATTTGATAATTTATTATGCATAATTTTATCCAAGAAACTAGTTTTGTTAAGTAGCATGTTTCCAAATGCTATAAATGTATTTTTGTCCTGAAAGGTTCTTGAGGGCAGGTGTGTGGTAAGTGATATTGCACTTTTTTTTTTCATTTTAGTAGATCCACAGAGGCTCCATAAATTAATGACTGGACTTGCAGGTTACTGCAATTCTTGGAGTGATCACAGTTTCAAACCAAAAGTTGGTGAACCATGTTGTGCTAGATTCACAGGTGAGAGAATGAAATGTATATATAGAAAACTGAAATATCACTTTATAAACGGGGGGGGGGGGATTAGGTTTATTTATTTATTTATTTTATTACATTTTTAGACCGCCCTATAGCAATAAGCTCCCAGGGCGGTGTACAGCATAATAAAACAGGTTAAAATACAAGTGGATGTAAATACAATACACAATAAAACATAATTAAAATTTTCCAATTTTAAATTCAAATTTAAAAATTTTTAAAATGCCTGTGCGAAGAGGTAGGTCTTTACCTGGCGCCGAAAAGATAACAAAGAAGGCGCCAGGCGTATCTCATCAGGGAGGGCGTTCCATAGTTCGGGGGCCACCACTGAGAAGGCCCTAGCTCTAGTTATCGTTCTCCGTGCCTCCCTATGCATTGGGACACGGAGAAGGGCCTTCGACGTCGAGCGCAGCGACCGGGTAGGTACATAGCGGGAGAGGCGTTCCGCCAGGTATTGCGGTCCGATGCCATTAAGGGCTTTATAGGTAAGAACCAACACTTTGAATCTGGCCCGGAAACATATTGGTAGCCAGTGCAGCTGGGCCAGGACAGGTGTTATATGATCAAATTTTTTTGTCCCAGTAAGAACTCTGGCCGCAGCATTCTGCACCAGCTGAAGTTTCCGAACCGTCTTCAGAGGTAACCCTACGTAGAGTGCATTGCAGTAGTCCAATCTAGAGGTTACCAGAGCATGGATAACTGTGGCAAGGTTCTCCCTATCCAGATAGGGTCATAGTTGGGCTACCAGCCGAAGCTGGTAGAACGCATTCCGTGTCACCGAGGCTACTTGAGCCTCCAGTGACAGGAGCGGATCTAATAAGACCCCCAAACTACGGACCTGCTCCTTTAGGGGGAGTGTAACCCCATCTAGGGCAGGTCGGACATCAACCATCTGGGCAGAGAGCCCCCCCACCAACAGCATCTCAGTCTTGTCAGGATTGAGTCTCAGTTTATTAGCTCTCATCTAGTCCATTATCGCGGCCAGGCAGTGGTTTAGTACATTAACAGCCTCACCTGAAGAAGATGAAAAGGAGAAGTAGAGCTGCGTATCATCAGCATATTGCTGGAAACGCACTCCAAATCTCCTAATGACCTCGCCCAGCTTTTGTAAAAGTGTCAAAAGTAATCCTGTAGAGTTTGTAGCCTGCAAAAAGGGAGGATGACTTGAGTAAAATCTGAGCCATTTCACACTATCCTGTTTAAAAGATGGTAGCTCCCAATTCTTGCATAATATGTCATCGCAGAAAAGAATAATATTCTTGGCAACTTACTGCATGACTAAAAACTCTTGGTGAAGTCCAGCTTATCGAATTGTAACCTTTACTACTACAGCCGCTGAATGACCACCTGAATTTATCACATATTAGAGGCTTTGCCCCTGCATGCTTTGTGCACCAACACTCCCAGGGACTCCCAAAAATACACACACAAGGACTCCCAACGCACACAGAGAGACTCCCAAACACATAGATACGCAGGGACTTTCAAAGAGGTTGCCCTCCCCCTCCTACAGGTCTCCAAGCTTCGTCTCCATCCCATCCCCAAACTGCTTGCCAAACTTCATCCTCTCCTTTAGACCTTCTTCTGCAAGGAGAAAGGTGGTTGGCTGAGCATCACAGGAACAGTGGAGAGTAGCTGGGGGAGCACTTCAGGAACCGTTCTCTCCCGCCACTTCCCTCCTCCTTGCCTTTTGCAGCTGAGGCTTTCAATGGGGGACCGGCAGCAACAGCAGGACAGCTCAGCTATGCTGGCCTGTCCTCGCTTCCTCTGTGGCGTACCCAGGCCACCTCACTCTCCCACCTTGCTTGCTTGCCTCATGCCCACTTCGCTTGCCCACCTGTACGCTATCCAGTGCCTTCATCCCCCTGCTCCCATGGAATGATGCTGCCATGCTGAGTGACAATGTGATGGCTTTCATTTTTATTGCATGTGTGTAGGTCTTCAGTAACTTGGAGTATCTGCTCTTTTCATGGGCCACAGAATAAGCTAATAGGACTGCATATGTGCTAGCTTTGTACTCTGGGTCCATTGGACCGGTTACTTCCTTGGGAGAAAGTAAACCCAGAGTTAGGTTGCTATACAAGTAAAAGCATCTTTAAATGTTCTGCCTATCTTTAACTGTGTAAAGATCTCTTCTCTCCCGATGGAGATGGAATGAATATCTACAAGGACTAGCTTTTCAGGAAGATGCTTACTAGTTTCACATTTAAAAGAAATTTCAACAAGCAGGATATGCAGTTGGATGCTTCGTGCATATAATGGTAAACCTCCAAACTAAGTCATGAATTAATTTTTTTTCACTTTTTTAGGTGATGACAATTGGTACCGTGCTGTTATTCTGGGAATTGGTGCATCAGAAGTCAAAGTGGCATATGCAGATTATGGCAATGTGGAAATGTTGCCGTTTTCTAGGCTTCTGCCTATACCTGTGCCCTACTTGGAACTCCCTTTTCAAATACTTAAGTGTTCCCTTGCAGGTAACAAACCAGCCAGCCTAATTTGTCAAAAAAAAAAAAAAAAACCCACCAAATGTCTAACATGAAGTTATATTTTCCATGAATATTTCTGTTTCTATATTGTTACCTATGTTACCAGACCCTTGAATTGTTAGTGCACTAATAAGCAATGCTAATGTTATTTCCCAATGTACTCTTGGAAATTCTTTGGGGAAGAAAAGTGGAATACAAATATGAAATTAAATTGTGAAATGTTCCATAGGGTGTTCCATGCACTCCTTTTCAGCATTTCTTCATAACCATGAGAATTAGGAACATGATGTGAAATTCAACTGTATGCAGAATGTATTCTCGTGGTGGCAGAGTTAATCTGAAAGAAGGAGTACAAATGTATTCATATCTGAGCAAGGCACTTTCCATTATTTTAATGGTACTAAATTTAGAAGAGTACTGTAAGCAGTCAGATTTATAAACACTGTAGCATTGCAAACAATCAATAAACTAGACTTTAATTTAATGCTTGTCTGTATTTAATTTTCAGTTGAAAAATATTTATTGTACTAGCCAAATGCCTTGACAAATATTGTCTGTATTCTAGGAATTAAGGAACTGGATGGAAAGTGGTGCATATCAGCAACAGAGAAGCTGAAAAGTCTCTTACTGAATGAGTGTATCATAGTTACTGTGAAAGGAGTTAGCAAGAGTATCCATGCAGTAACTGTTCAAAAAAACTGTGAAAACGGTATTCTGAATGTAGCTGACCAATTAGTAATCGAAAACTTGGCGAGATATAGCAACAGTGAGAATCGTAAGTACAGAGGCAATTGCTTGTGTATCTGCTAAAATAATGCATATACTTGCTCAAAGGATTCAAAATGGTATCTCTTAACACACACAACACAAATATTTAAGTCAGCATTTTAATTTTCTACATTGGAAATGCCTTGCTATATTCAGTGTTAATGATGCTCAGTGGTGTAAGAAACATATTTGTTTTTCTTTTAGAATGTGCAAAGAACACTAAGTGCTGTTGTACAGAGTTGAGAAAGCAAGTAAGTTTCAATTTGGAACTGAAGTTCTGTTTATTTCCCAATGCTGATTGCTTACAGAGCTAATTAAAGATTGTTTTTATGTGTAAAGATGCATCCACCTACAGACTGTATTGAGTGTGCTAAAAGTAGTCAGACGATCAGTTGTGTAACATACATGGAAAGATCACTAGTGTAAAACATGGATTTTTAAATGTTGCTGTCAAAAAAAAACCCTGAATGTTTACTAGCGAAGTTTGGGTGGCAAACAATATTGGCTTCAAAAACTCGGTGTATGTCATTAACTTTCAAACTGATTTTTAGTATATTCCACCTGATTTTGAGAGAGATGAGGCTGGATTTGAAGGTTTCCTTCCTCCAACAGAAGTGTTTTTGGATTCAAGATAAAGAAGTAACTAGGTTTGGGGATTACAAAATACTTGGGGTTGAGTGTTTGCATTAAAAAAAAATAGCATGATGATTGTGATTGAATAAACCCAAAAGAGAAGCTCAGATATTGTAGGTCCAGGATAATTTCAGAAACTTGTATTTCTTCAGTGAGGTACATCATTTGCATCAAAAGAAGTGGAGTATAACTCACAGTGGTATGTGACCTAGGACCTAGTGTTTATGTAGTAAGTCTTACCTGGTAAGGGTTGAGGAATAGGGGACTAACCGGAGTGTGCTTTTGCCTGCTTTTGGTGTATATAGAGTCTGCATTTTTGTTTTGCCCAGTTTTCTGTTGGGAGAGTTTTGCCGGGTTTTTTTATTTTGTTGGGTGGAGGTTGCTTGTGTTTGGTTTATGTTCTTGTTGGAGTGGTTTTTGCCAGCCTTATTCATTTGTTTCTGGGGAAGGGTATTATTACCTGCTCTTTTTTATTTTCCTAATTTAATTGGGGGAGGAGTAACCTATGGATTTTTGTTTTGGTGGGTTTTTCCACTGCTTATAATTGGTTTTACTTGATGTGAAAATGGTATTTTGTGGTGTCCACAACATTTTCCGTTTGCCAAATGTACCCCCTCTCCGTGCCAGAAAGGTTGGAGCCCCTCATATGATAAAATTGTTCCATTGTAACTGCTGTGTTTCTATCTTCTCATAGGTTACAAAGCTTGAACAGATTATTTGTTTTCTCTTAAAAGACCGCTTTGGGGAAGATAAACTTCCTGAAATGATAAAGCCCTTGGAAGGATAAAGCTGGGCTGCAATTAATGGCAATTATATGATTCTAGAGTACAGTTAAAATGTACCATGCCTTTTGAGAACGCTAACCTAAGCCTGCAGTCCAACATATTTAATTGGAAATAAGGTCTTTGGTAATAAGACCAATAAGATCAGAATGCAAAAAGTATGAGATATAACAGAAAACCATCTTCAGTGGAAGTTTTGTTGCTGACTTCAGTAGAATATTGACTGCACCAATATATTGAAGTTGTTATTGAAAGATACTACAAAAAATGCAACACATTTTTTTTTTTACAGAAGATGGAACTAGTGATAAAGCACATAGAATGCAACTGTACTTAATGCAGCTACTACAGCCTGTGATAAACGAAGGCTTGGTCCCTATCTGGCATTTGGAATGCATACTTCCCTTCAGAGGATGGTCAGGGAAGTGTTCAGTTCTTGCTCACCTTGTATCAGTGTAACCAATTACCTTTTTTCCAGTATTCATGTTACAAAGATTACCTTGCTCAGTGTTGATACTGAGTAGAAATTTAAAGGCATGATGCCTTCTGGATATAGGGAATTGTACTTCATTCTGTGAGAAATTACTCAAGCTAAAAAGGCAATTAATATAACGTCTTTTCATTTAAATAGCCCATGAAGACCGTAATTATTTGGTTTAAAATTCTGTATTTTAAGTTTTTAATATGTCTAGTCTAATTTTAAATTTGAAATGGCTTTTTCAAAAAGTATTTAGGACTTTACATAAAGAAAAATGGAAATGTATTTAGTTAATGTAGCTAATAAAAATAATTTTCTGAATTGTTTGCCTCTTTTGGAGAAGTGAGGTGATTCTCCTTGCATTTTTTTTCCAGACTGTAATCCTAAACTTACCCAGACTGCAATCCTAACCCCCTCTCCCCCTGATGTTGTGTTGGGGAGAATTATGATCCATGGGGTGGGATGGGGGTATGTGCTGAATCAGATCCTGCTCTGCTATACCTGGGCACCCCCTTCCCCATGGTTTTCCAGCTGCCAGTAGGTAGCACAAAATCTTTTTTCAGAGTGGAGGTAGGGTGCTGGAGGCTTTGAATATGAGAACCAAAGCAGCATTGGTCCCGCAAGGGACCTGATCCTCATGTTCCTCTGTTGAGCCAACCCTAGAGCTGGGGCAGCAAAAAGAGGTGGAAACTGTGCTCTCCCTCTGTCCTGGCTGCCAGGGACTTTGATACAGCCCCAATTAGAATTCCTTTATTAGCAGGTTCTACGTCCCATTGAACACAGTGGGATTTTCTTCTAACATTCATAGGATTGTGCTATGAATCTTTAAATCAAGAAAGTTATACTCTTGAAACTGTTGTGTACATGGCCTTCAGTCACAAA
The DNA here is from genome assembly GCF_030035675.1 of Rhineura floridana. Taxonomy (NCBI): domain Eukaryota; kingdom Metazoa; phylum Chordata; class Lepidosauria; order Squamata; family Rhineuridae; genus Rhineura; species Rhineura floridana. The sequence continues at coordinate 73,534,530 of NC_084486.1, read as the reverse complement.
GAATTGCAACTCTGAACTTGTTATACACTGCATGTTGTGAATAGGTTGCTAGCAAAAGCTAGAATATAAATACAGTAATACCTCAGTTAACAAACTAGATGTGTTCCGGGACATTACTTTTTTAAAAGAAAGTTTTATATCAGAGGTAAAACATAACATAGAAAGAATGGGGATAGGTTCTTACACCTGTTCATAGATGGTGGGGACAGCTTTAACAAGGGCTTTAAAGGGTGCCTACCTGCCATCCATCCCCTCCTCCTCCTCTGAATTGTATTGGATCCTTCCCTCCCCAGCCCTGGGAGAAAGCAAGAGATCCTTTTAATGCAAAGCAAACACACAAGCTTGTCAGTTTCACTCTAGCAAAGCAAAGGCACAGGCTTATCAAGTTTATTGATAGCAAAGCACAGGTTTATCAATTTCACCTTAAAGCAAAGACACAGGCTTGAAAGCAAAGCTGGTCATTTTTTTTAATGTGTTCTCCGGTCTCTCTGCCCATGGATTTGTAGCGCACTGCGTGTGTAGGTGAGACGTAGTATGAGTCCAAGAGCCGTTTAGAACAGGAATAATACAGGCCAGGCAAGTTTCATGTAAGAGTCTTTACTAGGCAAAGACATTAGAGACATCTTCCTCCATTGACAATTCTTCCCCCACACCCGAGATCCTGCCAGTTCCCAGCTTATCACACACTCAGCTAGCCACACTGACCTTGATTGTCTGGAACTCTGTTCTCACAGTTTAACCCTTCTGCTTCAGGTTTCTCTCTCTCTGCTAAAAACCTTATCTGTAAGTCTCACAACCTGCGTCACTGACCAACAGCCCCCACCTGAGACTTGCAGACTTCAAAACATCATGTTACAATTATTACATTTCTACAACATTAACCTTCATTACAAATACATTTCAGTACATGGATTCTTACAGTTTCTATTTACAGTTTCAGTTCAGTTCAGTTTCTCTTTATTCTTTATTTACACAAGTTTCACAGATTTATGTTTGCTTTTCTTTGATGATACATTTACATTTCATTCTTCAACACAATACTTCCACATTAGATCCATTGTTTCTTTATCTATAGGCCCCTCTTTTTCCCATTCCACTGGAATTTCATCTGTTTCATTATTCTGTTGTGTAACATTAAATGCAAATCTCTGAGGAGGTTGACCTTTCGTTTTTCTCTCTGATCTCCTGACATTATCTATTTCCATTTCTTCCTCACTTTCAACTTTAGTTGGACCAGCACTCGTACTTGGCATTTCTGTATCATGTGTTGTCATGTCTTCACTTCTCAGCCTTTTAACAGTACGTTTGCCACTCTGAATCAAATCTGTTAATGCAGGTTTTAATGGAATTTGCTGCCCGAAAGGAACATCTGCAGCTTCCTGTTTGTTTTCACTCTCTAAGATCACTGTTTGGCTGTGTCTCCAAGGTTTATCTATCACCTTTATGTTTCTGCTTAACACTACTTGTTGTTTCTCAGGTAACCAAACTCTGTAATATGAATTCTGAAATCCCAAAATGCGTCCTGCTTGTGCTTTTGACTGTTTTGCAACATGTACCCAGCATTTTGCTCCAAAACGTTCTATGTGTTTCACCCTGGGTTTTCTCCCAGTCAGTTTCTCATAGGGAGACATGCCTATTGTTCTGTGCATTAGGCGGTTCTGAATATAAACAGTGTACAGTATACATTCACCCCAATAAGTGTTATTCATATCAGCATCTGCTAGCATTGCTCTCAATGAATCCTGCAATGACCGGTTCCTCCTCTCTGCCGTGCCGTTGGAGGATGGGCTGCAGGGAGCAGTTAGACTTTGAATTATTCCCTTCTTTTCCAAATATGTTTGAAATGAATTACTGGTAAATTCTCCTCCTCTATCTGATCTGATATTTTTGATAACAACCCCATGTTGTGTCTCTGTTTTCTGTATGAATGCCTTTAATTTCTCTTCTGCATCATTTTTCTTTTTCAATAAGAACACATGTGTAAATCTGGAAAAATCATCCACAATCACTAAATAAAACCTTGCTCCACCTTTTGAGCACTGAAAAGGACCAGCTAAATCCACATGTATAAGCTGATAGGGTTCTGAAGTCGTGCTTTCACAGCTCTTATTTACTGGCTTCACAATCATTTTTGTTTTATAACATACCTCACACTCATCCACATGCTCACAGTGTGTTAACTTCAAATCTTGACTATATTTTGGGGTGTTTTGTATCTTTTGAAAATGTCCGTGTGCTAATTTTCTGTGCCATTCATGGACACAATTCTCATGTTTCTCTGTATTTACTGCTATCCAAGCACACATGTCTTTATCAATCTTGCATTCAACTATAAACATTTTGTTCTGTAATTTCCCTTGCATGTATATTTCACCATCTTTTCTCACAAAACATCTATCCCCTTCAAATGTAACTTTACAACCTATTTGAGCCAATTTTCTCACTGATAGAATGTTATATTTTAAACCAGAAATCAATAATACATCTGTTAAAATTCCCAAATTACCCATCTTCAGCGTTCCTCTTGCTGTCGCGTCCTGAGTAGATCCGTCAGCCAGATAAAGCTTCTCCTGCGTCGGCTTTGAAGTGTAAAATAAACTAGAGTCTGTGATTAGGCAATTAGACGCTCCACTGTCAAGAAGCCACTTAGTGTTAATCAGTTTATTGCTCTCTTTAGAAACAAAGTTCACGCTTGCCCTTTGACTTTCAAAGTCTCTGTAATTCCTCTTCTTTAAACAATGTCTCTGTATATGCCCACGTGACCCGCAAAAATAACGTTTTAGTCTCTTCCCTGCTTCTTTGATTCCGTTGTACAGACATAGTCTCAGCCTCTTTTAAGTCCATTTTCTTGTTTTCTTGTCTCCTACACCACTCTTGTTGAAGTTTCTGTTCCACAAAGTCCAAAGATAGAGTCCCGTCAGGTTGACTTTCAAGACCAGCAACCAGCACGTCCCATGTTTGATCAAATGAAGTTAACAGGAGATAAACCATCTGCAAGTCATTATGATGTACGCCTCGATCTTGCAGCTCAACATTTAATCTACGAAATTCAGCCAAATGCTCTTCCATAGTCACATCATCTGTAAAACGCATCTGATAAAGCTTCCGTGCCAAACACAGCCTGCTTCCCGCAGTTTGCTGTACATGTGCAGCTCTTAACTTTTCCCACATCTGATTAGCAGTCGGCTCATTACTCACCAGCAACAGTTGTGAATCTGATAGCCCCAGAGTAATAAAAGCCTTCGCTTTCTCGTCTTTCTTCAGCCACGCTGCTGAAGGAGCTGCCGGAGGGGTTTTTTCCACGACATCATTTAAATCCTCTTTAATCAGAACAGCTCTCATTCTCCACTTCCAGCTGGAGTAATTTACAGCATTCAGTCTCTCCATCGGCATCCCGGATAATAGATTTACAGCCATGTTGCTCACTCTTACTTGCCTCTCACTTGCGCTTTGTTTCTCTCTGCAACAACGCCACTTCACCAGTTCTCGAACCCGCTACAACGCCTCATAATCTGGGCCCATAACCCCTGTAGCGCACTGCGTGTGTAGGTGAGACGTAGTATGAGTCCAAGAGCTGTTTAGAACAGGAATAATACAGGCCAGGCAAGTTTCATGTAAGAGTCTTTACTAGGCAAAGACATTAGAGACATCTTCCTCCATTGACAATTCTTCCCCCACACCCGAGATCCTGCCAGTTCCCAGCTTATCACACACTCAGCTAGCCACACTGACCTTGATTGTCTGGAACTCTGTTCTCACAGTTTAACCCTTCTGCTTCAGGTTTCTCTCTCTCTGCTAAAAACCTTATCTGTAAGTCTCACAACCTGCGTCACTGACCAACAGGATTCCCTGTCAAAACGCAAGAGGAAGCTGTGCTGCCTCTAGGACACAATGGTTGCAAACCTAAAGGTAGAGCTCTTTTGCTTTTAACACTTTGCATAGCAATTACACTTGTTGAGGTTATACTGGTGTTTATAGTAGCAAATGTATGAATGACTCATAAGCATCTTCGGAGACCTATGCATGCATTTATACACTAGAGCCATGGTGTCCAACAGAGTGGCAAAATGGCAATTGACTTGTGGCAAATTGATGGTTTCCTTCTACCATCTATTATAAGTGTTGCTGTTTCCAAGTCTGCACATATTTCGTCACTCAGAATAAGCAAGCCTTCTTGTGACAGCAGCCATTTTACTTACTCTATAGGTGAGCAAGGCCTGATTATCCATGGTGCAATTGGAGCAATTGTAACATGGCTCTGCTTGCAAGAGAGCCCAGGGTCTAACTGTCATTTTTTAAAAAAGTAAATCTTTTTTATATTAAGGAAGTTAAGCAAAACATACAGACAGATGAGTCAGCATTTTCCTCCCTTTTCAGTGTTTTTAGCCAATGAGTGACAGGTCAATTGTTTCAGCAGCAGGATACAGACATCTTTGAGTCCTAAAGAGTAGCTATTTCCCCCTTCCCTTTAGTTTCTGTCTCCTAGTCGATCTCTGTAATTTGCCCAGACCCAGCAGCAGCAGTCAGTCAGGTCAGAGAACATTATATACATTTGCAATTAATAAGTTGTTGTAATATGCTTTCCAGTCAATTACAACTTATGGTGATCCTATGAATCAGTGACCTCCAGTAGCATCTGTTATAAACCACCCTGTTCAGATCTTGTAAGGTCAGATCTGTGGTTTCCTTTATGGAATCAATTCATCTCTTGTTTGGTCTTCCTCTTTTTCCACTCTTCTGTTTTTCCCAGCATTATTGTGTTTTCTAGTGAATCATGTCTTCTCATTATGTGTCCAAATATAACCTCAGTTTCATCATTATCACTAGGTTTAATTCGTTCTAACACCCAATTATTTGTATTTTTCACAGTCCATGGTATGCGCAAAGCGCTCCTCCAACACATTTCAAATGAGTTGATTTTTCTTACATGCACTTTTTTCACTGTCCAACTTTCACATCCATACATAGAGATCGGGAATACCATGGTCTGAATGATCCTGACTTTAGTGTTCAGTGATACATCTTTGCACTTGAGGACCTTTTCTAGTTCTCTCATAGCTGCCCTCCCCAGTCGTAGCCGCCTTCTGATTTCTTGACCTATTGTCTCCATTTTGGCTAATGACTGTGCCAAGGTATTGATCCTTGACAAGTTCAATCTTGTTGTCAACTTTAAAGTTACACAACTCTTCTGTTATTACTTAAGTCTTCTTGACATTCAGCTGTAGTCCTGCTTTAATTAATACAGTACAGCGTTATTTATCCTAAATGTTTTGGTTATGTTCTGCCACCACCACCAAACAAAAATAAATGTTTGGAGATAAATGAGAATGTTTGGAGGTTTGGGAATTGAAAGCAATGTATAGAGTTCTGTTCTGTGTGAATAAAGTGAAATGTTTAGCAAAGTTTAATCTGAACAGGGTTAGACTGAATGTTGAGGTTTGTGTTTGACTGACAATGATAAAAAAAATGTGTGGAACAGATGGCTGATTTTTTGAATATTTAGTTTTATTATTGATTATGGTTTGTCTTATTACTGATTTTTGTAAGCCATCCTGGAGGCTTTTTTTTGGCTGAAGAGTTGGGTAAAAAAAGCTTAGGGCTTTTATCAGTATTACAGTGTGCAAAATGAAAATATTGCTGCTTCAGAACAGTGACGCTTGCTTGGGTTCTTGAAGCAATCAGGTCTGTTCATAGGTTAGTGAAGGCTCAACAAACCAGAAACAATATTTTAAAAAAAAAAATGGGGAGGGGAGTTCCTCTGAATATAAGAGCAACCAAACTGGATAAAACCAAAGGTCCACCTGCTGTAGCATCCTACTTCCCACAATGGCAGCCAGATGCATCAGGAAGCCTAGCCTATAGGCAGGGTTTGAGGCCAATAACTTTTTTCTATCTTCTCTAAGGTACTGGTTTTCATATCCATGAGGGTTTTTTTCTTAGAATTGAGGGTCCCTGTACATTAAGAGAAAATATTTATTTCATATTTTACATCATGTGGCATTGGCCACTAATTTAGACTTCTTTAAATTTAAACATTGATTAGACAAAGTTGGGTTTGAGGCCAAAAGCCCTTTTCTATTAGTCTCCCCATCTTAGGCATATTCAGAGGTAGACTGAACTTGGAGGTTCCATATAGCAATAAACAAGAGCTACCTTTCCTTCTTCAGGTTCAAAGGCAGTGTCTACTTCTGAATATGCTGAAGGAGATAAAAGAAAAAGGTTATTGGCCTCAAACCGTGCTGGTGTGTTTCATGATGTTTCTATTGCGGGAAGCAAATGCTGGACTAGATGCACCTTTGGCTTGATCCAGCACCACTGCTCTTATAGTCAAACAAATTCTAACCCCCTTTTAAAGAAAGGTTTCTTTCTTTCTGATTTGTTGTGTTCAGTTTATTTTTATTTTTGCTAACCTGTGAACACAACTCATTGCTTCAAGAACCTAAGCCAGCTCTCCTGTCCTGAACCATGAATCTTTTAATTTTGCATACTACTCAGCTTACAGAAAAAAAACAAAGCTTTTTTACCCCACTCTTCAGCCTAAACATTTCCAGGGGCAGTTGAGATGTAGGGCTCATCTACATGGGAACATTTATTCGTAGCACATACACTGCATTTACGTTTGTTATAGATTTGCACCGTCTGCAGTTTCTGCTCAATGTTAGCTGCCAACCATTTTTTCCCATTCAAACAAGTAGGCATTCCTCTGGGAAGGATTAGTGTGGCTGTTTCCTTCTAGCCCCACCCTCTAATTATACATTCCCACTCCCTCCTGTTGCTAGGTGACTGAGCATGCTCAGTCTGTTCTACCAGCTGTGGTAGGTTCCTTGAAAAGAACCCAGCAGTGCAAATACTTTGTTTTCCCTGCCTATGGTTGGTAGAATACAGCTGAAATACAAACCTTTGTTAGAGTAGTGTTACGCTTTTGTGCACAAGCTAGGGGAAAAAGAAAAAGGCACTACAGCAACCGGAAGTTGCTTGTCAGGTTACAGGAAACAAAATGAAAGAAGGGAGCAGTAGATAGTGGGTTTGGAGAGAGGAACAATTGACACACCCACCTAAATGCATCAGAGCAAAGTTTGCAAGCACTAGAAAAACTCAGGAGTTTTTTTTTTCCACTTTTCGTGTTATTAGCAGATTGGGTTAGTACGGATTTACTGCATAATAGCTTCTGCTTGCTGGTAACGTGAACCATGCACATTTAAAGGAGACATGAGTAGCAGCAACCCTGCAGTAAACCACCATAGATGAGCCTGTAGTCTAACTGATTTTATGCCTGATTTCCCTACACTACTTAATAAAAACAGATGAGATTTCTCACTAATTCAATAAATCAAGACATTATTGTGTATTTTTCTGTCTTCAAAAGCATGGGGTTTTTTTTGTTACATTGCAAAAATAACACATTTGCCAGTCTCTTGGCAAGTATGAAAAAACTGTTGGACACCACTGCACTAGAGCCATGATGGGAGTTGCACACAGGTGTTTGAAGACTGCGGTGGTAGTTCAGGCTGCATATTTGTGGCGAGTGACACTAGTATACCTCTAGTAAGTATTGACAGGTGGAATGCCCTACATAGGTGCATGGAAAATGACAATTATAAGAGGACTGCAGCATTAGAGGATATAGGGCTACATTTAAGCAATGAGGCATTTTAGACCCGGTCTAGGAGGAGGAACGGGCTTTGCCAGGACTGAAAGAGAAAAAAAGCGGGGTCAGTTTGTTGTAAAAACAGCTTCCCCTGCCCTTACTTCTGATCAGTGTGTAATTGCTTGTTGACATTCCTGCCCTGCATTCCCCACCTTAAAGGTACATCCCTCTAGTTCTGAGAGAGGCCCTCCCCCGCTCCTCTTCGGATCTCCTCCTGCATATCATTGCAAGTCTTTGCTTTTTGAAATAGGGAATGACCTAAATCTCCGTCTAGCCGATGGAGGAGGTCTCACAAACGTCAACATGGTTTGGCGGGCTAAGAGCGGGAATAGGGAAGCGCGTCATTCACCAAACCACGCCACCCTCAGCCGCTGGCACCTTGTCAAAAGTTTGCAATGTGCGGGAGGCGGAGGTTAGGCTGGGAAGCTTCTCGGGGGACTTCTTGCTGCCCCCCCTCTCAGTTCAGGATTGGTGGAAACCCAGCCGTCGAAAGGGTTTATACAGCGCTTCGGAGATTGTCACAGCTGTCTCTGGGTCTTGTTGGAGGAGGTAAGCTGCCCCATGGCCTCTATCCTGGGGTGACCAACCAATGCAAGATCTGTCCGTGTTACAGCGTCGTCCGTGGCGTAGAAAGGAAAAGGAGAGAAGGTAAGGGGAGCACCTAGGGAAAAACCCTTGCCATCGCCTTCCTGTCTCCCTCCCTCCTGCAAAGGTTGTTCCGTACTTACTGCTTCAGTCCGGGGATCTGTAAAGGGAACGGGCTTGGTAAGTCAAAGCACTTCATTCGCGAGTTGCTCCCTTGGACAAAAGAGCCGGAAAGTTGCGTGTGCGGTGAGCTCTGAGTAGAGCTAGACTTCCGATCCTTGCCAGAAAGTTACAAGCTCTATGCAGGGTCAGAGGAGTTTCGCAGTCGTGTGTTGTTTGCCCCTGCCGCAGCTTTTGATCACTCAGCGGCGTGGAAGTCTGAGCTGTGGCTTTGGGACCGAAGTAAGGAGGACCCAGCAAATGAAGCGCGATGGAGAAGAGGGTGCCTTTTCATCCTGAAGCAGGTGCACCGTAACCCAGCCTTCACGCTTCTGGGGTTCGGAAAACAGCCGCCCCCAATCGCGGAGGACGGGACTGCAGGCGTGCTTGAGTTTCAGCATCCTTTCATTTTGATACCACTTTGGGGCTGTGGCAAAAGCAATTGCTTGTTGAAATTAGGGTAGATGTCGCCCTAGCTTCTGAGGGCGCACGTTGAGAAAAGTACCGCCGGGTCCAGGTTTTTCAGCTTTCAGAAAGAACTTTTCGGGGGGGGGGCTGCGAGTTGCCACATTGTTCATTTCTACCCATGATACATCTCTCGTGATCGGAGGCTGAAGTGAAGATTATCATCTGCGTCGCCCCCCCACTCCTCGCAAACCCTTCTAACAAATGTTTTTCATGGAACAAACTAAAGTAACACACCAGGGGGAGCAAGCTTTTAACTTCACCAGAGCCCTTCTGCAGGCTGGGCATTAAGCAAAATGGGGTGTGGGGAGGAAATTTGCAGTCGGGAAGACCCCCAACATCATACCCACCCACCCTCACCATTTTGCTTAACATCCAGCCTGAAGAAGACCTCTGGAGAACTTCAAAGTTTGCTCGGTATTATTTTGTCATTTTTAGTTGGTCCCCCAAAAGGATATTACTCTACTAGATTTTTGAATACTGCCTAACAGACTGACATGACTCCCTCCGTATTTTACATAGAACTGTTGCATTGAACTGATGTTCCTCTCAGTACTGGGCTAGCCGCCTGTGAATGATAAGGACCACAAGCCATTTCCTAGTTAGCTTCTCCTACAGTTACCAAAAGGAGGCAGCTGCTGCCTGCAGTGCAGAAATCAAAAGGGGATTTGTTTGTGCATTCCTCTTTTGGTTGAGAACAGTGCCTTGTTTCCACTTAGATGGGGAGATACAGAAAGGAGATAACCTATGCGCTTTGGGAACCACGCCAGCTTTCTGGAAGCATACCTGTAAATAAAGTGGATACTTTTCCATAAAGGTAGCCACAGCCTGATGTTATCACTGTCATTAGCTCATCTGTTTTGCTGAGAGCCTCTCAGAGGCAGGATGAGGCCATACTGCAAGATGAGGCAGTAATGTAGCCCCTGCTGCAGCTAGGAAAGGGCTGTGGTGGTAGAGCACATGCCCTGTATGTATGCCCAAGATCCCAGATTTAACCATGCCACCCCCAGTTCAAGGACTATAGGTAGCATGTCTAGAAAAGACCAGAAGTCTGAGACATTAGGCTGGGATGAGCGGCTGTAGGAAGAGCAATCTATATGCCAGCCCTACAAAGTGGTTCTATGTAAACTAAGGCAAAACTAAATGTATTTCTTCCCCTTTGCAGAAACCTAGTCTAATATTTTAATAAATTAAATTATACATACCCAGTTCTTTATATTCTTATCTAGTTCATCATTTTTTTTCTCTTACCTTTGACCTAATCAATCAAAAATTGCATTGATGAATCAAGGATAAATATTTTACAAGGTTCTTGGTGGAGTGAATCTGTTGCAGAATGTGTTAGGGAATGAGTTCCCCGCGGAACCATTTTAATTGTTTCAATGCTATCACAACTTGCTGTTCACAGATAAGTGACTTCCTGTATGCTTTAGTCAAACAAGGGTCTCCTTCAGTATCGTGTCTTGACTAGTCTGGATGCTTTAGTGGGAATGTGGATGAAAGTAGTGTGCTGGGAGTATAATCTCATTTATTTTCCCATGGCACAAATCAGCCCTCATTTGTGCAAACCTAAGGGCTTACATCAAAAGGTAGGAAATACAGACCAGATCACTATCAGCAAATTTTGTTTTTGAGTCCATCTGCTCTTTTTAAAACCCATGATAACTATTAGTCCTTTCAGAATTCCAGTAGCTTCCAGCCATGAATTCCACACCTCTGTCTCATTTTAAATGTGATGCATGTCTGATTATTACTAGGCCACTTATTGTATGAGGGAAAAAATTAACAGCGCAGTCCTATACATGTTTGTTCAGAAATAAGTCCAACTGTGTTCCATGGGGCTTACTCCCAGATAAGTATAGGTAAGATTACAGCCTAAGTTTCCTAATGTTTTTGATATCAATAATCTTCATTGCTCATTTTGATTGCCTGTTTGGTTGTTTTGAAGATTAAGAATCTTTGGACTACTACTTCGTCCGTTTCACAGCAGCAAACATGGGTTTACCAGCAGTTGTACATGCAGTAGGAAGTTGCATCAATCCTTGTATGATATGCAAGTGAAATATTTACGTACATGTGTTAAAAACACTGTATAAATGTGCCACACAATAGCAGAAAATTATTAGACCAAGCACCACATAGTGGTAGTGTGAATACTTCATGATGTTGAATGTTTTTATCTCTACAAAAACAAAAGGATGATCCAATATCCAATTAGGATTAAAGTCTTGGCCACAATCAAATTTTGCTTAATGACTCAAGCAGTAATAAAATTCAAAATTAAACATAAGAAGAGCCTGCTGGATCAGGCCAGTGACTGTCCTCACAGTTGCCAACCAGGTGTGCCTATGGGAAACCCGGAAGCAGGACTTCAGCACAACAGCGCTTTCCTTTGTTTTCCAGCAACTTGTGTTCAGAAGCATACTGCTTCCAACCTCACAGCCAGCATGGCTAGCAGCCATTGACAGCCTTATCCTCCATGGATTTGTCTAATCCTCTTTTAAAGCCATCCAGGTTAGTGGCCATCACTCCCTCTTGTGGGAACGAATTCCATAGTTTATGCTTGCTGCTGTGTGATCTGCCCTGAATCTTCCATAATTCAGCTTCATTGGATGTCCAGGAGTTCTAGTGTTATGAAATAGGGAGAAAAACTTTTATCTTTCCACTTTCTCCACTCCATGCAGAATTTTATACACGTCTATCATGTCACCTCTTACTTGCTTTTTCTCTAAACAAAAAATGCTGTAACCTTTCCTCATCAGGGAGTTCTCCATTCCCTTGCCCTTTTACAAACCTTTTCTTACTCTACAATATCCTTTTTGAGGTGAGGTGACCAGAACAGTATTCGATATGTGATCTCACCATTGATTTGTATAATGGCACTGTGATATCGGCAGTTTTATTTTTAATTCCTTTGTTAATGATCTCTAGCATGGTTTGCCTTTTTCACAACTGCCACACACTGGGTCAACATATTAATCAACCTATGTGCTATGACTCCACAGTTTTGTTCCTATTCATTCACTGCCCATTCAGACTGCATGAGCGTATATGTGAAAATAATATTTTTTGCCTTGAAGTGCATAATTCTACATTTGCCATTTTACCACCCATTCGCTCACTTTTGGAGCTTGTCCCAATCCCTTTTTGTTTTTACATCCCTGAACAATTTAGTAGCATCAGCAAACTTAGCCACCTCACAGCTCACTGCTAACTCTAGGGGTAGAGACCGCTTGTGCTTGTGCTGGCTCCATTGCATCGCCACTTCTGTTTTCTGAACATGGAGGCACATGGCACTATTTATTTATTTATTGTACTTATATACTGCCCCATAGCCAAAGCTCTCTGGGCGGTTTACTAGTAAAACTCTGCCCTCTTTTATTCCAAAAACTTGGAAGTTGCAGTTCCAGTACATTTTACCTTGAAGTCAGCTTCACACAGACTTCAAAACAGATTGGCCATCACCCCTATTGCCACTCCAAGTGTGTCCAGTGCAAACATTTCGCTGTAGGCTCAGGCAGATGCAGTGATTGGCCCCACACTTTTCTGTGGATGGTCCTAATAAGCAGTGGGAAAGGGAGATGTGTCCAGCAGTGGGCAAAATTGTTTCTAAACACAGCCAGAGAAAATGGTCTGGCTGCTTTTGAAGCAACTGTTGTATCTGTAGCCTAGTGTGTTTATGAACAAGTTTAAAAAAGCACAGGTCCAAATACCAATCCTTGGGGAATTTCACTTTATACATCTGTCCATTGGGAGAACTGTCCATTTATTGCTACTCTCTGCTTCCTGTTACTTGACCAGTTCCTGATCCACAAGACCTCTCCTCTTGTCCCATGACTGCTAAGCTTACTCAGGCATATTTTGTGAAGTACTTTGTCAAAAGCTTTTTGAAACTCCAAGTCTAAAGGATCACCTCCATCTATATTCTTGTTGACACTCTCAAAAAACTGTCATAAGTTAGTGATCTTATCTTTGCAGAAATCATGCTGCTTCTGCTTCAGCAGGGCCTGTTCTTCTTTACGCTTGTTTATTTTATATTTAACACTACTTTCAACCACCCTGTGATTTCTAGGACCCCCATGGGATTTCCTTTTTAAAATCGGTGTCACATTGGCCACTTTCCAGTGCATGACGAGATAGCATTGGGATAATGTATTCACAGGCAAAACTAGACCTTAGAAGGTGAACATGGGGGTTCAAACCATGGATTTAAATCCTAATGTTTGTGCAGGTTTAAGCTGCAGCAAGAGCTTGCCTTAAAAGCCTCTCTCTTTAGTGGTTCTTTCTGTCTGAACCAAATGAACTTCTTTTCACTTGAGAGGTTTAGAACTTGTCAGCCAAAGCAAACATAAGCCTCTCTGACTCACTCTTTCCTCCTCAGATCTTACAGTTTGTAATAGCAGATGTATTTAGTTGAATTAGAAGGCTTAAAATAAATTCAAATAGCTCTCTTCTTTTAGTCAAAGGAGTACTAAATAAATAGGAATTAGCATTTGGTGCATCTTGTTAAAATTTAAATCTGCATCTGCAAAAGCGAGTAAAATCCTGTGCTACTTGTTGCACTGGCTCTTTACAATAGCTGACCTAGTTGTTTTAAAACAATATGATTCTTTTTAAAAGTCTGTTTTATTGCTAAGCTTCCATTATTATATGAGTGCTCTTTTAGTCTCTTCCTAGAAGTAGAATTAGGAGGGTTTGAAGCCCAAACCTAATGTGCCAGCTTATAAATTGGATAATATCAAAAAGAAGGCAGTAATTAATTAAAGCTGTACCTACTGTTTGACATTCAAATGAGATTGTTTTCCTCCTTTTTCACAGTCCTTGTTAGGGGCCTCTTGTTCTAGGCTAGAACTATTTTGATGATTATGTCTGCTGGTGATAAGGGCTAAGCAAAATACCTATCTGGACCATGCTCTTCAGGGTTATCTGTAATCGCCTACATGCCTATCTTCTTGGCAAATGTAGGATCAATTCACACAACCCTGAATGCGGACCTGTGAAAATGTGGCTTGAATTTAGTTATATGGTGCTCAAATATTTAGGTGTTTTAGTGGGGTTATTTAAGTATATAAAGATTTTATTTAGGTAAAAATAAACACAGATGAAAAATATGAAAACCACAGAGGAGGAGGTTGTTTTTAAGTTGACATTAGTTGCTTACTACAAAAAAACTTTAAGTGACTTAAAAAGGTTAGATATCAACTAAAGAAGCCATTTCTAGATTGCAAAAAGGACTTTGAAATCTGGCTGCTTTGACTAGAGTTTGCGCCTGGAATGAAACAGTTCTATGATTCTATATTTCATTGTCTCATCATTTTTTGAAGCATTTGCATTAGGATGGTTAAAATGTGTATTGTAGGAAGCAGGACCTGGTCATGTGGTAAGCACTCACATGGTCATTTATTTGTATGCTCACACTTGATTCCACAAAATCTTTCAGGGTTATGTGAGCTCTCCTTGGAATACACCCATCCATCAGACACCTCAGTACTTGTCCTGATTCCTCTCCTTGTTTTTTAAAGGAATCAAGATACTGTACCAAGATAAAAGCTCTTAAACACTAGACAACAGACATTAATATCCAATCTTCTGTGTCAACATAAGAAGAAGTTAGCATAATTAAACACAAAGAGGCATTCAATTGTGCTTCTGATTTTAGATGTCAAAGGCTACACTGTAGCCACAGTTTCAGGCTCCTCCGTACCAACTCATAACTCTAATAAATTTACAGTGACTCATATTTTGCTCAGTTCTATGGTTTTGTTTCCTAAATTGCAGCACAGTTTTCCATAAATGGTATGTTTTAAAAGCCACAGGTTTGAGTAAAACACAGGAGCTAGTGATATTAGAGCTCCATTTTCACAGCTTCTTTCAATTGGGTTTACTCCAGGTTCTCCCATGAAAAGAGAAAGGGCCATAGCTCAGTGACAGAGCTTCTGTTTTATATGTAGGAGGTTCATTCTCCAGCATCTCCACATACGGCTTGGAATGTCCCTTGCCTGAAACCCTGAAGAGTTGCTGCCAATCAGTAGACCATACTGAGCTAGATGGACCAACGGTTTGACTTTGTATAAGGCAACTCCTAGCAGCAGATGGCTAACTTTACATTAGACTCATAACTGTTATTTGCTGTGGATTCATCATTAAAAAATCTCAAATGACTAAAGTTGTTGTTAGTTTTATTATTATTAGTCTCATTTTTAACACTCATATACAGCCCAAATAGCCAAGTCCTCTGGGTAGTTCACAAATTTATAAGCAATAAAATACAAATACAATGAAAATTAAAAACAATAATAAAAAACCCACTATGGTTTGTATCCAGTGCTGTGCTGTTTCCTTTTCTCACCCTGTGCATACCTAAAATCTGTTCTGGTGGTAGTACCCCCAACCCTCTAGAGTTTGAGGGCACACCAGGGGGCTGAAGGGAACAGGAGACAAGAGGAAGCTCTGTTATGCACATGGACGTTTGTTGCCCCAGTGTAGCTATAGTGTTGGATACAGCCCTAAAGAAACACAAAGATCAGAGTAAAATCAAGGCTGTGAGAACACTAGTTGCCAACAGCAAAGCGTTTCCATTGGCCACACCTGGAGGAGGAATAGGTTAATCTGCTGATCAGTTACAAAATCTCTTTGAAGCTGAATTTAAACAAAAAAAGGACTTGAGCTGATCCCACCAGGTTTTGCAGTAAAAGGGGGCAGGGTTTGACTAGTGTCATGTGCTCCCGTTTTCAGAAAAGAGAGATGGAGACACACTGGAACTGGCAGAACAGGAAGTTCTATTCTGGTGTCGAATAGATCCAGTGAATAAGCCAGGCCAGTCAAGTTTCTTGTAAGAGTCTTTCCTGACAAAATACAAAACACAGTTCTCTCACTCCAAACGACTTTCCCCCACACCAGAGCTTCTGCGAGAGCAGCTTATCTTCCAGGTTGCCCTTGCCAACCACCTGCTGGCCTTGAGGAACCTGGCAACCCCTCTTGCTCTGTTTAACCCGTTTATTGCAGGTTTCATTCTCCTCCGAACAAACCTCTGTCTGTGAGTCACATAGATTGCACTACTGGCCAACAGTCTCTACCCCAAGTCTTGGTCCTTCACTGATTGGGATAATCAGTGCATCTCTGCAGGAGCATATGGTATTGGGTAAAATGTAGATGTGCTGCTGTTCTGCCTCCAGCCCCTCAAAAGCCCAGCTAGTTATCACCTTGGTTCTGGAGCACATGGTCACTTCACATTGTCAGATGTAGGTCATGGGTTAGTTAGCAGAAGGCAGACTGTGGACTACCAGCCAGATTCTGACAAGCCGCCTATGTTTTGAATTCTTGCAAAGGATGCTGGACTGAGTAGACCTAGATTTCATCTAGCAAGGCACGTCTTACGTTTTTTAAATAAGAGTGCAGGTTCAGAATCATACCTGCAGGCTAGAGATCATGGGTAGGCATTCAGGCTTTGCCAATTTAAAATGCATGAGGGTTATAGTATTTTCCTCACTATTTTTTAAAAGCAGACCATCTAAAACAAAAGTCTGCTCATCTCTAACCTAGTTGCCATCAGTTGCCATTTCCCCTGACAGTCTGGCTTTCAACTTAGGATGACCATGTGTCCTACTTCATACAGGAGAGCCCTCTGGTTGAAGGGCTACCCAGTGCAAGTCTAATTTTAAGATAAAGAACCCTAAGAAAGGAGAGGGGGGGGACCTTGAAGTTGCCCATCAACAGTTAGCACCTGGGCAGCAGTCTTCTATTGTAAGATGTATTGTATTATTAAGTTATTTAGTAATAAGTTAATTATTTCTAAGATACACGTACATATACATTGAAAAAATGGAAATTGCCTTCAAGTTGATTCTGACTTACGGCAACCCTATGAATAGGGTTTTCATGGTAAGCAGTATTCAGAGGAGGTTTACCATTGCCTTCCTCTGAGGCTGAGAGGCAGTGACTGGCCCAAGATCACCCAGTGAGCTTCATGGCTGTGTGGGGATTCGAACCCTGGTCTCCCACATCGTAGTCCAACAACCACTACACCACATTGGCTCTCCTTCTCCGACTTCTACTTTCTTTAGTGATGCATAAGAGGCCATTCTACTTCAACCAGTGTGTGCTACTCTACCTGTGTCCTAAACCGGTGATCTTCAGTTAAAGGTTGAAAGGCACTGCATGCTATCAATCCTGTTAGATCAAGCCTCTATGCTTTGACCCACAAAACTGAATGCAGACCATGAATATATTATATATTATTGCTGCCTGAGATCTTGGTAACTGCCTTTCCAATGCATTCTTTGGGAGTGCCTCTCCAGTGCAAACTCTGGAAAGGGACACTGAAGGCCAAACTGGACATGTATGCCTTAAACATGGGCTACCCTCTCCACATATGAATCAGGGTGGAATCTACTTCTTGCAAACAGAGGGGGAGCAAATCTATTCCTCCCTGCCTTGTTTTGCTGCTAGTAGTAGGTTTAAGCTGGGGTAAGGTTTCTTTTTCAGCCAAAGGGTCACATTCCCTGCTGGGCCATCTTCCAGAGAACCATATGTCAGGGGTGGGCAAGGCCAGAGGCAAAAGTGGGTGGAGCCATGAATGTAAATGATGCCTTTGTACATTAGGCTAGTTTCTGCCCGACTCATATATCCCTCTCTGCTCTCCATCCAGACAAGGAAGAGGCATTATCAGAGTTCAAGGACACGTTCCAGCCAGGCAAAAACACTTGGCATGCAAACAGGGCCAATATGGAGTATGACATTGGGAGAGTTCCAAGGGCCAGACAGAGAGGCCTGGAAGGCCGCATTTGGCCCCTGAGCCAGAGGCTCCCCACTCCTGGTTGAAGCAGTTTTCTTTCTGCCCAACTAATTTCTGATATCAGAGCTGGGCATGGTGAAAACTGCTTAAAAGGAGAGGAGCACAGCAATAACAATGTAAGCAGAGGGCTCAGATTTTGTTCTTCTTACCTGTGTGCTACTTTTTTAAAGAAGAGACCCTCTCATCCCTGCTAAAATATGAATAGACCAAACGCATGCTTAAGATAGACATGATTGCCCCTCATAATTGCCTAGGTTCGTCTTGTGTGTGCATAATAATATATATTGTAAATGCACTTTGGCCCCTTTAAAAGTTTCATTTTAAAATTCCATTTTGCTCCATTCACAACTCTGAGCATACAAACTTCTGTAGTGATACTGATCTAAGAAATGATAATTGCAAGTACTAGCTGATAGTTTCTTACATCCAAGCGTTTTCTGGGTCAACTTTTTTCTCTGAAAGAGTAAAGTGGACAGCTGGGTGAAATAATTTCCCTAGAGTAATCTGATAAATTGAAATAAAAGTGTCATGAAAACATCTTTATCTTGCAAAACTTTGTGCTATAGTATCATGGGTGACTCACTTGCTCACCTGACAAGTCTGAGAGCAATTTGGGACTTGTTCATGTGTTTCTGGAAATATGAAGTCAGGTAATTTTGGAGTTAATGGAATACACGCCCTTGGGGAGTAGGGGGAACATAATGTTATCCTCCCGGCATGTACCAGGAAATGCAGTGGAGAAGAAGGAAATCAAAGCTATTTAAGGAATTCCTTTGTTATACTTGCAGGTACCTGGTTTGGTTAAACCAGAGTTGGGGAGCTTGTGGCCCTTCAGATGTTGCTGATCATTGGCCATGTTGGCTAAGTCTGATGGGAGCTGGAGTTCAACAACATCTTGAGGGTCACAGGTTCCCCATCCCTGGGTTTAACACAGAATGGCCTGGTTGAAAGGGCTTTAGAGTAGGAATCAGCACTTGGAGTATTAACTATGCTTCTAAAATATAAGAAACGAGGTACACAAGTATCAGATGAATGTCCAGGGTCCAACTAGTAAAATAAGAGGTTGTGGGACTCAGGTCTTTCTAGAAGGCATGTCCTGGAAACTTGTTGAAGGCATAAGTATACTCTCCTTGCACAACCAATCTGTAGGTGCAAAAATAACAATCACTTCGATTAATGCATGATATGGAAAAATGAGATTCCAGGGCATCCCAGTGACATCCGGAACAGATTTAGGGCCGAAATATGAGCAATCCTGGATTAACTATACTTCTTAGCTCTAAAGAATATACTTCTTTAAACTATACTTTTCTGGCCAAATACCTGGAAGGATATTTATTTTTTTACATCAGCATCCCAGCCTATCTTGAGTTCTCTGTTGGTTTTCCTTTAGGTTCTAGCCAGGCCTAGATCTACTTGCCTCCATGGATGGGCCTACATTGTGTGGCATCTCTCTTTATATATTTATTGCTGTTATTTCTGTGCAACAGAAGTTGCAACATCTGGAACTACTGATAGCTCCTGATATTTAAAAATTCTTTACTCTGTTTTCTAACCTTGAGTCAAGATAAATAAGAACAAATTACTGGACCATCTTCAGCAAGAGATCCCAGTCCATAGACCAGTCTTTTCCAACCTTTGGGTCCCCAGATGTTGCTGGACTACAGTTCCCATAATTATTGACCATGATGGCTGGAGCTGATGGGAATTGTAGTCCAGCAACATCTGGGGACCTAAAGGTTGGGAAAGGCTGCCATAGACATTAACATGCTTCTTCCCAGGATAGCTAAGGCATGCTGTTGGGAAAAACAGTGCTGCACTTCAAACCTGGGGAGTGCAAATTAAGCTTTGTAAGTTGGTGGATGAAGGAGTATATATAGCATAGTGCGTGACTCGCAAACAATAGATCAAAGCTCGCCAATGAATCATGGCAGCCTTATGCGGAGGTCACCAAACTAGGGTTTCCATGCACTATTTAAATGGAAAAATTTTGCTAGAGTAAACTTGGGCACAAGCCAGCTAGGTAGAGGCCAGATCTAAGTTTATTCAAAAATGACAGTACTGTTTAAAGCAGCATAAGGAGGTTTAAAGTAGCATAAAGAGGTTTATAAGTAGCTCCTAAAATTAAATGGTGATGGTATGTCTGATTGTGTGACTCACAATCAGAAAATGGATTTGTTTGCAATTGTGTAGTGTGCACCAGCATGCAAACTACTACTGCTTCCCTTTAAAAGCCAATTGAAAGAAACCCATGTTGGCAAATATACTATAGTCACACATATTATTTGTGTAGAAAAAAACTTGTCCACTTTGGAAGATTGCAACAGAAATCCTTGCTACAAGGGATTCTTCCAAATGCTTTGATCTGGATAAGAAGATCCAGACTATTTCAAGGAGATCCCATTCATATTCAACTGTCCCCATGGATCACTAAATCAGGGTATCGGTCCAAATCTCTGGACAGAAGTGGGGATAGATTGGGGAAGAGATCTACCAACCATTGTGATCACTGCAACAATTGTACTATAAACAATGCAAAATAGAAGCATATTATCAACACTGTCTAAAGAATTGGCTAGTATAGCATTAGCTTTTCTCTCAGATTTATAAGAATGAACTGTGATAAGCGTGTTATGTATTGGACTGAGTCTTTACAAGTAACCAAATTAACCTTAATGAAAATTCCATCAGTTTTTGAGCAGTGGGTGAAAGTCTGACTACTGTATCCATTGCAATTTTTTCTTGATTAGACAGTGAAAAAAGAACAATTATAGTATGATTATTGGCATTAGACATATCCCTTAAAAAGGGAAATTTGCCAAAATGTCAGTGCTTCTTTAGTAATACTGTGGAAGGTGGTTGAGGTGCAGAAATAGTTCTTATTACCATGTAACAAAAGCTTGTGGGTTGCTGTGGCTTATGTATTAGGAGACAGCAGATTGGGTTATACTCTCCATTCTCTAAGTGGTTGACTGATACTGTTGGGAATGTCAATTCTGGTAAACTTTTCTCTTTCTGCTCTGTGATCTCTTGCTGGGTACCCTTATTTTCTGTATTTCTGGAGAGAGTGGTTGCCAGCAAGATCCAAATATTCTTGGAGGAGACAGATTTTCTAGTTCCATTTCAATTAGAGTTCAGACCTGGTTTTGATACGGAAACTGCCTTGGTCACCCTGTATGATGACCTGTGTTGGGAGAGAGATGAGGGTGTGTGATTCTGTTGAACATCCGTGATCTTTCAGAGGCTTTAAAAAAAAAATTATTATTTTAAAATATTTCTATTCTGCCCTTCTACCCTATAATAGGGCACTCAGGGCAGCTTACAAAAATAAAATCAAACACGTACATAATAAAATTGTAAACAGTAAAATCACATCGCTTTTGATACTCTGGACAATGGTATCCTTCTGGGGCAACTGTCTGAGTTGGGGGGGCACCACATTGTGGTGGTTCCATTCCTACTTAGATGGCCAGCTCCATTGCTCAGCTCTGCAGGGTCCCACAGAGGTTGGTTCTGTTTCCCATGTTATTTTATTTATTTATTTATTAAATTGATTAGTTGTCCATCTGGCTGCCTGTTCAGCCACTCTGGGTGACGTACAAAATAAAAACATACAAATACATTAAAACATTAAAAATCTCAACAATAATAATAAAACCTAACCCACCCCAAAAGCCTGCCTGAAGAGCCAGGTCTTCAAGGCCCAGCAGAAGCTCATCATAGAGGGGGCATGGCGGAGATCATTTGGGAGGGAATTCCACAAAGTGGGGGCCACAATTGAAAAAGCCCTCTCCCTAGTCCTCACCAGTCTAGCTGTTTTAACTGGTGGGATAGAGAGAAGGCCTTTTGAGGCTGATCTTGTTGAGCGGCATCCCTGATGATGTTGGAGGTGCTCCTTCAGATAGACTGGGCCAAAACCGTATAGGGTTTTAAAGGTCAGAACCAACACCTTGAATTGGGCCCAGAAAACAACCAGTAACCAGTGCAACTCCTTCAGTACTGGCGTGATGTGATCTCGCTGGTGGGTGCCTTTAATCAGGCGAGCTGCCGCATTCTGTACCAGTTGCAGCTTCCGGACCATTTTCAAGGGTAACCCCACGTAGAGTGCATTTCAGTAGTCTAGGCGAGAGGAGACCAGGGCATGTACCACAGATGGAAGCAGATGGTTGGGAAGGTAGGGGCACAGCCTCCGTATCAGATGGAGTTGATACAGTGCTGCCCGGCTCACAGCCGAGACCTGAGACTCCATGGACAGCTGGGAGTCAAGAATGACCCCCAGGCTGCAGACCTGGTCTTTCAGGGGCAATTGTACCCCGTTGAGCACCAGGTCAACATCCCCCAACCTTCCCTTGTTTCCCACAAACAGTACCTCGATTTTGTCAGGGTTCAGCTCCAACTTATTCCTTCCCATCCAGCCACTCACCGACTCCAGGCACTTGGATAGGGTTTCTACAGCCAACCTCGGTGCATATTTGAATGAGAGATAGAGCATACTGGTGACACTGCAGCCCAAATCTTCTGATGATAGCCCCCAGCGGCTTTATATAGATGTTGAACAGCATTGGGGAGAGGATGGAGCCCTGTGGCACCCCACAAGTGAGAGGCCAAGGATCCGAAACCTCATCCCCCAATGCCACTCCCTGGCACCTACCAGAGAGGAAGGAACGGAACCACTGCAATACAGTGCCCCCTATGCCTAACCTCTTCAGGCGGTCCAGAAGGATACCATGGTCAACGGTATCAAAAGCCCCTGAGAGATCCAGGAGGACAAGGAAGGTGCATTAGCCCCTATCCAACACCCTCATCATCCACCAAGGCAACCAAGGCCGTTTCAGTCCCATGTCCAGGCCTGAAGCCTGATTGAAATGGATCTCGATAATCCGCTTCCTCCAAATGCACTTGCAACTGCTTTGCCACCACCTGCTCAACCACCTTGCCCAGGAATGGCAGATTTGAGACTGGGCGAAAGTTGTTCAGATCTTGGGGATCCAAGGAGGACTTCTTTAGAATTAGTTTTATTACTGCCTCCTTGAGAGCTGATGGCATTACTCCCTCTTCCAGGGACGTATTTACCACCATCTTGATCTCCTCACCCAGTCTGTCCTTGCAGCTCATAATGAGCCACGATGGGCAAGGGTCGAGTAAGCAAGTGGTTGGGTTTAAGGTTGAAAGCACCTTTTCCACTTCATTAGAAGGAAGAAGCTGGAACCAATCCCACACCACCGGAGCACCACTGGCCGCCTCTTTCTCGCTCACTGTGTCCACAGCGCACGGAATAGCACTCTTAATACAATCAATTTTCTCCGTAAAGTGCTTTGCAAACTCATCACAGGAGGTCTTAGTATGTTCCATCGGTTCCAGGGCAACTGGACTGACCAGGCTCCGGACCACTTGGAACAGCCTCCTGGGACAGCACTCTGCGGACGCAATAGAGGCAGCATAAAAATCCTTTTTTGCTGCCCTCATCGCCACATGGTAGGCTGCTGCAGCAGCTCTAACCCATGTCCGATTGTAGTCAGAGCGAGATTTCTGCCACAGGCGCTCTAGTCGTCTCACCTCCCGCCTCAGAGTTCGCAACTGTGGAGTATACCACAGTGCCGTCTGAGCTCTATTCAGGGGGAGGGGGCGTTTTGGAGCCACCTGGTCTAATGCCCCGGTGATTGCAGCATTCCACCCCTCCACCAGGGTCTCAACTAAGTGCCCGTGTGCATGCTCCAAAGAATCCCCAAGCGCATTCAGGAATCCATCTGGATCCATCAGACGTCTGGGGCGGACCATCCTAATGGGTCCTCCACCCATTTAATATCTACATGAAGCTACTGAGTGGAATTTTGGAGTGCATTGTCATGAGTATGCTGTTTCTCCTTCTGCAAGTAAGACAGTGGATGTATTGAATAAGTGCTGGTTGCGATAATGGACTGGATGAGGGCAAATAACTTAATCCAGACAAGACTGAGATGCTTTTGGTGGGTGGTTCCTCTGACTGGCTAAGTGAAATGCAGCCTGCTCTAGAGGGGGACACAAATCCCTCTGAAAGAGCGAGGTCATAGTTTGAGGGTTCTCCTGGATCCATCGCTTTGTTTGAGGGACAGGTGGCCTCAGTGGTACAAAGTACCTTCCATCACCTTAGGCTGGTAGCCCAACTGTGACCCTGTCTTGACAAGGATAACATGGCTACAATAATCTATGCTCTTGTAACCTCAAGGTTGGATTATTGCAATGCACTTTATGTGGGGCTGCCTTTGAAAACGATTTGGAAGCTTCAGTTAGTATAGAATGCAGCTGCCCAGTTGTGGATGGGTTCAAGGCAAACAGATCACATAATACCAATGGTGTTACAACTATACTGTCTGTCTGTCTGTCTGTCTGTCTGTTTCTGGATCCAATTCAAAGTGCTCGTTTTGACCTATAAAGCTTTTTACAGCTCCCAATATCTTCTGGGGCGCCTCTCCTGATATGAACCTACCCGGACCCTTAGATCTTCTTCTGAGACCCTTCTCCAGGTCCCCCCTCTGAGGGAAACTCAGAGGGTGGTGACAAGGGAGAGGGCCTTTTTCAGTTGTGTGCTCCCCAGTGAAGTCCACCTGACACCTTCATTTCCATTATTTTGGTAATGACATAGCTTTTCCCCCAGACATTTAAAACAGACTGAGATGTTTGCATTAGTGTCCTGCCAAAACTTTCTGTGGTTATATGGATGGTGGTGATGGTTTTATTATTTGTTTTTATGGTGTGGTATATTTACTTTTGTTTTTAACAGTGTTGTAAGTCACCTGGAGACCTTTGAGTAACAAGCGACGAATAAACCAAATAAATATAATAGTAACATTTCCTTCTAGGCTTTGCAGCATCAGCATTTTTTGTGGTGCCAGAAGTTTCACTACTTCTATAATTAGCACTAATGCTGTGTTGCCCTTGATGTTTTCACCACAGTAACTGATGGAACAGTGATAATGATTTCCTGTAGTCACACTCCACATTTTGTTACAAACACCTCTTCATATCTCTCCTGACCAAATTACACACTGGAAATATATAATCCACATTTTCTTGCTAGAATGTGTCCATCTTTTATTTTTGCTGCAAATAATAATTTCCTGTTTCTGTTGAAAACTAAATGGAATACTAAAATATCACTTTGAATTTAAAGGATGCATCCTTTGAACTGACAATATTAGACTGTAGTATATGAAAATGATTAATTCATGTGCTAGAAATTATGTATTTAGCACCTTTCCTAAAAATAACATTTCCCTTTTTTCCCCTCAGTGTTGTCATCATGAGCTTCTTGATCTTGTTTGCTTCAATAAACATTTTCCTGTTTTCCCAAGGTAAGTGTACACTTTTAAATAGCCGTGGATGGAATTGTGGTGTGCTGCAACAGAATGCACAATAATAATCTGCACTTTAATGCAGGATAGATACGATGATGCTTGTAGAGTAATGAATAAGGCTGCATCCACATGGGCACAAATCTGGATGGCACATATGCATCAGTTCCTCACAGATGTGTGACCAAGTTATGAACTGTGCTATGCTGGTCATTAATCAGATCTTTACTGATGTTGAAAGAAAGCATGGGATTAGGAGAGCAAGTGAACAGTTTCATTGGTACAACTACTATACCATCAGCTGTGTGGTGTCCAGAACAGCATGACACCAGGTCACTACAATGTACTACACAGTTCTCTTTTCTGCTTGCTGTTGTGTCACAGCAGTGGGAATCGCAGATAGCAAGCCGGTTCACATGCAACACTAAGCCAAGTCATTGCTTAGCACAACTGCATGAGCATTTCCCAGAGAGATCATGGCTGCTACTGGGGATGCAGGAGAAATTAAATTCAGTTCACCTTTAAAGATGAATATATCAAATTCATACTTTCCAAAACAATTCGAGAACTGAAATACAGCCATATTTCAAAATCCGCACTTATCCGAATTTTGATATGCACATCTCCAAACAATGTTTACAAAATGCATATATTAGAGGAAAGTGTTAATGAAATGAATATATTAGGGAAAATAATATGCAAAAGCATTATATTAGAACACATTGCTTGCAAAGATCTGTGCATTGAATACAAAAATATGTATGTTAGGAGGAATTTGCATTTAAAAGCTAACAAATTTTCATGTTGTTTTTTTAATTGCAAATTGCTGCAGAAATGTGGAGAACTGAATTTAAGACTAGAAAACTGAAAAACTAGGAGAACCAAAATTGACAGATTCTTCCATCCCTAGCTGTTATCGTCGTCCCCTGGTCTACTTCCTGCTGTTCTGCTCTACTCTAAACCAAACTGTGGCTTAGCGTGTCATCTGAACTCAAGCTCATGGATGGTCTCACTCCAGACAAAACTGTTGTTGGTTTATAGCTTGTGGTTTGTCTGGAGGAAACAAACCATGAACCCAGGTTTGGAAGATATGCTAAACCAAGGTGTAGCTCAGAGCAGTGCAGTAGGACTGGAGAAGGAGCAAAGCCGCCACAATCTCATCTTTGAGAGCCTGCATGTCTTTGCACATTCACACTAAGCCATAGTTTGGCTTACACGCAAACCAGGTCCAAGCCTTAGTTTATCAAGACATGCCCAGATGGCCTAAGACCTACCACAATCTCACCCGTAGAACCCTACAGCGAGGTCCACTAAACAAATATTCTGCTGATCCTAATGACTATGATCTGCCAAAGCTTAAAAAATGATTATAAAATATTGTAACTGTTCAGAAAGGACTCATGTGATGACTTATGCAATGATGCCATACAGATTTAAGTCAGCCCTTTAAGTTCCTTTTCATCCACCAATGTGGATGAAGCAAGATACTTTTAATGTTGGAACTATATATTCTTTTGTGTCTTAAATGTAGGTCTCTGACACCCTTTCTATAGCTAGAAACCTAATTATGGTGCTGTTCATATGGCTATTTGATAAATAGGTTCTTTTTTTTTCTTTTTAAATAAAGAAAAAGGTAAACTATCCTACCCCATCCTAAAATGTTTTCATTTTATATTTTCTGGCAATTTTGTGAAAGTAATGCTTTGAAGAAGTTCCCTTAAAACATTGTGGTAATAACTGGTAACAACCTTGCAGCATTCGTGTCATGGAGCATACAAGAACTACATGTCAGCCATGAAACCACTGAGAAAATAACAGCAGCTGGCCAGTGTAAGTTTTTGTTGTTTCTTGCACAAAAAGCTATGGTAATGCCTAATTTTCCCCCTGCAGATATCTACATATCTGCTTCTTTCCCTTCATTACTTGATGAAAATCTTTTTGTTCATTCAGGGCTTTTAAAGAATTTGTTATATTCAAATATGAACTCTTAATGCCTGATGTGTCACTTATTCTATTTTGTGCTGCCAGACTTGCTTCATCTACATGTTGACGGTTTTTTGTATTGCTATTTATTTGTTTTGTTCTAGTATTTCAATATTGTATTTTATTCTTTTATTTCTTGTGATCCACCTAGAGAACATAGGTTATTGGATCACCTAAAATATAAAAAAATAGAAAAATAAGCATTCCAATAAATAAATTATCCCTTCTTCTCTGAAATCTTGTATTAAATCTTGTATTAAATATATGGGCCCATATGTACATGAGTTTTAAGTGGAATCTGATGACTGTAGGACACTCCCATATATTTAAATTGCAGCATGAGAAGGATTTAAATGTGTCTTCTCATGAGTGAGACATGGGTATGCCAAGCTTGTTCCACATTTTATACAGTGCATTACAGGTAGGGAACCTGTTAGCCCTCCAGATGTTGTTAGACTTTAACTTTCATAAGCTCTTGTCAGCATGGCTAATGGTCATGGTCAATTGGAGTTAAAGTCCAGTAACATCTGAAGTACCACAGATTTTCCATTCCTGCAGTTCATAGACTTATCTCTCTCCTAAGTAAATAAACATGTACACATCATTAAATTATGGCTTGACCATCAAGAATGACTTAGATAAGTGGATAGTAGTTCTAAGTATAATGGAAGGTGAAGAGGGAATCCTGCATTTGCTGTATAAGAAAAGAAGGGCTAACCTCTATAGAATATCCATCTAGTGTCCACTTTGAAGAATGGCTGTCATTAACAGCTCAAACCACAATCTTCAGCCTGCTGTTGGCTTTTTGCGACTGCAGCATCCTCTTCTTTGCTTCCTGGGAAGCCTGATTACTCATGCTTCCAGAGCTATGGATATTTCAACAAAATATAGATTCCTGCCTTGGGTAGATTTTGGAAGGCATCTGGCCAAGTAAACCAGATGATCAGTTGCTGGAAGCAGCGGGGGAGGGGATGATCTTGAGGAGAAGAGCATCTGTATAAAAACTGGATGGTTTTTACCCATTATTTCTGTTAATGTTGCCCTGTTGATAGGGACATATGCTTAACACCTTTGGGTGTGCAATCTCAATTTATCATATGTTCTCCCTGTAGCAGAATATGTTAATTTCAGCTGTAGTATTATCCTTTGTTGCTGAAACATCTCAGTTTTCCAGCAGCAGTTAAATTGACTGTGCAATGGAGTGTTATTGGATAGGAATGCACAAGGTTACGGTATAAATGACTCAGTGGCTTTAAATGGAATGTTTTAAAACTTTCAATCCCCTTTAAACTGTTTTTAGCAAAATTCTGATTTTAAATTCTACTAACAGATGCTATTGGAGGCTGCTGACTCGTAGGGTCGCCATCAGTCATAATCGACTTGAAGGCACATAACTAGGCAGAAATCCAGACCAAAAAGGATAATGATGTGCTGTCCTGGAAGAGAAAGTAAAAGAGAGAGGGAATTTTAAAAAGTAGAAATGCCCTTTTTAACTGCCTTATTTAAAATGTCTTTTCTCATTCCCTACAGTACAAACTGCTTCTAGCTTTTAAAAAATTAATTCAATTTCTATATTTCAAAGAATTTAGGATGGGTAACAATTTGGGTGGGGGACAATAACAAGAAGACAGTAATATAAGTTATATAAGGTTTAAACTGACATTTCAATTGAGCCACTCCACCTGCTTGAACGTTGAAATATTTTGCCAATTAAATGTGTTATTTGAAGGCATATAACAACAATGTATGTGGGGAAGGCATCCCCACGTTGAAGGGGCAGCTCCACTGTTCAGAAGTTGAGTCTATGCATGTAGATGTGCAGTCTGGAACCTTGTGTGATGAGCATACAGGAAACCCTGCACGCATGGGATCGGTGTGTGTAAGACTTAAGACCAGAGAACTCCACATTGTCAGGGATGGGGCCAGCATGTGAAGGGGGCTCTTGTCATACACCATACAACATGAGACATAGAGAATTTATGGTTGGCTCTCCCAATGTTTTTGTTTTTACTTAAAAGCAGATAGTGGTGGAACTCTGATTTTGATTGGAGCAGTGCAGAAGAGGATGATTTAACCCTTTTCCCAGTGTGCAGTTTTCTAAATCTTCCCCAAAATGGCAATTATTTATTGTTTTATTATAATAATGTATATACCACCTTTCCACCAAACAGAGTGGCATTCTGAGCAGCTAAGAACATTAAAAAACAATGAAACAATGATTACAAATTAAAACTGGGACTCAGGGTGGGGAACCAGAAAGAAGATGGCAAATAACTAAAAACATCAGAATCTGCTTAAAATACCAGACTAATGGAAAGGCGTACTCCACTGCTGCACACAGCAATTTCAGAGCCTGGGGAAAGATCGTGGGCAAGATTCCATTTCTGCTTTTACCCATTGATGCTGGGCTTGCAATAATTGCATTCAGTAGCATTCCCATCCTCTGTTTTGGGTGCTGTGGCATGAAAGAAGCCCTTACTTGCTGATGTGCCTATTCCCTATACATCAGTGCAGTCTTTTCTTTTAAAAAAAATAACTTCAAGGACACAGAGTCTTTGCAGTGACTGAAACTAATTTCTCCCAATTTCCAAGGGCATGCTTGTGCTTTGCACATTTTCATAGGCCCACTCCCTGTAAAGAGAAAGGCCAACCTTAACTTAATCCAACTCTTTGACAACTTGAAGCTTCTACTTTGTCACATAAACACTCCCAGCAATTAGTAATTACCTCACAAGCAAGTTTCTGCATGTTTGGGTAACACCAGGACATGGTCTCAGGAAAACCTGATGTTAGTAAGAAAATGACTGTGTGAAACTCATTTCAAGCAAACTACAAATGTTCAATCTGATGAGTTTAATAGAATCTTAGAGCCACAAGAGACCTTAAGGGTTATTAACTCCAGGTCCTTCAGGCAGGGCACAATGTAGCTAAATTATCCTTAACAAAGCCGTAAAGCCAAAAGAGGCTTTCCAACATTCCTTGATTGTGTCTTTAAAGTAGTGTGTGTATGATTTTTTAAAAATAAATTATTATTTTTGGCATGTAGCCAGTAATGATAAATTAGCAACTTATGGCTGCTAATATTGCAGCGATGACTTCCACTCCTCTCAGCATTATAGGAGTTTCTATGATACTGTGCTGTTTTCTCTCAATAAGAAGGCTAACTGAGCATAGAGGAATGATCATACTTTGGGGACTACATGTTTTTAGGGCTTGATCTTGAAAATTGTTGACCTCACTACTAGAGATGTTCTGTTGCTGCTTTAAGCAGGGATGGGAAACCCATGGTCCTCTAAATGTTGTTGGGTTATAATTCCTATCATTCTTGACCATTGGCCATGCTGATTGGGGCTGATGAGAATTGGAGTCCAACAATACCGGAAGGGCCACAAGGTCCCCATCCCTGGCTTAAAGACTTACTTGGGCTGGATTTTTGACCCACATGGGAAGACAGTTGTTTGTAGCATCTAACTATGTGGTTATATCCAGTGTTACAATTTCTCATGTTTCCTGGATTTTGGAGTAGCTGCGGTAGTGGTGCTGATGCTGGTCTGAACCCCATGGTCAGAGGGTGCATGTCACTATTGCTTCCCACATGTAGTTATAGATACCATGGAGTAATCTTCAGCTAATATAATGTGTGACCACTGGTTGCCTGAATCTACCCATTAGAGGTATTACTTGGATCAAGGATGGGGAACCTCAGGCTCAGATGCCACATTTGGCCCTCCAGGCCTCTCTGTATGGCCCTTTGAACTCTCCCTAGGCCATATGCCCCCTGAGCCACACTCCTCACCCTCCTTGGTTCTGCACCCTCCTTGGGTGTTTTTGACAGACTGGATTGTGTCCTTGAATTCTGATAATGCTTCTTGCTAGCCTGGATGAAGGACAGAGCCTACTGTACAGAGGCAAAATTCGTATCTGTTGCTCTGCCCACTTTTGCCTGTTTCCTCGTGCTGAAAAAGGTTCCCCATTCTTGATGTAGATGTGGAAAAGTTAGTAACTGGGGAAAAATAAAATAAAATAATGATTTGTGTTTTTGTTTACGGAGTAGCAATGTGTGTTTGACTTCATATTTCCTTCTGGCCTTCATTTGGTAATGTATTGTAAAGAATGGCCAATGTTATCCTTTGTTTCTTTTCAACATGCATGCTTCATCCTACTCTCTGACAGTCGTTATCCCTCCCATCCCGCAAGCACAACCTGACTTCTTAATGGTACTGCTATGTGGTGTGATAAAAGGCCTTCCTCTTCTTCCAGTAATGAATTGCTCTGCCCCAGTCGACATCTTGTTTTTGCTAGATGGATCCTACAGCATTGGCAAAGGAAGCTTTGAAAGGTCAAAATATTTAGCTATCAAGCTTTGTGATGCTCTGGACATCAGTCCAGCAAAGGTGAGTATACCAGTGCATTCCAGGTGCAGTGCCAGGGCCACGGCTTGAGCCTACCTGGATTCCACATGTCTTATCAGATGTTCCTGCTCACATTCAGTATGAGTTCCACTGCAAATCTACTCAGAAGTAAGTCCCACTGAATTGATGGAACTTTACTTCCAGGGAAGTGAGTTGCAGTCTGCAGCTTGAATATGCTGTGGCTATTTATTAATAGTAGGGCTGAACTGGTTAGTTGATTGGTTAAGTTTACGGATTTAAAAATTTTTTTTAAAGCAACTATGAAATTTCCACTAGTAGTTAGGGCCTACTAATCAGGCAACATGGCTTTTTGTGTGTGTGCATGCAAAAAATATCATTTTAAAGTAGAAGTACTTACAAAAAAAATGGTTTTCTCTCTCTCTCTCTTTCTCTCTCTCTCTCTCTCTCTCACTATCCCCACCTTATTGTTTCATTATATTTGGGGTTGTTTTATTATTCTAATGTTTTGCGTTACTGCATTGAGATATAAAGCCGGGATATAAGAAATTGTCCTTAATAAGTAAGGGAAGAAATGCCTCTTATAAAACAATGTCTGCTACTTTGAAGTAGTACCACAGAATTCGGTGGGGCTTATTTCCAGGTAAGTGGATGTGGGATTAGAGCCTAAAACTCCTACAATTTACTAAGGCTTCTTTAACAAGAAGAAATTCCCACACTTTTGCAGGCCAGGAAGCACTTCTACAGTCTTATGCTTTCCTCTATTAAATGCAAAAGTTGTTGTATAATAAAGTATCATTTAAAAATATAACTATAAAAGGCCCAGTAGATGAATTTGGCACTTCATAGGGGTCCCTTTTCTCATTGCTGTTCAGCAGACCATGACTTGGAAACCACTTTGATAGATTTATCTCTGGCAATTGGGCTCTTTTAATTAGATGCAGCTTGCATGGTCTCATATACCGTCTGTGATACAATATACAATAATCGAAGTGACTGGAAGGAACATAATTTGGGGTGTTGATCTGTGCAGGATCATTGGCTGTGTATGGAGAATTGGATTATATAGTTTTACACCAGATAAGCCAATGGCAGGTCTGCACATGATCTGTATCTCCTGAGCACTACGTGGCCATTACACTTCCTTGTTCTTGGCGATGTGTATCACCAAAAAAAGAGACATGTGTTTGTATAAAATTTGCATATGCTAATTTGTATGCATATTTAGAAATAATTACTATATCTCAAAATAGAAATATAATACATTTCACCATAGTGGGGAAGACTGGGACTAGAATACCAGTGTGCCAGAATACCAGAATACATATGAGTTCAACCCGTAACTCTTGATGGGTAACTAAGATCCCTCCTTTCCCTTATTCCTTAAACCAGCCAGCCCTTCACATAGAGGATTGCCCTATATAAAGAAGGGTCATGGCCACCCTAACTGGACAGAATATGACTGGCAAACCAGGAACCTGGCACACCTCTCCTGGAATGCCATGTAAAATCTGGGAGATGCATGGTGTATAGGCCCGTCCTATGGACATAGGAAAATATAGGCAACTTGGGACATTCAGGCTAGTTCATGGGGTTCACTGGTTCATTTCCCCCCTCTTTTTTATTAGCCACTTTGAACATTCCTAAACCAGTAACAACTGCATAAAAATATATCAGCCTTATGGACCATATCCTATCCTTTAGGTCAGAGTGGGAGCAATGCAGTTCAGCAACACTCTTCACTTGGAATTCCCTCTGGATGCATATTTCACGAAATGGGAGATAAAAGACAAACTCAAGAAGATTGTGTTCAAGTAAGAATTGCTATATGTGTAGGGTTTTTTTTCTTCTTGATGTTCATTTTCTATTTTGTTAGGAAAGTTAATGACAAATAGTTGTCAAGGCAAGGAATAGTTTCATTCTGACAGTTGCATGTTCATATTGTATTTGGAACTTTTTAGTCGGGATGCTGTGCACAAATTATTTAAAGATTTATTTATTTACATTTATATCCCAACTTTCTGACATCATGGAATCCATATATAAATACTGTGGTTCCCAGGTGGTCTCCTAACCAAATATTGACCAGACCAATATGCACTTAGCTTCAGCAATGTGGTGATCACATGTACGTTTACAGCATACCTAAGATCTAGTTTAATTTGTGCACTTATACTTAAGCTGATTTTTCTTTGGTATCTTCAGTCATATTCAGTGTCTCATGGTGCAAATAGTTTAACTTTAAAAGTTTCCAGAGTACAATCACAATCTAACCTCCCAGTCAGGGCCAACTCCAAAGGGCAGCCAGGTGGAGCCCTGGCTGAGGACCCCTGGGGCTACAGGGGCCACTGAGAGGTCCCTCCGCTCCACTCCACTTCCACAATTCGCAGATGCAGGGCCATAAGCCAAGATGGCGGCAGAGGCTTCAGCCCCTTAGGGAAATATCAGCCGCCATCTTGGTTAAGGGCAGCACTGAGCGCACAACCGCACAACAGCTGAGAATGGTAGGTTGAAGCAAAGGAATGGTGGGGGCTCCGGAGCTCTCGTCGTGCGATCCGCAGCACTGATCCTGCCATGAATCGCGGAAGGGGAGTGGAGGGACCCAGGGCAGGCTTGTGCCCTAGGGCCCCATCATGTTTGGGCCGGCCCTGATCTCAGTCTTTTTAAAAAAATGGCATGGGAGTAAATGACACTTAATCCAATAGGACTTGTTTCCAAGTGGATGTATTTAGAATCACAATGTGAGGAAGAAAATTATTTTAACAAATTTGTGTTTCACACCAACATGCTCTATCACACAAAAAAGGGCAACTTTGGAGGTCTAAATAATTACCCAACAGTATCTTTTCATTGCACTAAGAATCCAACCATCTGATACTGAAAGTTTCTGTGCCCAAATAACCAGGCCACAATCAACCACAGCATTGTGTGCTCAAAGGCATCCCTAGGAAAATATGTTGTCGCTGCAGCTGGATGCAAGGTCTGCTAGTGGCTAGAATTGTGCTGTTTCCACACAAAAAATCCTCATAAAATGGTGAACATAACATTTGTATACGGTTTTCCTATACTGAAGTTATACTTGTCTAAGAAAAGTGCCACATTTAAACTGGCCCTTTAAAAGTATTGACTCATATTACTTATTTTGAAATCTAGTTCCCCCCCTCCCCGCCTCAAACACTGACATGTGCACACACACTCTATGTGCCAGGAGGACGTCTGCACACCTCCAGTGCTTCCATGTAGACCTCCCTCTGCTTGATCATTTTGGACACCAGGTGTTAAGGGAACTTGACGATGACACATTCAGACCAGAGAAAGGTACAACAAAGGATTTATTGCTGCAGCAAGGCGCTAGGGAGTCAAGCTCAGCCAACAGCGCGCCAAAAATACAGAAACAGAAAGTATTTATACACTTTGTGCAGGCCGTGTCTCGGCATCCCATAAGTTCAGTTATAAACTGTTACAAAAGAACATTACCTTATAAGGTCATGGACACAGCAAGACAGCAAATGCAT
Organism: Rhineura floridana; assembly: GCF_030035675.1. NCBI lineage: Eukaryota > Metazoa > Chordata > Lepidosauria > Squamata > Rhineuridae > Rhineura > Rhineura floridana. The sequence continues at coordinate 73,499,680 of NC_084486.1, read as the reverse complement.
GCGTGCCAAGATGGCGGTGATATTTTCGTGACAAAACATTTGGAGGTTATAACATGTTAGGGGGTATTTACCTTATCATTCCCCCCTTTAATACTTTAACTTCTTATTATAATGATTAAAGTATTACATAACAATAACACTGTTTTACAAATTATTCTCTTCTTCATGGGGTACTGGTTGATATCGGTTGGCTTGTAACACCATCTGTCGGGCAACCTGAGTCTCTACTGCACCTGAAATTATACTTCTCAATCCATTGATTATTATAGGCATAGTGCATGGTAATAGCAAACATAACAGTATCAGTACAGCAATAGTAATGATCATTCCTTTCAATCCCCCCATTTTCATCAATTTTTAAACAACATTCTGTCAAATTTAATAACTTACAAACTCCTCCTTCTTTAGATAACAGGTAATCTAGGGCTAACCGATTTTGCAATGGGGGGAAACAATAACAGTATTAGTATAACTCCAAACTGGAACAACATAATTAAATAAGATAATTTGCAACAGGGCATTTTAATTGAAGCTGGGCAAATCTGTATCTTCGGGTGGTGTCCCACTACTCTCTCCTGGTCGGTAGGGGATGCAACACCCTCTTGAGTTTCACTCACTTGGTTGCCGGTCCCAAGGAGGCTTCTCCTGTCGTGTCCTTTCGGCCCACATTGGCCCTTTTCTGGATCTTCATCCGTAGTGTCTCTGGTAACATGGCAACAATTTCCCATTCTGGACTGGCAGCTGGCTTTACTCTGGTCCAATGGATCCATGGGATCTGTCCTTCAACTTTCAGGGCTGTAGGGGTGACCATAATTACTGCAAACGGACCTTTCCATTTAGGTTGTAGCAATTTGTCTTCCCATGTTTTTACCCAGACTTTATCCCCTGGATTATAATTATGCATGCTAGTGGTGATTTGCAATGGGCTGGGATCAGTATATTGCTGCAAATCTCTTATAACTCGATTTAAGGCTTGTAGTTGCCTCTGAAAAGTTACTTGTCCCTGCTCTCCTAAGATTTCTACTCCTGTTGGTAAAGGTGGTGGTCTGCCATACATCAATTCATATGGAGTATAACCAAAACTTCGAGGTGTACATCTTTGATGCAACAGGGCTAGAGGTAGTAGCAGGACCCATTTTTCCTTAGTCTCTATGCACAATTTTGTCAAATGTAATTTCAAAGTCTGATTTGCTCGTTCCACCATTCCACTACTCTGCGGTCTCCAAGCACAATGTAATTTCCATGTTAAGCCTAGGGCATTAGAAACATGTTCTACTAGAGCGTTTGCAAATCCCGGACCATTATCAGAATTTATTTGTAAAGGCAGTCCATATCTAGGCACAACTTCTTCTAATAAAAATTTAGCAACTATTGCTGCTGTCTCCCCTGTTGCTGGTCTAGCCTCTATCCATCCGGTGTAAGTACAAACTGCCACCAGCAACACTTTGAATCCATATGCTAGGGGCATGTGGGTGAAGTCTATCTGTATGACTTGAAACGGTCGTGTACCCTTAAGGACAGTCCCGAGTGTTAGTCCTGGTCCTCGACGGGGATTTGCTTGTGCACAGGTAAGACATTCTTTTGTTATTAATTTACACCATTTGTATAAATGGTCAATATAAAGAGTTTTTCTAGCTAATCTTTCCAGATTTATTTTTCCCAGGTGACATTGGTTATGGATTTTAGACAGAACTTCATAGGCTAAGCTTTGAGGTATCCAGACTCGGTCATCCTCCAAGATTTTCCATCCATCTATGTCCCTGAACTCATAGTCTTGAGCTTCTTTTTCCTCCTCAGGGGAATAATATGGTTTGCTCATTCCAACAGGTATCTCTGCATAGTACAGGTGGGCAAAACTTCGAGTCACTGGAGGCCCAGAAATAGCGGCCTTCTTTGCTTCTTGATCTGCTATGGCATTTCCTTCTGGCACAGGCCCCCCTTTTTTTGTGTGTGCCTTGCAGTGAACCACTGCCACCTTTAACGGTTTCCACACCGCATCCAAGAGGGCCCTTATTTCACTAGCATAAGCTACTGGTCTTCCTTCAGAGGTTAGGAATCCTCTTTCTTTAGACAGGGCTCCATGCACTTGTAGAGTCAAGAAAGCATTCTTGCTGTCAGTATAAATAGTGACTTCTTGTCCAGTTGCTTCTAGTAAGGCCTGGGTGAGGGCTATAATTTCAGCTTTATGGGCTGAAGTTCCAGCAGGCAATTTCCCATTTCTCACCATCCGTCCTTGCTCCACCACAGCATATCCTGCTACCTTGCAGCCTTCCTTTATGTAGCTGCTCCCATCACAGAATAAAATTCGGCCTTTTTTCAGTGGTTCATCTTTCAAGTCTGGGTGACTGGAATATACCTTGGTCATTACCTCCTCACAATCATGCACAAGTTCCTGCTCTGGTACAGGCATTAAGGTAGCAGGGTTCAAAGTAGATCGGTCTTGAATAGTTACATTAGGATTTTCACAGAGCTGAGCAGTATATTTAACAAGCCTGGAACTTGTCATCCATCTGGGACCCTGTTTTTCTAGTAGGTTCTTGATTGATTGGGAGGTGGTGACATAAATGGTCTGTCCAAAGGTAAGTTTCAATGCTTCAGTTAGAAGTAAAGAAGTGGCGGCTATACTTCTTAGACAACTTGGCCATCCTTGACTAACTGTGTCTAACTTTTTACTCAAATATGCAATTGGTCGGTCCCATGAGCCTAAAATTTGGGTTAGTATTCCCACTGCCACTCCCTTTCGGTCATCTACAAACAGTTTGAAGGGCCTGGTTGTGTCTGGTATTCCTAAAGCTGGTGGGTTTTTGAGAGCTGCTTTCAGGGTTTCTATAGCTTTCAACTGGATGGGTTCCCATGCAAGTGGAACATTCTCTGGTAAATTTCCTTGCAACATAGCATACAGGGGTTTAGTTATTGAGGCAAAATTCAAGATCCAAATTCTGCAGTAACCCGCCATTCCCAGCATTGTTCGTAATTCCTTTTTCATGCGGGGCAAGGGCAATGTCATAATGGCCTTGGTGCGCGCTGGGCTTAAAAGTCTCTGATTCTTTCTTATTATAAAGCCCAAATATTCCACTTCCTCTTGACATATTTGAGCTTTCTTCTGGCTTGCTCTATAACCTAATTGTTCTAATTCCTTCAGTAGTGATAGGGTATGTTCCTTACAACTATTCAAGTCGGGACATGGGAGCAAGATATCATCCACATACAGAAGGAGGGGTCCATTGGTTTCTTGCCAATGTTCCAGATCTTTATTCAATTGTTGACTAAAAATAGAGGGAGAATGACAGAACCCTTGAGGCAACCGCGTCCAAGAAAGCTGAGAGGTGATTCCTGTCCGAACATCCTCCCAAGTAAAGGCAAACAAAGATATAGAATCTTTGTCAAGGGGGATACTGAAGAAGGCATCCTTCAGATCTACTACAGTATAAACTGAACTGTTACCAGGAATTCTTCCCAATAGAGTATAAGGGTTTGGTACAATCGGTGTCATTGGGAGTACAGATTCATTGACTGCCTGCAAGTCCTGTACTGGTCTATAGTCACACTCTGTCCCAGGTTTTTTCACAGGTAACAAGGGAGTATTCCAGGCGGAGGCGGTTTCGATCAAGACGCCTAATTTCAAAAGACGGGCTAAATGGTTCTGAATAGGTTCTTTTGCTTCTATCGGGATCGGGTATTGCCTAACTTGTACTGGCCTGGCTTGAGGTTTCAGGATTATCCGGACTGGTACCGCCTGTACTGCCAGACTAATTGGGTTATTTTCTGCCCATACTCCAGGTACTAAATTAATTAGTTTCCACTCACCTACCCCCTTCTCCTTTACAGAGAGGGCTTTTACTGCTTTTTGACACCTCCAAGCCTCTTGTACTGGGCACAACAAGATAGGAGCCCTGCAGTGTAGGGATTGCATCTTTACTTGCCCATTTGGAGCAAACTCCAAGGTTGCTTGCATCTTACAAAGATGATCTCTACCAATTAAGGGGATTGGGCACTCAGGTATGTACAAAAATTCATGGTGAATAACTTGAGATCCAATTGCAACAGGTTGGCTCTTTAAGTTCACTGCAAGTGTGGCTTTTCCTGACGCTCCAATTATACTGGTGTTATTCTGACTAGCTGTTCCAATTGGAATATTTAAAACAGACCGTTGTGCCCCTGTGTCTACTAGACCTGTAACAGTAGTTCCCCCCACAATGATTTCCATTACGGGCTCAGGGGGGCTCGCCCGTAGGCAGCCCTATGGCCGTGAGGGATACGATTCTTCTGGTTCTGTCTCTTGGGGGTAAGGAATCCTGCCTCCGATTTCCGATGGTTTCCACGATATAGTCCTCCCTGTAACAATCCTCTAGCTCCTTTCATAGTCGCTTCTCCTTCTATCTGTCTTTTGAACTTCTTTTCTCTCTCTGGACATTCATTCTTCCAGTGATTATAACCTTTACAGTAGGCACACTGGTTCCGATCTAACGAACTCCTTCCCATCACTTCTCTTCCTCTTCCTCTTCCTCTGCCACGTCTCCAATCTGGAACCGCTGGTCCCGATGGCCCCTGTAGGGCCGCTGCCAACAAACATGCTTTTTCCTTCATCCTCCTCTCCTTGTCTTTAACCTCTTCTGCATCACGGTTGTTATATACACGATCTGCTATTGCCTTCAACTGTGACAAGAGCATCCCCTCAAATCCCTCAGTCTTCTGTAGCTTCTTTCGGATGTCAGGAGCTGACTGTGCCACAAAACTCATCACAATAATAGACCCATTCCCTTCCTCTTCAGGGTCTAGGGGACTGTGTTTTCGATATGCTTCTTGTAGACGCTCTAAAAATTCTCCTGGGGCCTCGTCCTTCTTCTGGACCACATCATGTATTTTTTGCATATTCATCAACTTCTTTCCCTTTTTGACTGCATCTAGGAACAATGTCTGGTACATTGTCTGAGAGTTTTGTCCTTCAATGGCATTCAAAGCCCAATTAGGGTTTATGACCGGTGCCCTTTCTCTGATCCAGATAGTAGGATCTGCCTGATTCGCAGCTACTGCTGCTTGGCGCACTACTTCCATATTACTCTGAACTGTCCTTCTTTGTTCACTGGTAAGGAGGTACGCCATCAACTGTTGAATGTCGGCCCAAGTAGGATTCTGGGCCTGAACTATGCCCTCAAGCATATCTATAAATTTACGGGTGTCCTGTTCATACGATGGGCCATGATTCTTCCAATTTAATAGGTCTGATGTTGAAAAAGGCACATAAGAACGAGTCTCCACCACCAAGCCTTGTACCTGGCCGTTATCGTCTGTTCGGGGCACAATGCCAGCCGTAACTCGAACTGGTGCAGTGAAGACCTTTTCTGAGGCAGGTTCCCTGACCTGCCGTGGACGAAGGCGATTTTGTATAGGGGTAAGTTGGTTTCCCTCTATTGGGGGTGCCGAAGGTTCGGCATTCCCAGAGGCCCCTGACAACTGTGGATATAATCGTTGGGCTGGGACAGGAGGCGATGGTTGAGTTGTATCTGGCTCCTGGTCTTGATCTTGGGGCAGAGGTAGGGGTTGTGGCCTAAGGACTGTTGTGGCCACATAAGGAGGTGGTTCTGGTTCTAGCTGACTTGATTCCTTTAAAACAGGCGTTAGTTTCTTCAAAGTTCTTTTAGTCCTTTCCTTAGCCTCAGAGGCACTATAATTTAGCATCAAACGGGCAGGTCGATCTCCTAACTTCTTCTGCATGGCTTTAACGTCCTTTGGGGGGTGTTTACTAATTTCTAGCCAGCCCAAAGCGTAGTCAGCGTCAACAAGATCCACTCCAGGATTAGAGTCCACTATCACATAGTTAAACAAACGGCTGACAGCAGGGACATAAAAGGTTCCTTCTTCTGGCCACCAGATGAAGCTTGGGGCCATATTGGGCCATTTTTCTTGACACTTCTGTTTCATAGTTGTCAGGTTACATTTGGACTGATCAAAATATTTATTAAAATGGGTTATGGCCATATTTAGGGGTGTGCTTTGTCCTTTCCCCATCCTGCCTGTCCTTTTCACTCAGTAGGATAGTAAGACAAACAAAAGAGGGATTTCAGGCACTGTAGAGTAAGGGGTCTCTACGGGGAGGATACACAGAAGTTATTTCTACAGGCTGTGTGGATTCCGCTTTACCGGCAAAGTACCTTTAGCGCTTACTAACCCTCGGTGATACTTGGCCTGGAGCCAGAGGCACTAGGAGCAGGAAACACTAGTGCTTAGCCAGGTCCAGAGGTACCTTTACTCCGGGTTTTCGTCGCTGGGTATTTTGCTTTCAACCGTTCCACACCTTTCACACAACAATCATGCCAACAGGAAACCCACCAACCCGTTTCCTATGACTCCAGGTGAGGGACTGGCCTTGTCCCCCCTTCAGTCCTTGAGGACTGGCCAGAACTGTCTAAGGGACCCACTATACTTGCCTTTCTGACGTGGTGGGGTGGTCCCTATTCCGGTGCCGGCCGGTCTTTCACAGGAACCGTTTGTTGTCTCACTCCTTTCCTGGTGGAGGGTTCCTGCAGAGAGACAGACTGCCCGTGCCGCAAGGCGATCGGTGAAAATTACCGGTTGGCGCGCTCCCTTTGGTAACGCTCGGTCTTCCTCTCCACACCGGTCCGTCCACTTCAGGAGGGCGGAATACCGCAGCCTATTAGTGTCTCGTCAGAGTCCCATCTGGGTCGCCAAATGTTAAGGGAACTTGACGATGACACATTCAGACCAGAGAAAGGTACAACAAAGGATTTATTGCTGCAGCAAGGCGCTAGGGAGTCAAGCTCAGCCAACAGCGCGCCAAAAATACAGAAACAGAAAGTATTTATACACTTTGTGCAGGCCGTGTCTCGGCATCCCATAAGTTCAGTTATAAACTGTTACAAAAGAACATTACCTTATAAGGTCATGGACACAGCATGACAGGAAATGCATGCGTGCCAAGATGGCGGTGATATTTTCGTGACAAAACATTTGGAGGTTATAACATGTTAGGGGGTATTTACCTTATCACAGGTATGCATCTACACATGCCACCAGGAAAAGGAAGGAGGAGAGAAAAACAAGGCTTTGTTGCATCATGCAGGTGTTTGTCTCTGCCTTTTGTGGAACTGGACTGAGCCCTTAATCTTACAAGAGAAGACAGGGCAAGACAGGGATCTTTGACCATTATTGAAGTGCAACTGAAAGTAGAGGCTATGAAATAGTATTGAGTGTCTAGAATCTAGACATGTGCCAAAATCCCTTTAATGATGAGAAGAGAATGTTGCCAGCTCCAATGGAGACAACGTTCTTCAGTTTGCCAGTTTATACTGTGGCAGTTTTTTTGTGGTAAAAAAACCTAGGCTAGCAGTGGCCACTTCAACAATGTCAGAGTGCAGAATAGGAAAATTTGCACTTCTGTGTTCTTGACCACCCTGTTCTCCCCTCCTCCCGCTCTCCTCCTTTGCCTGGAGGCGGCACCTGCTGCTGCTGCTTATTACTGTTACTGCTAGTGTGGTGTAGTGGTTAGTGCCAGTGTAGTGTAGTGGTTAGAGTGTTGGACTAGGACCTGGGAGACCGGGGTTCAAATCCCCATTTAGCCTTGAAGCACACTGGGTGACCTTGGGCCAGTCACTGCCTCTCAGCCTAGCCTACCTCACGGGGTTGTTGTGGGGATTAAATTAGGAGGGGAACCACCTTGAGCTCCTTGGAGAAAAAGTGGGATATAAATGCAATAATAAATAAATTAATAAATAAATACTACTGCTGTTATCTGCTTAATGCTGAAATAGGCTTCTAACCAATGACACAAGCACAAACTTTAAAATATAAATGTGCATAACTAAAACACATTAAAATAATCTCTTTAAAACATTAAAATATAAACACCCATTACTAAAATATGCACTAAGACCATCCCATTAAAACAACACAGCAATTAAAACAGGAGACTTGGGTCAAAAGAGTACGTATTTGTGCATCTTCAAAGGCTGGTGGAATGCCAATACATTCAGCTTTTAAAAAAATATTTTACCTGTGGCAGCTCTCTGCTTGTGTCAAAAACTTGACTAACTCTGCCACAAACAGAAGGTGTCATTATGCACTCCATTGTACATTGCCAAGTATATGAAATGTGGGGTGAGCAGCATGAAAAATCATGTTCATCTGGTCAGAGGATCTGCTGGCCTCAAGCAGATAGCTGCTACAAGTAAAGTAGCAAGCGGAACATGCAAGCGAAGGAGCGTTGCCTGTCATTCTTGCATTTCATTCTTGTTCAGGCATCTCACTCTTTTCTTAAATGCACTCCTGTATTGAAATCTTACCTAAGTTATTTTCAGACTAACTGCAAACCATACAAATGAGGTGGTATATATTTATTTCATACCGTGCACTTTGGCTCCTGAAGAAGTCTCAAGGTGGTTTATAAATAAGAAACAGCTGAGAGTGAAACAACGCACAATAAAACCACAGGCAACGCTACAATCATGTAACATAATAGGAGCAGTAGAAAAATACAAAAGTAGTAGCACCATAATAAAAACAGGACAGTGTCAGCTTTTGAAAGAATCCTTGAAGTTCCTCGAGGAGCCTTGAAGACAGGCAGTGACTGGACCTGGCTGGGAAATCCCATAGCTGTGGGGCCATATCTGAAAAGGCCCTGCACCCCACATCCACCTACCTCATTTATGAAGATGGGGGAATGATGGAGCACAAGTACATACATGTGAAATATGGTTGATGTTATATTTTATTCTTCATCCCCTGTGTCTTTCTATAAGCTTTGTGCAATAAACTATAAATATTCCCATTTTTCAGTAGTGGTAAAATTGAGTTTTTCAGATAGTAACTTTCTGAAGACTAGGTAGTCTTATATTTTATCCATAGGATTATTCTGATTCTCATAGTGTCCTTGTTTGCAGCCATGCTTTTCTGCCGACTAGAGGCATGAAAGAGATAAATATTCTGTCGTATTTGAGCTATGATTCTGTTTTTAATCACTGACATACAAGTCCACCATTATTTTTAGGATTCTGTGTGCATTCGCCATTCTCTCTGGGTGTTGGTGCCTATTAGACATTGGCCCACCACCAGAAAACATAGATGAGGTTGTTTTCTGTTGGCAAGTTAACATTTCACATAGGAGTTAGTATACAAATATATTTATAAATAAATAAATTGATATAATTTCATTTAAAAACGCCAAAGTGGTATACAAGTTTAAAAAAACCTGTGCAGTAAAAACCATTTAAAATACAGTAAAAACAGAGGTCAACTATTGCAAAAAGATATATTCTTAATTGCCTGCATAAGCCTGGCAGAACATAACGGTTTTCTGCAGGCGTTTAAACATTAAAACAGAAGATGCCTGGTGAAACTCTGTTGGCAGAGCATTCCAGAGAACTGGGCCGATGACACTGAAGGCTTGATTTTGTGTTGATGTTAAATGAGCCTCACCAACTCGGGGGACGACCAAAGCCGCTCCTGCAGAGCTGGGATATCAGAGTTTAGGTGGTCCCTAAAATACTCTAGACCTAAGTTGTTCAGTTCCATCACCTCAATCTATAAGCAGAAACAATTGCATAGAATCTAAGATTTTTTTCAAAAGAATTTGCCGCATTTAAAATCAAAGCAGTCAAAAGTTTTGAGTCATTTGAAGGTGGAAGCAAACAAATGACAAAATGCAGCTGGCCAAGCAAGATATGACTGCTACTGCAATGTTGTTGATGCATTCCTGACATGTGGGTTGAGAGAGAAACATTGGAGGGAGGGGAATAAAGGGGAGACCTAAAAAAGATCAAAGCCAGCTCTGGCAGGAGTTTAGAGCACTGAGAATAACAGGGTGGTACAAAGAGAAGACTGTAGATGAAAGAACTTTGTTGTTGTTATGTGCCTTCAAGTCGATTACGACTTATGGCGACCCTATGAATCAGTGACCTCCAAGAGCATCTGTCATGAACCACCCTGCTCAGATCTTGTAAGTTCAGGTCTGTGGCAAAAGCATGAGTCTGATCAAATACTGAATACACCAGAAAATACAGAAAACACGGTAAGAGTCATTTTTTAAACTGAATAGACATGGCCCAGGATCAAGAGTGTACACATGTGAATATGAGGAAGATCACTGTACTTTTTTTAAAGAGTTTTTTGCCCCCAGTCTGGTTTTGCCCTAATCATTTTGAATTGAAATAAAGGGAGTGCTAAGAAACAGGAACTGAAAATTGTCATCTTTTAGGACTCCCAGAACAGGCATAGAAAACAGATGAAAATAACAGAGGTTTTATTATTGAATTGGTTGGAATGGTAATTGGAAGTAGGCAAGAAAATATAATACCAAATATGACTGTTATAGAACTCCCACTTTATGTAGTCTGCAAGTGTCTGGAAGCAGTTGGGGATAATATGGAGCCATCTTTATAACCCAAGATCTAATTGGAAAAATGCTAAAGACTTGTTTTACCGCACTATAGCATTTTCAGTCTTTTCCTGTATTTCTTGCAGTCTCAGTTTCTTGTATGTCAAACATGTTTCCTCACAGCAAAAACAAACGAACAAAAGCCCCAACCTTGTGATAGCCAAAATATTTTGCTAATAGATCTGATGATCAGCAAAATCCAAGTGGGCTTCCCAGAACTGCACTTAATGTCTGGGACTCCTGAAGCCTAACTTTGAACAGATGTTGGAGCTGAAGTGTGGAGGCAGAGATGAAACTGCACCTGCAGTGAATGCTAGCTCTTTAGAAATCTTTGTAACATAGCAACCCTCAGAAGCAGGACAACATGAATCACAGCATACATATCAATTGTTGCACCACCCCAATCTCCAGGCGGTGAGAGACTTCCAGGATTTACTGTGCTTACACAGGGTTTGGTTTACTTGGAATGAAGGTCAGCAGAGACTGTGGTGTTTTTTAGGATATGTGTTTTTATTTACACATATATGCAACCTGAGCGTAAGATGGAGGGGTTCACAGCATTAACACTTCAAAAAACTTTCTTCCCCATTCGGCTCATAGGGGAGTCTTCCCCGCCATAGCTTGGGCTTCAGCACAGCAAGCTTCTCTGTTTTGTTCCATTTGCCTCCCTCCCCCCCTTGCTTCACCCCAGACTCTAACACAGAGAGAAAACCTACTTGGAGGGAGGATAACTCTCATCCTTGGCCATTTGTTCAGATGGCAACACATCTCTTCTTGGCCAAATCCTTACAGATGTTAATGGAGCAGTTGACAAACTTGGCCAGCCTATTAGCCTAACAAAGAAGGGAACTGGTTTAACAAATTTAGCAGGTCTCTGTATTACAAACTCTGCAGTACAATCTCTCTACAGGCACAGGATTATAGGCTAGGAGAGGGCTCACAGATATCATCCATCCCAACCCCCCTTGGTGCCTAGTGACTCTGAATGTGTGAACTGCCACTATGGGAATGTATTGTGTTCGTAGCAATAACAACACTCTGAAGTGGTGACTGTTCCCTGCATGCAGGTCATGTGATCTTGTGATTACCAAGAAATCAACATGCATTGTATGTGTACTCACCCTGAGTATCAGGATCAGATCTGTCTCTATGAGAAGTAGCTTTTTGTGTTAAGACAAATAAACCAGTATTGTCAGTAGGCTGCAACCAGGATATTTTGCTTGTACCTTTCAGTTAACTGTTTTGGAAGCCAAGGTACCTGGCAGGTCATCCTGTCTATCTTTTCGTCTTGATCCTTTTATCTATTGCTTCAGGCTTCTGCTTTGCAGCCTTGCGTTTGTTATAGGAGGAAGGGAAACGAGACGGGCAAAAGAATCCGAGGAAACTGAGCAGAAGAAGATGCTGCTCCCTTCTCTGTTGAGGTTATTGTGAACTTAGAACAAGGATAGGCAACCTGTGGCCCTCCAGATGTTGTTGAACTCTAACTCCCGTCAGCCCTTGGCAGCATTACCAATGGTCAAGGAAGGTCAGAGTTGTAGTACAACAATATCCAGCCACAGGTTCCCATTCCTGATTTAAAGAAACCACAGGAGAAGAAGCATGTGTTTGGAACCCTGTGGCTGGAAAAGTTGAGGAGGCGGGGCTATTTGGACCAGAAAAGTGGTGCATGGAGAGTGTTAATGTTCCTCTCCAGAAGCTTGTGGATTTTCCTTCTGTGGTAAGAAGGCTGTTGGATTTCATTATAGATGTGTAATGTGTAGTTAGGCCCACGTGATAGTAAAGGCTTATTGGGTGAAGCTTCTTATTTGCCTCTATATGATTATGATCACAAAACAATGTCTAGGTCCGTTGCCCTCAGACAGTGTGCAAAGGGGAGAGGAATAAAACAGACTACATTTAAGAAGAATGTGACCACCTCAAAATAGTTTTTGCTCCTCTTTTGCTGTCCTACCTGCTGACAAAGTGGAATGTCTTTTCATTTTGCTGTCATATATCTATTTGTGTGCGTGTGCATGTGTACTTATATAATCAATATTATTTTATTTGATGAAGTATATTTACGCCTTCTTTACTCAAACAATAGTCTTCATCTCCTCTTGACTTTCCAAGCAAGTCTAGCATTCTGGCATCATCTCTGAGAGAACAGCAGACATTCTATTGGAAATCATGCAGAACAATGTTAACTTATCCCAATTCTTTTTCTTTTGACTTCAGAGGTGGGAGAACAGAAACAGGACATGCTCTGAAATACATTCTCCAGAAAGGATTCTGTGGGGGCAGAAATTCATCAGTACCCCAAATCCTTTTAATTCTAACTGATGGGAGATCTCAAGACAATGTGGCAATACCAGCTAAGCAATTAAAAGAAAGGGGGATTGCTGTGTTTGCAGTGGGAGTCAGCTTCCCAAGGTAAGTTTATCTTCTAGTCTAGCATGCAAAGAGGAATGGGATGTTCCATTACTATTAACCACCATATTGACTGAAGAAAAGACTTGCAGTCGAAGTCTTTGAGTGGATTTATCAGTATGATGATGATGATGATTATCTTTATTTATACACCGCCCTTTTTCCAAACTGGAACTCAAGGCGACTTCCAGTTAAAAAGTACACATAATTAAGAACATACAAAAATCTGGATGGAGAGAGTTGAGGAGGGGACAGTGGCCCACATTGTAGAAACTCATTGCTAGAGAGAATTTTGTGCACTTATTTACTTGAGAGTTTTACCAGTAGGCCTTGGAGTGGTTCATATCAATAAAATGTTAAACAATACAACAGAATAAAAACCAAATATAATAAAAATATGTAACTACACACAGAAAAAAAAGCAGCATTAAATTGTTTATCAATTCATTAAAAAGACCTGACAATTTTTCGCCCTATCCCTCCTCCAAAAGCCTGGCAAAAGAGGTGCATCTTGACTCATTTCTAAAAGAGTATAATGAAGAGGCCAGGTGCACCACAGATGCGGAGCCACTATTGAAAAGGCCCTTCCTCTTCTTTGCAGTGACCCTGCAAATAAAGCTAGAAGTGTGTGTGTGTCTGTTTGATATTGGTATAGTAGTAGGGCTGAGTATTGTAAAATATTTTGTTAAAGCAAATTGTTTATTATTTATTTATTTATTATTTAATTTGTATCCCACCCTTCCTCCCAGCAGGAGCCCAGGGTGGCAAACAAAGCGCTAAAAACACTGTAAAACATCATAAAAACAGATCTTAAAATACATTAAAACAAAACAGCGTTAAAAACATTTAAAAAAAAAACTTTAAAAACATTAAAAAACATATTAAGCAATTCTAACACAGACGCAGACTGGGATAGGTCTCAACCTAAAAGGCTTGTTGAAAGAGGAAAGTCTTCAAAAGGCGCCGAAAAGATAGCAGAGATGGCGCCTGCCTAATATTCAAAGGGAGGGAATTCCACAGGGTAAATGAGGTAAAGCAAGTGTGGCAAGAACAAAGGTTTAGTGTGTAAAAAATGTTGTGAGAACTGCAGAGCAATGGCTGCTGTTGAGCTTCTGTGGGTCACGTCAGTTCCACATACATATAGATGCTTCATGCTCTTTAAATAGCTCTTCACTATTAATTATGACACCCATTACCTTTAAATTATTGCTCTGTTGCAATGCTTTATTTGTTGTTATGAATTATTTCTGTGCAGATGGGAAGAACTGCGTGCCCTAGCCAGCGAGCCAACCGAATGGCACATGCTGTTTGCTGAAGATACTGATGATGCCTCCAATGGTCTATATACCACCCTTACGGATGCTGCAGTCTGCAGTGCTGCATTTCCAGGTACTGGTGATTTTTAGTTGCTTCTACACTGATTCAACAACTCTTACCATCTATTTTGTTTTGGGCACTAACACACTGGGTGTTTGTGTGCCTCTGGATCCAAAGCCTCTTTCCTTCTTTCAAGCCTGGATTTCTAATCTAGTGCATTCTCTCTGTTTATCAGAAGGCAGAAAGGAACAGAAATTCCTAAGAGAGAAACTTGAAAGTGTGGTGATGATTAAGGGTAGAACCACTTGTTGCTTCTAGGGTTGCCTGTGTCAAGAGCTTGTAGGGAGCAAATGCGAATGCAGCAGTCCCTGCATGCACTTAAGACGGTCAAGCTACATGTTAAGCTTACTGTATAGTGTGTAGCAGTACCTTCAATTTTCGATCATTAAATTACAGGCATGGTGGGATGCGGCCCTTACTGTAAATGTAGTGGGTTGTATCCAACACTGCACAAAGAGAGTTTGGTTAATGCAATGGGACTTCCCCTTTCTGTCCTGTTCACAGCGGGATTCACGAGGCTGAGACGCAGGTGCAATCAAATCTTGTTTTACTAAAGTATGGATACATCAAAAGCAGTACGCTTCATAGAAATCTCTAAGCTTGCTCACTAGAAGTCCCTAACTGCACTCTAGACATGCTCTGCAACGTGTGAAGAAAGTTGACTCAGCAACTTAACCCAGAGAGCGGCAGTCTTAAGTAGGGAAAGTTTTAGATCGTAATCTCTGGCTCCTCCGCAAGTCCTGCCTTTGTCCTGTCCGCTTCTCGCGGGGTCGAGAGCACGGTGACGGGGTGTGTACTTCCAATGGCTCATCCGAAAGAACCGTCTCCTTAGCAACCAGTTAGAGGTCAGGGGGCGGTGATGCACTCAAGGCATCCCGGGAACCGCTTGGTAAAGGGGGAGTCAACACCCCCTCTGGAACATCTTCCAATGGCTCCTCCAACCTGTCAGGGGGTGAAATGCTCTCCGCTTCCAAGGCCGCACCATCTGTGGGAACTGGCCCGGAGTCAAACTCACTCCCCCTCCCAAGGTCTTGCTCAGACTCAACAATTCCTTGGTCTTTCACGCCCTCTGACAGCTGGGAAACCTGGAACTCGTGTCTCCCCCCTCCCTGGCCCTCATGGGGAAGCGGAGGCTCAACACTTTCTTTCCCTGTGGCCCCCCAAATCTGCTCTGGAGGGTTCCCCCAATCCTCTGGAGCAGATTTTTTCAGGGGCGGCTGCAGGAGAGAAGAGGGAGAAGTTCCACTGCATAAACAGAATGACAACACTGGATACAACACAGTGTGTGGTGGTGAGAAGTCTTCACTCCCTAGGTACTTTTTTTCTGAAGCCCTGGCCATTTGGGAGGGGCAATTTCCATTTTGATCGGGGCTGAGAAGGCAATATGTAAGCCTCCCCTTATTGCATGCTCCTTCTTGATGTCCTGGGCTCCTTCTGAGAGGAAAGGTAGAACATGAAAGAAAGAAAGAAAGAAAGAAAGAAAGAAAGAAAGAAAGAAAGAAAGAAAGAAAGAAAGAAAGAAAGAAAGAAAGAAAGAAAGAAAGGATTGTACACCCCCTGCACCTGTAATTTAAGTAATAACATAAGAGCTAAGTAGCAAATGCTATGCAGTATCCATTTGCTATGCAGCTTGACCCTTTATATTTGCCACAGTAAGCAATATTTATTTATTTATTATTTGATTTATATCCTCCCAGCAGGATACAGAATACAGACGGGTGAGCCATGCCTAGGGTTGGCTCCAAGTTAGAGGAAGGGACACTACCTTGCAATATGCCCTCTGACTCCCATCCCACCATTGCTGAGTTGCTTGCTCCCCCAGCTGTAGGCTTACCTGCTGACAACAGCTGCATCAGGCATGCTGGTGTGTCGGTGGAAATTCAAAATGGTGGGTGGCTTCCCTGCCACTGCTGTCAGAGATGCGAGCAACCAGGCAGGTGGGTGGGCAGATGAGCCTGACATGAGTACTGGTAGGGTTTTCCAGAGCACTTGGACCCAATAACTGCCTGAAGGTGCTGCTTGTGGGCCTGGGCAAAGGGACATTTTTTATTTATTTATTTTATTTATTTAATTACATTTCTAGACTGCCCTATAGCAGAAAGCTC
This sequence comes from Rhineura floridana, assembly GCF_030035675.1. NCBI lineage: Eukaryota > Metazoa > Chordata > Lepidosauria > Squamata > Rhineuridae > Rhineura > Rhineura floridana. The sequence continues at coordinate 73,483,402 of NC_084486.1, read as the reverse complement.
TCAGGGCGGTGTACAACAACCGCCGGAGTAGCAGCTGGAGTAGCAGCATGGGAAGCACCACCACACATGCACTCACTGCCTGTCCAGAGGCAGGAAGTCTGAGTGGGATTTTGAGGGCTCTAGAGAATGGGATTCCAGTCACACTTCCCCTTCCTGGCTCACACGTGGCCTGTCAATAAGGAGCCTGTTTGCTCTTTTTAGTGCTGGTCTGGGAGCCTTTGGCCCTCCAGATTTTGTTGGACTCCAATGCCCATCAGCCCCAGCCACCACAGCCAATGATTAGAGATGATGGGAGTTGGAGTCTGACAGCATCTAGAGCAGTGGTTCTCAAACTTTTTGGTTCACGGTGCACTGTAAAACATATAAAAATTTTCTGGCGCACTTCATGTACAAAATTAAAAATATATTAATATGTTTTAAACTATGAATAAAAATTACAAACTATAGAAAACTGTTACCCTATACAAATGGGTTTCTTCTCATTTTTAAAATATACTTTCATAATATTTGAGGCACACCTAGCCACCTCTTAAGGCGCACTAGTGTGCCTGGGCGCACCATTTGAGAATCACTGATCTAGAGGAACAACGGTTCCCCAGCCCTGTTTTTATTAGCTTGCCCTAGTGGCCTCCTTTGCTGGGATAAAGGGTGGCAAATTATTTTGTAAGGGACTGTGGTATAATTACGTAATTTAGATTCTGGATTTTATGGTCTTATGTCTGCCCCCCCGCCCTTTAGATGGTAATGTGTAATTACTTTACTTACTTCGAAGTGCAGTCAGCCAGCCCTGCTGGATTTGCCCCCCCTTCATTCTGTTAAATGGGGCCCTGGACTTTTGGAAGGCCATAACTCAGTGGTAATTGGTTCCGAGGGAGTTGGTGAGCTCTCCAACACTGGAGGCAATCAAGAGGCAGCTGGACAGCCACCTGTCGGGTATCCTTTACCTTGGCTTCCTGCATTGAGCAGAGGGTTGCACTCGATGGCCTTATAGGCCCCTTCCAACTCTACTATTCTTCTGCCACTAAGCTATGGCCCTTCAAAAGTCCAGGACCCCCCTTAACAGAATGGGGGGGGCAAATCGAGCGGGGCTGGCTGATTGCATTTTGAAGTGAAGAAATTACACATTACCATCTAATGTGCGGGGGGGGGGGGTAAGACCATTAAGTCCGGAATCTAAAATTACTTAGGTTACTTATATGGTAGAGCATCTGCTTTGCATGCAGAAGGTCCCAGACTCAGTTCCTGGCATCTCCAGATAGGACTGGGAGAGGACCCTGTCTGAAATCCTGGGGAGCCACTGTCAAGTCATCGTAGACCATTGATGAACTAGGTGGACCGATGGTCTGATTCTGATAAGGCAGCTTCCTAAGGGGAAGGCACACATTGTCATAGACCAAAAAGATTTCTTCTACCATCTCAAGCTATTTGGCCATCTAGCCCAATATTGTCTACTCTGACTGGCAGTGACTGTTGAGGGTCTCAGTCAGAGTTCTTTCCCATGGCCTGCTACCTGATCCTTTCAGATGGAGATTCCAGGCATTAAATTGGAAGTCTTTCCATGCAAATAATATGCTCTTACCATTTTGTTGTGGTCCCTGTTTTGGGTTCATAAAGCTTCTGGCCTCAGGCATTGAATGCCAGCTCTTAGATTATTCTCTTCTTGCTCCAGGTTGCAGAGCTGAATCTCACCCTTGCAAACGCAAAACACTTGAGAGAGTAAAAGAGCTGGTTGGAACCTTTTTTTGTTGGAAGGGATCGAAGAGCACTAATGCTGTGCATACGTCACTCTGCCCGTTTTACAAGTGAGTCAGCAGCCATACGTTATCCCTTAAAATTTCATTGGGAACCCTTGGGAAATCAGTTATAAGTGATTACCATTGCCGGCTCCAAAGGGTGGCCAGCTGGGGCCCTAGCTGAGGGCCCTGCGGCCCACAAGGTCCCCTCGTTATGGTGGGGGAGTAGCGCTCCCCATCCGTGAATCACAGGAAGGGAACTGCCCTCCTGCTTACCAGCCCACCCACGCTCGCTCAATCCTCCCTGCCCACCTGCCCACTCCCTCCCTTGCTCGCCTGCCCCCCTGCCCACTCACTCGCCCGCCGTCCTGAGGGCCCCTCATTATGGTGAGGGAGTAGCGCTCCCCTTCTGCGGCAGTCTCCCTGCTGTAGATCGCAGGGAAGGAGCTGCCCGCCTGCTCGCCGGCCCATCCGTGCCCGCTCACCCCATTGCTCACCCTCTGCCCCCACTGGCTCCCTCGCTCACCCTCCCCCACCTGCTTGCTCACTCGCCATCTCCCCCTGTTTGCTCGCTCCCCCTCTCCCCCACTTGCTTGCCCCCCACCCCCCAATTGCTTGCTCACCCACCATCCTGAGGGCCCCTCGTTATGGTGGGGGAGTAGCACTCCCCTTCCTGACAGAGCCTGCTGTGGATCACAGGGAGGGAGCTGCCCACCTGCCTGCTCACTTGCTCTCCCCCCCAGGCCTGCCCGCTTGCTACCTTGCTCTCCCTCCGCCCCCGGTGGCTCCTTCGCTCTCTAGCTCGCCCTCCCACCTGCTCGCTCGCTCGCTCACCCTCCCACTCCTCCGCAGGTAGGTAGGTAGGTAGGTGGGGCGTGTGTGTGTGTGTGCCAGGGCCCCAGGGCAGGCTGGTGCCCAAGGGCCCTGGCATGCCTGGGGCCAGCTCTGGTGATTACATTCTCCATTCATCTCATGTTATTTTTTTAGGGAAAGAAAAGTAAAAGCATATATGAAACATTGTGCTGACAAATTTAAAAAAATCTTGTAAAAATACATTCTCTACTCCTCCTTACCATTAAACATCTATAGTTTGGTGTAACAACTGAGCATGAAATTATCATACCAACCGTTAGAACAGCAAAGGGCAATGGAGATGGAAACAATCTGAAGCAGAAAAGAATCAATCAGGACAAGGTCTAACAAGGATAAAATATATTTAAACCAATCCTTCCACCCCTTCGTATCCTACTCTTTGCCCAAGCAGTTGCAGACATTCAGAAAGGAGAGGATAAGAACTGTGAGGAGCAGGAAATGTAGTGATGTATAAGTATCAATAAACTGAAGACATAAGAGAAAAGGATTAGTCAACGGGTGTAAGACATGCATAGAGATGCTGCATATATGCCTATCTCTTTCTGTGTGTTCACACAACCATCAGGTACATGGGAACCACATAGCTTGCTAAAGTTGGCTTTTGATCTGTGGCAAGCCAGTGGTGTGCATGTGCTATGCGTGCATAGGTGTCCACCTTTTTTATCATTGCAAGAGACAGGATGTGGTTTTTGTAAACATTCTTGGTGAAATGCCAGAAAATGCATCCTCCCTGTGAAGATAGTCCTAGAAGTGATCATGTGCTGAGAGCCACAGCATGCTGGATTTTCCCAAAGCTACTATATGTCAAAGTGGTCCTGGGAGTAAATCCAACAGGATGGGTGTACATTGATTATGTATGTATATGTGTCTGTGTCTGTCTGTGAAGGATAAAGTGTCTGTGTATATATGTGTATGTGTGTGTGAGATAGGGGGGATGAGGATACATTTCACAGCATGCTCAGGCCCAGGACTGCTTTTCAACATTGCTGTGGGTAGGTGAGCAGCAGAAACCAGCAGGGGTGTTGCTAGGTAACTTAGAGAACTCTGGACACAGGCCATAACACAAATGTGCATAAAACATTTTATGCTAATTTGTATGTATAGATACCCAGAGCCTGGAAGATTACTTTTGAAAAGTAAAAAATTACAGTTACAGTAGGGCCCCACTTTTCGGCACCCCACTTTTTGGTGTTCCGCTAATACGGTGCCAGCAGGGCGATCAGCTGGAGGGGGGCTGGAGCTCCCCACACTCCAGCTGATCGCACCGGAGGAGGGGAAGATCTTCTCTTCTGGCACAGACTCCTGCTCGAGCTGATTGCACCCGAGGGGGGTGGGAGATCTGATCTTCTCCTCCTCTGGTGCGATCAGTGGGTTAGGTTCCAGACCCCTGCGCTACAGCTGATCTGCTTTTCGGCACTTTTTGCTTTTCGACGGGGGTCTGGAACCTAACCTGCCGTATGAGTGGGGCTCTACTGTACAGTTACATGGCCCAAAAAAGTAGTAATTACTGTAACAATTACAATTGCTCTGAAAGTAACTGATTACTTTACTTTTCTCAAAAGTAATCACTACAGTTACTTTTCAGTTACTTTTTTTAAAAAAATGCCAACAAAGTGCTGGCCTTGGCTGCTGCACATCTAACTAGCCTAAATGTGTAAATCTCCTGCCTTCAAGTCGATTCCGACTTATGGCACAAGGGAAGAGCAACACTGCGCAGAAGCCCAGTGTGAGGCACATGTCTTTCGTGCACCAGTCAAAGGAGCAGAAGACTTCCCCTGCTCCCTCCCCAAGTAACACCCAAATGTAACGCTGGAAATGTTACTATTGCTGCTGAAAAGTAAGGAAGTGACTAGTCGTTCTATTACTAGCAAAATGTAACCAAGTTATCCGCTCGTTACTTTAAAAAGTAATACATTACAAGTAACTTGTAGTTTGTTACGAGTTACTTCCAAGCTCTGTAGATACCTCTGGGAAATTAAGGCGGTGGGTGGCTGCGATTTCACCAGTGCTACACTTTCTATCCCCCTTTAAGTAAAGGGTTTGTTTTTTTAAGTAAGTTTAAAAAAAAAGTAGGGAAGGGACAGAAGAACTGGGTCCCATCACAAAAAATCTGGGTCTCACACTTGGACCACCCCCTAACAATAGTACTTAGAATCCAATCTAGAAGTTTCATTATTTTCGTATTTAAATAAGCGAGACAAGGAAGAAAGGCAGAGATATGCAGAGGCTAGAACTTGGGGCAGTTCTAGTCAGAAATCAACATAGTTTATTTCAGGCTGATTCAGACACAGGACTCATCTCTGTATTCATGTTTTCTCAAGTGTCATGAATTACTTTCCATGCCATAGAAAAAGAGCTAGACCTAGAACTCTCACAGCTGGCCCTAGTACACAATGATGGTCTCTCCAGACATTTTTCATGCCTCTTAGTTAGAAGAAACACTTCATCTCTGTCCTGCTCCTTTGACAGTGCTATAAGATCATCCCTGATATGGGGTAAAATGCTCAATCACTGGCAGGAAATAGCCTGTGCTCATATTGCAGCCAATGTTAAGCCTGAAATCTGCAAACACAGAACTGTATTGTCAGCAGGTTGAAAAAGAAAATTCCCTTCATGCTGAGATGAGGATTTATCCTAATAGTATGCAAGATAAGTAATGTCAAATGCCTGTAAAGGAAGTAGTTGCATGTTGACATCTTTGTAAGAGGGGCTTGTATCCCTAAGTGAAATATTTGAGAAGGGACCTAAAAAGGAAAATAGATTTCTGTCTTTTATATTTTGGTTTTGTTTCTGTATCTAAAGAAAGCTTAAAAGAATGAAGTATTTTCTTTCAACCCCCCCCCCTCATTCTGCTGTTTTTCTCTAATAGAAATTTACCTTGGGGACCAACTGAGGCAGCTGGGAGTGAGCAGGCCAATGATAAAGTGTACATACCTCCCAAGAAAAAGGCAAATGCCTGATTGACACAGCATAGGACATTATAAAATTGCTTAGAAAAGAGAGAATTTTTGGAACAGCCAAACAGAATTCGGAACAGCCAAGTTAGAATAAGTTATGTAATACATTGATTTATGTAAATAAATAGCATTCTTGAAAAATGTACTTCTTGGGGTTATGGCAAGTGTGTGTAAGTTGGGGATTACTCCAGATAATGTTGGACTCCAAATCCCATCATCCCTGACTATTGACCATGTTGACTGGGGCCGATGTTGAGCCCAACAACATCTGAAGGGCATCACATTGGGCATCCTACCCATAGAGGCCACCTGACCCTCCAGTGACAGTGCTGGATCAAGGAGTACCCCCAAGTTGCGGACATACTCCTTAAAGGAAAGAGCAACCCCATCCAGAATAGGCCATCTTCCCACCTCCTGGACATGAGAACTCCAGACACATAAAACCACTGTCTTTTCAGGATTCAGCCTCAATTTATTGGCCCATATCCAGTCCATCACTGCCTCCAAGCCCTGGTTCAACACCTCAACTGCATAAGTAATCATAACAGCATAACATGATAGTTAGTGGGATGGAGTTTAGATACATCAGTGGTGGAAGGAACTGAAAGCTGTATGAGCAATGTGAAAAATTTCTACCACATTGTTCCTATTGATTTTCCACTGTATTATGTAGACATTACTCAGTAGGCATGCCTTACACTCTGCAATTAACTGAACTGGAAGTTGCTACTTTGATTTCATAGCCTTTAAATGTCAGTTTAACCCATTCTTGTGGTTTGTTTGTTTGTTTTTTTAATACTGGCTTTTCTAATTAAGCTGGAGGAACACTTTCATCAACTATCCATCTAAATGTTACCGAACCACATGCCCAGGTAAGACATGATCTTCTGAAAATTTACAGGTTTTTCAAAATAAAAAAATAATAGGATAAAATAAGTTGATGCATCAATAAAGGTGACAAAGATTCTATTTGTCAACAAACAGGAAAAGCTTAGTTTATAGGCTTAGACTCTTTCACTGCTTTTTCATGGACCTCTGAACAGGGGTGCAGCTAGGTAATTTTAAACCCTGGCCTTAATGGTCTTGTAGTTGGCAGCCCCCTGACTATAAAATGTTTTTTAAAAATAAGGATGTTGCATCAACCAGCATCAGTCCTAGTTTGTCCATTTATGCCCATGCCAGCCAAGGTACTAGGCCTGTTTGCTACTGGCCCTAATCACCTGCTACTCTCTGGGTGGTCATTTGGGAGGACTCTGGGCTGCAGGGCCCAAAGGCCAGCCCTGACCACCGCTGCTTCTGAAAGAAGCCCCTGGATTATCTCCATCTCTGTTATTCATTATTTTAATACAGGAAGGGCAAAAATGTCACAATTTTAGTTTCTTCTAATTTTCTTCCAAGAGCTTAATTTTTTATTATAAAGATTGAATTTAGCAACCTTCTGTGTTAAAGACAAAAGCACCAGAACACATTTTATTTGTTTTATTCTTACTTATAGATCAGGTAAAAAACATTATTCTCTGATAAACTAGTCTCAATACCAAAGAACAAAATAATTTACAATTTGTCACAACCTTTGAAATCAAGACCAAAAACTACAAAAGTGGAACTTCTCATTTATTTATTTATTATTTGATTTATATCTCGCCCTTCCTCTCAGCAGGAGCCCAGAGAGAGCTACTTTCTCTAGTATTTACAAGCAGAAAACAAAACTCAAAGAGGGAGATCCAGCATGGCACAAGTGGGTGTGTCTGTTTGGGCAATGGGGCTTCTCTTTCCTCTGTCACCCACCCCTGCCTGCCTCCAAAATCTGCTCCAAAGGGTTGGGAGTCTTTCCAAAACAGCTTCTGAGGGTGTGTGGGGAGCTGGAGTGGGAAGAAGAGAATGGGCAAGCATCATTGGATGTTACCCCAAAATAATCCTTTGGTCATAAAACCCATTAATCACTGCCAATTGGGCTATTTATGTAATGGGCCCAATATCTCCTCTTAACTGAGAACAATGTTGTTGGGTGGCTTTGTATAAATATAGCAAATATCTAAAAATAAATGAAATATTATAAGTGATCCATAAATGACATTCCCTCAGTCAGGTAACTGTGCTACAAAACATTCATATAAAAGAATCAGTCAACATTGCTCTTTGTCATGATTTTGTCTTCCACTACCTTATTCACAACCCTGTGGTCTAGAGGTCTGAACACACTGACCTATGCAGAACGTAAAGCTAATAAAATTAGTATGGGTCAAGAAAAATATGAGTTTATGATATTTTTATTCCACCCTATGTCCAAGTTGCCCAGGACAGTCCAAGTTGCTCAGGACCGTGTAATAGTCCTTCCTCTTTATCTTCACAGCAGTCCTGTGTTCCAGAGTCTGTTTTGCTTTTCTAAAAGACAATATGCATTCTTGCTGGACACACAAACAGGACTCTTGGAATTAAGTACTTTGATTAGATGTCATGTGAACTGTGACTGGGTTTTCTTGAGTTCAGTCCTGCTTACAACTTAATAAAAAAATGCCTCGATAACCATTGATTAAAAAAATTGAATAGGCACCCTTGTTTTTCTGCTTCCTGTTTTTTTAGATCCTTGTAGTTCCTACCCTTGCCAGAATGGAGGCACATGTATTCAACAGGGATTAGAAGGATACCACTGTGTCTGCCCAGTTGGCTTTGGAGGAGCTGCTAATTGCGGTATGCTGTTTCATCTTAGATGTTAGTGATTTGAGTGTTTTAATGTGTCATAAACATCAATCAGTTTCCTGCAAAAGTTCTGGTTATTATTATTTTTGTTTTATAATGTGGAAGAGGATAAAGGATAAAGGGTGGGAGGCTAGATTTACAAAACAAAACATTAAATGTTTTGGAGGATAGTTTATTATACTTGTTTTTGGTAACTGAGACTTAGCTGAAGGCTGTGATCCTAATAACATTTACTGGGAAATAAGTCCCACTGAACTCAGGGGGACTTACTTCCATTGTAGTATATTTAGGAACAGGATTTGAAGTTTCTTGATGACAATTCCAGAACATTTAGACTTCAAGTATATGCCAGCCTTCTTGGAAACATGCCCAATTACATTCACTGGAACTTATTTCTGAGTAGACATGCATAGGACTGTGCTGCTAGCTTTGCTTTATGTCTTTAGAGCCAACCTGTTGATACTTATTTCTCCACACCCCAAGGGTTGTCAAGTTTGAAAGAGGTAGCAAACATAGGGTTCACCTACATGGTGGTTTATTGTGTGTTTGGTACTACTCACATCTCCTTTAAATTTGTATGGTTCACATGATGTTACTGGCAAACAGAAGCTACCATGCAGTTTTCACCCTGTAAATTCGTACTAACCCAATCCACTGATAATACGAAAAGGGAAGAAAAAAAGTCTTCACTCTCTTTCTCTAGTGCTTGCAGACGCTTTGCTCTGATGCTTTTAGGTGGGTGTGTCAATTGTTTCCCTCTCCACACCCACTATCTCTACCTCCTTTCTTTCATTTTGTTTCCTGTAGGCTGACAAGCAATTTCTAGTTGCTCTTCTCCATTCTGCTGGCCTTTTTTATGTTGCTGCAAACGCCTTTATTTCTTTTCCCCCTAACTTGTGTGCAACAGAATAACACTGCTCAACAAAGGTATTGTATTTCAGCTGTATCCTACCAGGGAAAACACAGATATTTGCACTTCGGGTTTTTTTTAAAAAGAACCTACTGCAGCTGGTAGAACAGACTGAGCATGCTTGGTCACCTAGCAACCAGAGGGAGTGGAAATGTATAATAGAAAGGGGCCACAAGGAAAAAGTAGACTAATCCTCCCCGGAGGAATGCCTGCTTGTATGAATGGGAAAAAGTGATTGGCAGCTAACTTTTGAGCAGGAACTGTGGATGATGCAAATGAAAAGTGAAGGAAAAGTAGTGTATTTCCTACAAAGAAATGCTCCCATGTAGATGCCCATAAAGTATTTTGGAGGCTGTTCATAGGAAGTGCAACATTCAAAACCAGAAGTCTCTCTTGAATTGCCTCTGCACATAGAAGACTGCTACAGTGACCAAAGATTATTTCTGCTAGGAATTTCCATAAAAGACACGTATCAAGCAATTCATTTCTGGTTGTATATCTTAGTGCCCCTTCATTTGTTAATTGGTTCTGAGGAACCTACTCATAGTGAGATTGGAGCAGACCTCAGCCTTCTGCACATCTTTTTCCTGTGGGTAGATCCTAACCCTACACCCACCTTGGTTCTGGCCTGCGCTCTAGACTAGGGATCAATGTTTTTGTAATTAAAGCTCAGCAGCCCTAAACTGTTATAGCTGTTGATGTTTACTCTGAACTCTCCTTTAGAATCCTCTTGTTCTGCTTTCATTTGGGTTTCTTACAGTTTTTCTTTTATACTTTTTAAAAAATATCCAGCACCCAAGCTGAGTCTAGAATGCAGTGTGGACCTGCTTTTCCTGGTGGACAGTTCATCCCGCATTACCCTTGAAGGATTCTTGCGCTATAAAGCTTTCCTGAAAAGATTTCTCCAAGCAGTGTGGAGTAGAGATAGTCCAGGGAGTGTGGGTGTGGCTCAGTATAGTAGCAATGTCAAGATGGCTGTCAGAGTTGGGGACCACCAAGATGTACTCAGTCTGGTGAAGGCCATTGATTCCATGCAGTTCAGTGGAGGAAGCACCTTGACTGGCAAGGCACTACAGTATATCGCACAGCATGGCTTTAAGAGTGCACCAGTCTTTGCTGACGTCCCTGATGAGCTTCCACATGTGGTGGTCTTGCTCACAGATTCCAATGCTCAGGATTCAGTGGCAGAAGCAGTTAAGTACAGTAGAGGCCAAAATGTATTCCTTATTGGCATTGGCAGTGAATATTTGAGAGCAGAGCTGGATAAAATTACAGGAAATCCAAAATGGACACTTATCTACTCATCCCCACAAGATCTATTCAACAAGATTACTGATCTACAAAGAAAAATATGCAGCATAGACAGCCAAGGTAAGGGTTCTAGGTAAGAATTCAGTATCTTTTGGTACCTAAGTGTCTACAATTGGCTGTTAGTATTACTTAGACCTTGGTGTAATACATATTCTGATACATACTTGAAGATATGCAATGGAAAATGGGAGCAAAGGCATCACTTTTCAACAAAGTCTAGCTACTTGCAATGGAAAGGGATATGCTATTTGCTAAACAATCACAGAGGTTTATCTGTCCTGTTCTTCGAAAAATGTCTGGGAAGGTGGTACTACTGAATACTTCCACAACCTTATGCTGTTCAGAGGGTATATCTTAATCTGTATCTTCTGAAATGATAAAATAACCAAAAGATTTCTAAACAAATAGCTTTGATATTTCAACCTGAAGGTTGTTTTCTATTGAGTTGACTATTAAGAAATGAAATAAACATTCTTACTTTATTTTATTTTGTTCCATTTTTATCCCACCCTTCCTCCAATGACCTCAGAATGGCATACATTGTGTGTCCCCCTTTTTATTCTAACAACCCTGTGAAGTAAGTTAGGCTGAGAGGTGGTGACTGGCACAGGGTGATAACCTTGCAGGGATTTGAACTTAGGCCTCTGTGACCCAACACTCTAGCGCTGGTTTTGCCTTGCATTATTACTTGCCCTGTGTCTATTTACATTTGATTTCTCTAATTTAAAACATTTACTATTCTAAGACTTCTAGATTTCCAAAGTGGTTGCCTCTAGTTTAAAAAAAGTCAATATGACCTTATTTCATTCCCTTTCCCATGAAAGCTTTTTAGATGCCCTCTAACTGCTCCAAATGGTTAAGCCACGTTCTCAACCCCCCCTTTTTTTGTATTTTATATTGTGACCCATCCTGGGACTTTCTGGTGAAGGGCAGGTGATGTTGATGATGCTTCTTCCTTCCTTAGGCTGCCCATCTCAGTCTTTGGACTTGGTATTTGCTCTGGATTCTTCAGCTTCTGTTGGAAGGAACAACTTTGTGCAGCTGAAAACCTTTGTGAGCAGCCTCTCTCTGCAATTTGATATCTATCGGGACATGACTCACGTAGGCCTTGTTGTTTTTGGCAAAAGGCCCCACACCATATTTGGGCTGGACACACATGTTACTAGCTCAGATCTCCATGAAGCCATCAACCAAGCTCCCTTTGTGGGTGGCTCCTCCTCAGTTGGCAGCTCCTTGCTACATATTTATGATGACCTCATGACTGTCCAAAAAGGAGCAAGGCCTGGCGTGAAGAAGATTGTGGTGGTGATCACAGGTGGAGTCGGAGTGGAGGATGCTATTGTCCCAGCTCAACAGCTACGTAATAATGACATATCACTCTTTGTCATTGGGATGGGACATGTCCAAATGAACTCATTGCTGAAGATTGCAAATTCTCACAATCATCTGCTGAGGATTTCTTCTTATGAAGATCTAAAACCTAATGAAGATCTTATCATTGAAAGAATATGTGATGGTAACTTTGGCTTTATGGTTATATTTTTATACAAAAGTAGAGTAAAATTGTATTCTTTTATTAATACCTTTGTTTTATTATTTATGTAATTTCATTTAAGAATCACTTCCTATGAAACATCTTGAAGTGATTTAACAAAAAATTGTTAAAAAATTTATCCGGGCAAATTACAAATTACAAATTTGCCTGGCCTCCAAGAGGTCTTCTGTATCTTTAAAAGTTGTGCAGGGGGAAGGGAGAATCCCACCTTGTGGTTTTTCCCATTACAGTGTTGCAAGAACACCTGCACTTGGCTGACTTTCTCTTCTCCTAAAGATACAGTATCAGTCTCAGGCCATGAACCTGGCAACCCTAATCTTCAATCATTATTTGAAATGTGTTTGAGATCAAAGGAATCACAAATTATCTCTTGTTTCACCTTTCAATACATTGTTCATCCAAGTTCAACAACATATTCCTAACTCATCAAACAGTGATTGACTGTGTTAAAAGGCAGGACTGCCTACTCTTCCAGGAATGAGCTTGTCGCCTTTAAATGGGTGTAGCTTAACCATTTATTTAATGGCTGGGAAGGTGATATACCATCTGATCCTCTGTGGGAAGGAAGGGCATGTGATGGCACAAGTGGCAAACCTTAGAATAGAACCAATAAGTGTGAGCTGAGGTGTGTGCTATAAAGAAGGCCTAGAGCAGCATGTTGAAATCCCTAATTCCAGCAATGAAGAAGTTGTTTCAGATGTGAATTTTGTGCTGTGCAAATTTGACGAATGTATTTAATGCATAGAGCAAGATCTCCTCATTTGTCCTAGGTGTAAGACCTTCCTTCTTATAAGACAGGGTTGGGGAACCTGTGACCCTCTAGGTGATGTTGGATTACCAATCCGATCATCCCTGTCTATTGGCCATGCTGGCTTGGGTTTATGGGAGCTGTAGTTCAGCAACATCTGGAGAGCTGCAGCCTAAGAAGTTTCTGCAATACAAGGAGATGTGGTCATTCATTTCCAATTCCACAAAACAATTGGAATCCTGTATTAAGAAAGTTTAGATTTCTTTCTTGTGTCCAACAGTCAACATAATGTGCTATTTTCTTTGTTACAGAGGCCAAGAAGCCAGTGAACATCTGTAGACCCAACCCCTGCATGAACAATGGAGTTTGTGTTCCTGGGAATGGAAGCTACTGGTGTCAATGCCAAGGCTGGGAAGGACCTCACTGTGAAAACAGTAAGGACTAGTGTAGAGTAACCATATTTTATTTATTTTAGATATTTTAAATGTTTCTATCCCACTCTTGTACCCCACAGTGGGGCACTCAGGGCTACTTACAATACCATCACACACAGTACATAAAACACAACAAACATTAAAACAGATAAAAATACATAAAATAAAGTTAATAATTCAGAGGGAGTGATATTAAAAGGGGACTAAAAAAGTAAAACTCAAAAGGGGCAAAAATAAAATCAATTTCAGGCTATACCTTCAGTCCCCCACAAAGGCTCTCGGAAACAAGATGGTTTTCAGAAGTCCAAAAAACCAACAGGCAGGGAGTGGAGCGGGCTTCTTGGGGTAAGGTATTCTAAAGCCTGGGGGCCACAGCTGAAAAGGCTGTCTCCCATGTGCCTGCCAGTCTAACATCTTTCATTCTAGGAATGCAGAGAAGACTAGATCCAGATGATCTTAAATCGTGGGCAGATATATATGTGCATAAGCAGTCCCTCAGGTACATTGGTCCAAGGGATTTAAATGTCAAAACCAGCACTTTGAATTGGGCATGGAAACAAATTGGGAGGCAGTGGAGTCAATAAAGGTCTGCAATCCAGTTAACATTCTGGCTGCTGCATTTTGAACCAACTGCAATTTCCAAACCATTTTCAAAGGCAGCCCCACATAGAGTGCATTACAGTAATCAAGCCTTGAAGTCACCACTGCATGTGTCACTGAGGCATGTCAACTGCTTCTAGGAACAGGCACAACTGGTAGACCAGTTTTTGTTGGCCAAAATCACTCGTGGCTACCGCAGCCACCTGATATTCAAGCAGCAGGGCAGGATCCAGGAGTACTCCCAAACTGCGGACTTGCTCCTTCAAGGAGAATGCGACCCTGTCCGGAACAGGTTGCACTTCTATCCCTGGTGCAGCTTCCCCCTTTATCAGAAACACTTCTGTATTGCCTGGATTAAATTTCAGTTCGTTAGCCCACATCCAGTCCTTCACAGTCTCTGGCACTAGTTTAGGATGACATTTATGTTAGATGTTTTAAGCCTCCCCAATTTAGATTTCTTATCCTTATCTCAAACTAATGACCTCAGAAGAGTCTACTTCCTACCTATCTTTGCCCAAAATTTACTTCCATTTAGATCACATTTCTAAAAGTATGTTAAAGAAGTGGGGTGCGGAAAGTATCAAGCTTCATAGTATCAACTTTTTGTGATTGAATAGTAAAATGTAGTTTCCGGTTTTCCCTGCTTTTTAAAGTTTGACAGAAATATCTGTTGGCTATAAGTACACTCTTAAACCGCAAGGTTTTTTGCCTATGAGTGAATTTCTCTGCTTTTTTAATCCGGGAGGTAAGAAATGGGATCCTGTGCTAGTTTGCTGAGAATGAATTTATCATTTGCATGCTTACTGAGTTCAGTGGAATATACTCCCCTGCAATCATGCTTAGGATAGGTGAAACTGCCCACAGGGGATGGGGAGTGGAGGAGGAGGAGGAGGGAGGGGAGGAAGGGCAGAGGGAAGGAGGGGGATGGGAGCAGGCAGGAGGGGGAGGGGAGGAGAAGGACAGCTTTGATCATTTGCATGTTTATTGAGTTCATTGGGATTTACTCCAGTGCAATCATGCTTAGCATAGGTAAAACTGACTGGGGGGGAGGGGTGGCTGGAGTGGGCAGGGGGGAGGAGGAAGGAAGAGGGGAGGGGAGGAGGAAGGGAGAGGAGAGGGGAAGGAGGGGAAAGGTAGGTTTGATCATTTGCATGCTTTTTGAGTTCAGTGGATTTACTCCTATGCAATCATGGTTAGGATAGGTAAAACTGACCATAGGGAAGGAGGAGGGGGAGGGGGAAGGGGAAGGAGTGTATTGGAGGGGGGCAAAGGAAGGGGGAGGGCAGGTTTGATCATTTGCATGCTTTTTGAGATCAATGGGATTTACTCCTGTGCAATCATCCTTAAGATAGGTAAAACTGACAATGGGGAGGAGGAGGGGGGAGGAGGGGATTAGAAGGGGATGGGGATGGAGAGGCAAAGGAAGGAGGAGGGAAGGGGCAAGAGGGAGGACATAGGAGGGACAAGGAGGGAGGGTAGATTTGATCATTTGCATAATTTTTGAGTTCAATGGGATTTATTTCTGTGCAATCATGTTTGAAAATGGGAATGGACTGCCTTCAAGTCAATTCAAACTTATGGCGACCGTATGAATAGGGTTTTCATGGTAAACAGTATTCAGAGGTGGTTTCACCATTGCCTTCCTCTGAGGCTGAGAGGCAGTGACTGGCCCAAACTCACCCAGTGAGCTTCATGGCTGTGTGGGGATTCAAGCCCTGGTCTCCCAGGTTGTAGTCCAACCTGACCCGGGGAGAGGCAGGGAGAGGAGGGGGAGGGGAGGAGATTGGGTGGGTGGGCACTGGACAGAGGGGAAGCCCTTTTTCTTTCCAAAAGGAAAACATTGTGAACGGTATCATTGCTTTTCAGCGTTTCCCCCACCTTTTGATTCTACAGCAGGCACCTGTAGCCTCCCACCCAAATTTAAACCAAAGCTGTCCCTGGCTACATCCACACCAGGCCTTTATTTCATGTTGGACAGTCATGGCTCTCCAAGAATCCTAGGAAGTGTAGTTAGTGAAGGGTGCTGAGAGTTGCTAGGAGATGCCTTGTTCCCCTCATAGACCTTTAATCAGAGTGGCTGACTGTTAAACCAATCTGGCCATTGGAGCTCTCTCAGTGGAATAGGAGTTTCCTCTCAGCACCTTTCACAAACTATACTTCCCAGGATTCTTTAGGGGAAGCCAGGACTGTCTCAAGTGAAATCAAAGTCTGGTGTGGGTGTGGCTCCGATTAGGCAAGCCCAGCAGCTATGAGTCTGGCCTTTAGAACACTGCCTGTTGTTTCTTACTGAGCATGCCCAACTTTATCATTCAGTTCAATGCAAAATTTCTTAAATTAATTAAAAATCAGCCAGGCATTTTTTTAACTTTTAAACTGTAGACAATGAAGGTCAGAGTATGGGGCAAGGTCAGTAATAGGCTTCCAGGTACTCTGTGAACATGGCTGATTTTTAATGAATTTCAACAGATTATGAGAACACTGACAGAAAAAAGTCCCAAAGTAAGCTGTTTCCCCCCCTCTTTTTAGACTTTGAACTCTCTATTCTCGCTAACTGTTTTGTGTATCGCCATGAAAATTTAGAAGGTTGTTAAGCAAGTGTTTCTGCGTTCAGGACTGTAAGTTTTGTAAGGTTTTGTTTTGAAATGAACTGATGGGAAGGATCAGAATGGCATGGAGGTATTTTCAATTTAACATTGAGGAATGTGAAAAATCAATGCTGGCTATAGTATACAGCCACTCTTGTGGCTGTATAATATTGTTTCATTGCAATTAGCTTGCTCTTTCAGTAAGATCTTGTTGGATCTCAACAAGTAAGCTTGTTACAGCAAAAATACTGAGCATCCTAGTGTGTAGTGAGCTGTATTTGTTTTGCTGAAGAGGATCTCTATATGTGTGCCTGCCAAAATAAATTGCTCTTTTCTGCTTTGACCACCTGTTTGGAGGGATCGGGAAGCGTGGGAGGAGGCCTACAATCAGCTGCAGGTGGTTGTCGCTTCAAGAGCTGATGATGCAGCTCATATGTTTGTTGCTACATGAATGATATCAGTCTTGAAGAGGATCATGTGCAGCACTCAGGGTGCATTTCTTTAGGATACTTGAGAAGAGCCAGTGTGGTGTAGTGGTTAAGGTGTTGGACTATGACCTGGGAGACCAGGGTTCAAATCCCCACATAGCCATGAAGCTCACTGGGTGTCCTTGGGCCAGTCACTGCCTCTCAGCCTCATGAAAATCCTATTCACAGGGTCGCCATAAGTCGGAATCGGCTTGAAGGCAGTACATTTACATTTTAGGATGCTTGAGACTTAATTCCAAAGGAGGTTCTAATATTTGCCCACACCCCTACAAACCCATTTGTCTCTAAAACATAATTACTTTCTGGGACTCTTTTTAGATCTCATAACTTACCCCTTGCAATATCTCTCATCTTGTGTTCATAAATTGCCAGAAACATAAATGGAGCTGGATTGTTGATGAAACCTTAATAATTAGTAGTACAATTAAACTATGTTGATTTAAAGTAAACTAGTGAAATAATCAGGTGTTGAAGTAGTGATAATATTGATAGTCTTGACTAAAGATATAACGGCCTGGAGGGGGGGGGGAGAAAAAGCTGTTGTCTTTTTTCAATTCTTTTTGGTGGGAGAAACAGGAAAAAGTTTTTTTCTAGGCCTTCACATTGCTAGTCTTGACACTGGTGTGCCTCAAACTGGAGTGACTTTTTCAATCTCTGTTAAGTTGTCAGTGGACTAAGTGAAGCAAATTTACTCTGGACCTGTGAACTCATTTGTGTCATTCAACAACCTGGATAAAATAAAATTATTCATTTATTATTAATTTTAAACATCTTAAAGTAGAAAATAATATTTTATTTTTGTATGTCAAAGACTAAGCATTTGAGTGTTTGCCTTGAGAAACAATCTCTTTTTTAAATATAGGAATTCAGAGGGGTGACATATCACCATCATGGATGCATCCGGCGATGGTCCGTGTTCAATGAAACTGACGCAGTTGGCAGCAGCTTTATGGATCTCGTCAGCTTTCAAAAAGGCAACTGCAAGAGATGCACTGACTACCTTCAGCTACTGAAAACATTGTACAAAAGAACTGAAATGCAGGCAATGTTTGCAAGCAATAATGCTGTTCCAAAGCACAAGAGTTTAGCACAGAATTCCTGGCACACCGAACAAGGTTACAATATCTAATGTGTGTTGATATTAAATATTTATTATTGTTATCCTGACCCTTTCACCATAAGGTCAGCACCTCTTCTATACAATGAGTTCTATAGCTCTGAAGATTTGGGTTTCTGTACTTCTTTGGACATTCTAGAGAAAGGTGGTGCCATTTTTAAGTTCAGATCAAACCAGCAAAATGCCTGGCCAAGGTTTGGTTTATATTTATACTTGCCTCGACTCCCCTGAGACATGAGAAGTTACAGGCACACAGTGCTTACCTGGGTTTGGTTTCCTTTGGAAGGAAGTCACTAGAGGCTTATGGCATTTTTACACACACAACTTGTGTGTGATTTACAAATAAACAGGTTGTGAAGGCATAGCTTAAACACTCCAAAATCTACTGCTCCCACATCAGATTTCTCCAGAGAAGAAGCCCCCTCAAAGGCGCTTCTTCTCTCTGTCTCTCTCATGGTTAGTTTGACTTCCCAACTCAAAATGCAGTCCACTCACAGCTAGCTTGCATCCTGTCCCTGGCTGGAATTGGAAAAAATAAAGATGGCTCATCTTCTCTAATTGTCTGCTAGCCCTCTTGGCAGTGGTGGCTGCTGTCCATTGGGACTTGTAGTGGATCCATAGCCAATGACTGACAGAGCCAACTAATTCTAGTTTTGGCATCATCCTCTTCCCTGCTAAGTGCTACAAGGGCAACACTGAAAGGAGGAGAAGGCTGACAGGTAGTGCCACCTCTTGGACTGGCTATAAGTAAGAAAGACAGGTAAGAGCTGCCTGAGAGCAGACTGAGGTTGGTGGGACAGTGCCTTATTCATCCTGATGAACCTGCCCCCACTGCTTCTTGGGCCATTTACTTATAGTTTTGCTAACAAAAGATGTGTCTGGCAATTTGACCACTACCCATTAAGGGAGTATGTAGCAACACATCTGGCTCCATCAACCCCACTCCTATAAGAAAATGCTATGGGTTATCAATATGAAAGTCAGCCCTATGTCTAAATGGAAATGGACTGCCTTCAAGTCGATCCTGACTTATGGCGACCCTATGAATAGGGTTTTCATGGTAAGCAGTATTCAGAGGTGGTTTACCATTGCCTTCCTCTGAGGCTGAGAGGCAGTGACTGACCCAAGGTCACCCAGTGAGCTTCATGGTTGTAGTCCAACACTCTAACCACTACCACTATGTCTACACACACACTGACGTCAAAATCATCCTGGTCACCAAGTGATCATGTGGAGGTGCAGGAATATCCAGTGCCCATACTGTGCTTCCTCCTATGTTGCATTGCTGTCTGCATTAGGGATAGGTGAGATTTCTGCTGAATTCTATTTAACACCAGATTTTTCAATGATCTGCATATCCTTCATCTTTGTGGGATGATCCTGCTTGCTCTGAACTTCAGTGGCTTTCCCCCGACACTGATTTCCCCCCTCAAATATTCCCTCAAATATATTGTTCTTTTATTAATTTTACTCATGGCACAGTACAGATCCCCCCCCCCTCTCTGCCTCTCTGCTGCACTCGAATAATCCAAGTGGGGAGGAAGAAGTCAAGCCCATAATAGCCTATAATAGGAGCAGAGGAGGAAGCCGTAAAGCCAATTTCCTTTCAAAATATTGATAATTCCTTTTAAAATGCTGATGATTTTTTCCAATATATTGGTACTTTCTTTCAAAATATCAATAATTTCTTTTGAAATATCAATGGTTGCTTTCAAAACATTGATATTAATATTGATATTTTTTGAAGGAAAAATATCAGACTGGTAAAAGCAAGGGATAGTAGACAAAGAATGAACACGAATCGATACTGCCTAGTAGGTCAACAGAAAGCTTTCGAAATGGCACCATCCAATGGATCCCATCCCTAGTGTGCATGCTGATTTCCTCTCTCATCTCCTGATTGAAACAAGTAGTGAAATCTGCTTCTGCCACACTTCTGTGCGCATGTCAAAACACACATGGAGATTTAAGTACCAGATATGTAAATTTGTGTTGCATGGCTCACATTTGCTCTCAGACCTGTGAATCTGTGGGTCAAATTATGTGTGTGTGTATGTAACCCTTCTTCCCCTACCCAAGTGTTTACTTACTTACTGAAGCAAGAGAGCAATTCTGCTCTATCTCTCTCCATCACTTGCAAAATCCTAAAAGCTGAAGCCAGATGTTTTCCTAAGATATGTCTTGAACTTGAAATGGAGCAGAGGACATGACTCTCTGTCTTATTTGGTCTGACACGCCGCAGATATCTTTACATGAGCCCAGGCTAGTTAGTATAATTGTGAGATGGAGATGCTCTGTTGAACTTGTTTTTTTTAATCTCATGTGGTATATTCAGTCAAAGCCCTAAAAATGACTAAAATACTTTAAATAAATCAATACACTATAATATCTTTAATGCTATTCCTTAAATCATGGGTAGCGCGCCTGGGTTTACATCCAGCTAAGTTCTACTAAGAGTGAGCCCATTGAATGAGGACCTGAGTTAATCATATCCATTATTTCAGTAGGTCTGCTTTGAGTATGACTAACATTGGATACAACCCATGGTACCCTCCAGATGTTTTGGACTACAACTCCCATCAGCCCCAGCCAGCACAGCCAATGTAAAGGGATGATTGCATTTGTAGTCCACAACATCTGAACGGCACCATGTTGGCTATTCCTGGCTTAAGTACTCCAGCAGCTAAAGTCATTAGAATGACAGTTCGAAATTTAGGTGGAATATGACTGGTACAGTGATGGGGAAGGTTTAGCCTGATTATGGAGAGTGATCTTTTTTTGCCCAGAGGTTGGGTCTTCAGAATCTCTGCTTCAGCAATTTATCTAAACATGGAGCTGATCTCTATTTCAGCAATTAATTGGTCTAATCCATTTTACAGTCCCCTAATCTAGTGGCTATTATAAGAATCTTGTGGCAATAAATCTACAAGTTAGACTGTGCAGTGCCAGTGTATGTGAGGAAGCAGAAGGCAAACTGGCACCTCCTCCTCCCTTTAGAAATGGCTACCTTAGCAGAATGCGACCTATGGTTCAAAACGCCACCTGTTGGCTTGCTCTCTGTGTTGGTTGAATATATTCACAGTACAAGAACAAAAAAACCCAATACTGTGACATGTTCTGTTCTTTTCTGTGTTGTCCTCCCTGCATGTTATATCTTCTTTGTTTGGGAGGAAAACTTGCAAAGTTGGGCTTAATAAAACATTTTCGCAGTCCTAAACATTTGATTTTCTGTACCAGCTTCATTTAGTCGTACAGTTCCACTGAGCAGTAAGATAATGTGAAAAATGGCTTGTTTAGGACGTGCTGATGAGTAAAGATGACACTAAGAATGGATACGGGGAGGAGGTTAAGGCTGAGATAAAGCTGTTTTGAACTCCTGAGTCAAACAGTTGAGTCTACTGGATTATGTTTCTCATAATAACACAAATTTCATACTGGTTCTATACTTGGTTCACTGAAGCAGTGCTCTCATTTGTGCCAACTGGAGCCCTGCCAAATTTTATCTATGCTATAGATTTGTTGTTGTTAACATGCCTTCAAGTTGATTACGACTTATGGCAACCCTATGAATCTTTTTTTTTGGGGGGGGATATTCATAGGGTTTTCATGGTAAGAGGTATTCAGAGATGGTATACCATTGCCTTCCTCTAAGCCTACGGCACCCGGTATTCCCAGGCGGTCTCCCATCCAAGTATTAACCAGGCCTGACCCTGCCTAGCTTCCGAGATCAGACGAGATGCAGTATGCTCAGGGTATTATGGCCATAGGCATGCTATAGATATGACCTTGCAAAATGGAGATTCTCTTAGCATAGTTTAAAAAATAACAACACACTTATTCCAGTTGTGTGGCTAAGTGGTTGTTAGTACCACTGCTGTGTTCTCATTTTTTCCCCCTTGCTGTAAAAATGTGTGGCCTCCTATCTAGGAAAGAACGAGCTCTGTTAATTTCACAGCAAAACTGCAAAGATACATTGAGTTTTTGAATGATGGAGAAATGTTTATGGGGTTAGTCCAACTTCCAACCAAACTTTCCTCTTACCATTCTCGTCTTCCTTGTGGTCTGCGTTTTGGACTCGTTTTGCAGTTCCACTGAGGTGTTTATGACTCTTCCATTCTCTCTTCTGTAATTTGTCTGACATTTATTAAAAAGCTTGTCTTTGCACCTTCAGTGCCTTTGAAGTTGAGTTGAAATGCATTCTTTCTCATACCGCTTGGGAAAAGCAGCATTTCAAAAACAACAGCGAGTGAGCATCAAAATATGTTTTATATTTGCACGTCTTATACAGAAGAGTAGTTGTATAGGAATGCTGAAACATGAATTATACACTCTGACAAGTCTTCTGCATGTCTTGTATTTCATAGACCTGTGAGAGTGTCTGTAGAGTGCATGCCTCGAAGGAGCAGCGAACCTTAGGCCCCGGGGGCCCTGCAGCACTTTTATTTAATCCTCAGGATTGTTTGCAGGCCACTCCTCCTCCCAGGCCACACCCCACAATGGCCTGCTCCAAACTCTCCTCGAGTGCTTTTGCCTGGTTGGAATGAGTCCTTGAAGGCTTCTTGCTTGCATGGATGGAGAGATAGATGGATGAGTCTGTGGAATGTGAAAACTCTCCCTTTGATGTGGTTGAAATGTACAATGGTAAGAGTGATAGCTATTGCTCCACCCCCTTTTTGCCTCTGGCTCTCCTCCCACTGGCATGCAGCCCCTGGAAGATTGCCTGAAAGGTTCTCCACTCCTGCTTAAAGGAGTGGATCCTCTGTAATGCAAACAAAGGATAGTCTAGCTACAATAATGGATTTTAAGCTGTGCTTTTTTCCTAGGAAGAGATAGCAGACCTCGAGTCTTGTCTAGAAACATCACCCTCTGATCTGGAAGTCCTTCCTGCATGATCCCCAATGTGGTGGAGATGGTCTATGGGTGAGGAAAAATGCACTCTGCATCTGGTCAGGGGCACTTCCATCTGTTTGCTCTTCAAAGCTCCCAGGGTTGAATTCTAGAACTGAGAACAGCTGCCAAGGGTGAGCTTTAGAAATTATACTAAGCGACCATTCTCCAAGGTTAAATTTAAGGAGGGCTGAGAGATGATGGCACTCAATCTCTCCTTGTGCTTCAGACCACATGTAATTATTCCTTGGGAGCATCTATATCTCTGATTTTTGGGGGGAGTTAATCTTGAATATATCAAAGAACTCTTTGAAGCTTGCTCTAAATTTTGCCCCCTTTTCCATACCACCATTCTTGGAACTACTTGTTGTAGGTGTAACTTAATAACAGAAGAACACTACATTGTATTGATAT
Source organism: Rhineura floridana (assembly GCF_030035675.1). Taxonomy (NCBI): domain Eukaryota; kingdom Metazoa; phylum Chordata; class Lepidosauria; order Squamata; family Rhineuridae; genus Rhineura; species Rhineura floridana. Next base: position 73,460,090 of record NC_084486.1, on the reverse strand, counting down.
TGCAGATGCTTATTATAAACACTGGCTTGTAGTGGACCAAATCGGGCCAACTGCTTGCCATCCATGGCAATGGAAATATAGTTGTCCAGCCCATATTTGTTCTCCACTGCTGGATCTTGTGAACATTTACAGAAGCCAAGGTGAGCTAATTAGCGCATGAAAATCAATTGGAGGCAGAAAATAGCGCTTGATGGAAATTAATATTGATGGCATCCCAACAACTTTAAAGACCTCAAGGAAACTGATCCAGGAAGAGAAGGATGAAAGGCATGCTGTTGTATTTTGAGCTGCTACTCTGAAGGCTTGACACTCCAAAATGCTGCATGCATGGCATATCTTTCAGGGCCTTGGTGATGAACACTGCACAGATAAATGCAACTGAGCAGAGGAGTATAGAAGTTCAGGCATTCAAAGAAAGTGTGAGGGCATAAAGAATGTACGTACACTGAGACACATGTGTCATCCTGCTCTCAATGCCCTTGTATGTGCCATCCCCAATGTTCCTGCATGGAGATGGTGCTTTGTGTTTTTATTTATAAGGGTTTTAAAAAAGTTTATGGTTAGACTTAGAGTAGACCCATTGAAAACAATGGATTTAAATACACTGACTCTGACTATCATCTGTTATGTTTTAGCTGTTTTTGTTTCCATTTAGATTACAGTGGATCTCCTACTGAGGCAGAGAGGCAGGTCAAAATATTTTTAATCATTTAACCAAATAGGAGATAACTGTGTGACAAGATTGCATTAATCAGTAGCAGACTTAACTATAATGATCAAACATCAGACACCTAAAATATTGAGTGCAAGAGTAATTTGAGGCAGCGTGTGCACCCATATTGGAAGTAGTACTTCACTTGCAACGTTTCCCCTTTCTCAGTAAGTGTTGCGTTCAACATTGATTGCAAATAGGCTTCTTGTCTTTCTGCATACCAAATGGACACTAAAATTTGCTTCTTGGCTGAATTTTGGTAACCAGAAGTGTTCATGAGTCTGTGCAATTTTCTCTTATTCAAGATCTGCAGTGGGCTGCTCTCTCCCTGAACTGCTTAATCAGCCCTTTAGTGCAAGCTGGATAAGTATTTTTTTCATGGGAGAATTTCTGTAAAAAAATAAGACTCACATAGGAAGGCCAAACACAGTGGCAGCTTCTACTTATTTTCTATAAATAATGCAGAATACAGTCTCTTTTCCTTGTTTAGCAGGGCAACATTAGCTGTGATCACAGTAATGATTAATTAAAAAGAGCAATTGGGCTGTTCCCCAGACAGCAACTGGAAAAGCCCTCTATGTTTTAGCCACCCATTTTTCTCTCTGCCCGAGAGAGATTTGAACTATGCTTTTACAATAGATGTTAGTTTCTTGTGTTGCTTATTATTTAATTTTTATTAAAAGCAGTGGTTTTCAAACCTGGCCTTAGGATGTCGGCAGGGGTTTCTCAACGAGATGAGAATTACTTTTAGAAACAGCTTAGATAGCCACTGCTGCCAATCTTTGCCCACCACATGCATAAGAATAGCCCCACTGTAGGGAGCAGGGGAAACTTCAGGCCGGGGCGCCAACTGTGACTCTCCAAGTCTCGTCTCATTTTGGTTTTCAAAACTTTCCCCAGCCACATCCCTCACTGGTGCTGCTTTGCACTCCAAGTGTTTTTTGCCTTGCAAGAATGTTTCCTTGAATTCTGATAATGCCTCTTGCTTGTCTGGATGAGGACTAGGAAGGAGTGTGTGTGTAGAAACTAGCCTACTGTACGAAGGTCGAATTTACATGTGTTGGTCTGCCCCCTTTTGTCTCTGACTTGGTCCACCACTGGCATATGGCCCTCAGAAGGTTTCCCAGATGGAAATGTGGCCCTTCGGTTGAAAACAGATCCCCACACCTGCCCTACTGGATCAGACCAAGGATCAATCTAGTCCAGATTGCTGAGTCTCTCACTGGCCAGCCCACAAGCAGGTCATGAAGGCACTAATCCTCTCACATTCTTGCTCCCCAGCCCAAGGTTGGCAGCTCTGAGAAGCACTGGGCATAGGTTAGGGCACACACTCAGTTCACAATTAATTGTACCTACCTAAAATGCACCCTAGAGTTTTTTCAATGCCATGGAGGGGCTCCATGGCAGCTACTCAGGAGACATCCTTGGCAGATGAGTTGAGGCAGAACATGAGAGGTGTCCTATCCCCTTCCAAAATTCTCTGACCTCCCACTCTCTCCCCACTCCAAAATTAACGAATCTCATGTGCTATTGTCATTTTGTAGTTGGGCATTTTAATACATTATTTTTAATACCAAAGATTGTAAAAACTGCAGACAGCAGGCCCTCTCGGAAGCATAAGACAGTGGTGTGCCTTTTGCAAAGCTACACCACTTGTCCATCTAGCTCAGTATGGCCAACACTGACTGGCATTGGCTCTTCAGGGTTTCCAGTTCTACCTGGAAATGCTGGGGATTGAGTCTGGAACCTTTTAGCATACAACATGTGTGATCTACCACTGAACTACAGCCCTGCATCTTCGTTCTGATATTAGGAGACCTGATCCTCTTTTGAGCCCTACTGTCAGTGGTATACCGCTGGTGGTACATGTATGTATCTGATGAAAAGATGGCGACCGCGGCGGATGCTCGGCAGGGAGCTCCGCGTTTTATCTTTTAAAATACTACTTACCATCATTCCATCTGCCTGCCTGCCTATCTGTCAGCTACGGGTTGGTTGCTGCTGTGTACCTGCGTACTTGGGGTTCCATTGTCGTCCACTGTCGTCTGTTTGCTGTCGTTGTGGACCGCTGCTGCCTTGTTTGCTGCTCGGGTCGTTGTGGCTGGGTCGTTCTCTCCTTTACCTGTCTGCCTTGGGCTGCGTCGTCGCCCGTCATTGTGGCTGGTGTCGTTGGCTCGTTCGTTTTTGCTGCGGCCAGGGTGTCATCGTTGCTGTGCTGCCGCCGCCGCCGCTACGCGCCGTTGGAGTTCTGGGTGCCGGGCCTACTGGCCTGGGAAGAGCGCCGGCCTGTCGTCAGCGGTGAGAGCGTTGACGAGCCAGCTGGGCTTGGCGCGCGGTGCGCGGAGCTTGGGGCGCGGCGCACGGAGCTTGGGGCGCCGCGGTGAGCCTGGCCCCTGTGATGGTGAGAGCATCACGGAAGGGGTCCAGGCTCACAGCACAGAGACGTCGCGTGGAGCTGCTGGGGAGACGGGGAGAGACTTGGCTGGGGAGTGGAGAACGCTGCGTGGAGTGACGTCGGTGGAGCGAGACGGTCGGAGTGTGGAGAACGCCGTGGAGGCTCGAACGAATGCCTAGGGGCCGTGTAGCAGCCCGTCGGTGGTGAGAGCACTGACGGGGCTGGTTGGGCTCTGGGCGCGTTTTGGGACAGCCCGGCATGGAGTGACGACTACGAGAGACCGCCGCATGGAACGGTTCTATCATAGACATCCTGGCCTGGCGGTGGTGAGAGCACCGCAGGAGAAGGCCAGGTTGTCGGCGTGGTCCGGCTGGCGGCGACGGCAGGAGAACGTATGAGGGACATTTCCAGCACTGCTGACGATATCTCCTGTAGTCAAGGCTTGTTATGGAGGAGGGTTTTTAATGTTGTTGTTTATTGTTGTTTTTTGGTTGTATTTAATTATTGCTGTTCGTCTGTTGGTTGTTGTGTGAATGAGATTGAGTGGATGTGTGTATTTGTGTTGTTTGTTATTTTTAGTGTTTGTCATATTAGATTTATTTTAAGATGTGCCTGGGAGAACATACTCCGGCCCTAGTAAGGGGATTTTTGGGGGCCCCAATTAACGTAGTGACGGGTAATGGGAGGTATGGTGTTGGGAGGAGAACGTGCCAGGTAAGGGGAACTCGTCCCAGACAAGTTGTGTCTGTGCCTTGTTCCGGTTCTCCTCATATCCACCGGATTGTTGGTTGTACTGTCAGCCAGCCATCAGATCTCCAGGTACTGCTCTTAAATGCGAGATCGGTTGCTAATAAAAACCCCCTTATCCACGATTTGATCGTGGAGAAAGGGGCCGATCTTGCGTGTATTACCGAAACCTGGGTGGGCGAGCAGGGAGGAGTTGCTCTCTCCCAGCTTTGCCCACCTAGGTACTCGGTGCAGCACTGTGGTAGATCTGAGGGCCGGGGAGGTGGGGTTGCTGTGGTCTATAGGAGTTCTTTCTCCCTCACCAAGCACCCTGACCAAACGGCGACTGGTCTGGAATGTCTTCATCTTGTGCTGGGCCAAGGAGACAGACTGGGAATACTGTTGGTGTACCGCCCACCTTGCTGCCCAACAGCTTCCCTGGCTGAGCTGACAGAGATAGTCTCGGAGGTGTTGTTGGGGTCCCCCAGACTCGTGGTACTGGGGGATTTCAACATCCATGCCGAGGCTGTCTTGCTCGGGGCGGCTCAGGACTTCATGGCCTCCATGACAACCATGGGGCTGTCTCAAATTGTTACTGGCCCGACACATGTATCAGGACATACTCTTGATCTGATCTTCGCCACTGGTCATGGAGATGGTGATCTGAAGGTGGGGTATTTTTCATCTACTCCATTGTCATGGACAGATCATCGCTTGCTGAGTTTTAGACTCACGACAGCCTTTTCCCTCTGCAGAGGTGGGAGACCTATTGAGTTGGTCCGCTCCCGGAGGCTTATGGATCCTGAAGCTTTCCAGAGGGCTCTGGGAGTTTTTCCGGCTGATAGCACTGGTGCTCCTGTCGAGGCCATGGTTGATCTGTGGAATACGGAGATGACCCGGGCCATTGACATGATCGCTCCCGTGCGCCCCCTTCAGTGCCGAACTCATACAGCACCGTGGTATACCCCGGAGCTGAGAGTGATGAAGCAAGAGAGAAGGAGGCTAGAGTGCAGGTGGAGGCAAACTCCTGACGGATGTAATCATTCTTTGGTAAGTGCTTCCACTAAGTTGTACATAAAAGCGGTTAGGGCGGCAAAAAAGTCTTATTTTGCTACCACCATTAGATCATCCCTTTGCCGCCCATCGGAGCTTTTTAGGGTGGTACGAGGGCTTCTACATTCTGGCTCTCATGATACTAAGGAAACATCGGAAGCCCGCTGCAACAAACTTGCGGAGCACTTCCAGGATAAGATTGCATGCATCCGTCGGGACTTAGACTCTGATGTTATGACAGATGAATCCATTGAAGTGTCCAGAGCGCGGTCTTGTCCTTTATTATTGGATGAATTTCAGTTGGTGCAGCTCGAGGAAGTGGACAAGGTGCTTGGAATGGTGCGGGCGACCACGTCTGCTCTGGACCCTTGCCCATCTTGGCTAGTGAAGACTAGCAGGGCTGTAACTGCCGGCTGGGCCAGGGAGGTAATAAATGCCTCCTTGAGAGAGGGAGTAGTCCCTGGTAGTCTCAAGGAGGCAATAATAAGACCTCTTTTAAAGAAACCTTCTCTGGACCCAGATGTTTTGAACAACTACAGACCGGTGGCGAATGTCCCTTTTTGGGGCAAGGTTCTGGAGCGGGTGGTTGCCGGCCAGCTCCAGGCACTCTTGGATGAAACCGATTATCTGGATCCGTTTCAATCCGGTTTTAGGTCTGGTTTTGGCACTGAAACAGCCTTGGTCGCCCTGTATGATGACCTTTGTCGGGAGAGGGACAGGGGGAGTGTGACTCTGTTGATTCTCCTTGATCTCTCAGCGGCGTTTGATACCATCGACCATGGTATCCTTCTGGGGAGGCTCGCGGAGTTGGGGGCACTGCTTGGCAGTGGCTCTGCTCCTACTTAGCGGATCGTCGCCAGAAGGTAGTGCTTGGGGAACATTGCTCGACACCCTGGACTCTCCATTGTGGAGTCTCTCAGGGGTCGGTTTTGTCCCCCATGCTTTTCAACATCTACATGCAGCCTCTGGGTGCGGTCATCAGGAGTTTTGGAGTGCGTTGCCATCAGTACGCTGATGACACGCAGCTCTACTTCTCCTTTTCACCTTCCACAGGTGAGACTGTTGATGTGCTGAACCGTTGCCTGACCGCGATAATGGACTGGATGAGAGCTAATAAACTGAAACTCAATCCAGACAAGACTGAGACACTGTTGGTGAGCTCTTTCCCTGCTCAGATGGTGGATGCTTATCCTGTTCTAGATGGGGTTACACTCCCCTTGAAGGAACAGGTTCGTAGTTTGGGGGTCCTTTTTGACCCTTCCTTGTCGTTCGAGGCTCAAGTGGCCTCGGTGGCACGGAATGCATTTTACCACCTGCGCTTAGTAGCCCAACTACGCCCCTATCTGGACAGTGATGATCTCGCCTCGGTTGTTCACGCTCTGGTAACTTCTAGATTGGATTACTGTAATGCGCTCTACATAGGGCTGCCCTTGAAGACTGTTCGGAAACTTCAGCTAGTGCAAAATGCGGCAGCCAGGCTGTTGACGAGGACCAATCGGTCTGCGCATATAACACCTGTCCTGGCTCGCTTGCACTGGCTACCTATTTGTTTCCGAGCTAGATTCAAGGTGCTGGTGTTGACCTATAAAGCCTTACACGGTGTGGGACCGCAATACCTTGTGGAACGCCTCTCCCGCTATGAACCTACCCGTTCACTTCGTTCAGTATCTAAGGCCCTCCTCCGGGTACCAACTCACCAGGATGCCCGGAGGACTGTTACTAGATCTAGGGCCTTTTCTGTGGTGGACCCGAATTATGGAACAGCTTACCGGAGGAAATACGCCTGGCGCCTACGGTTCTTTCTTTTAGGCGCCAGGTTAAGACCTGGCTATACTCCCAGGCATTTTAATTGTTTAATGCTTTATGTTTATGTTTTTAGTTTAATGTGTTCCTTTGTTACTGATTTTATTCTATATTGTATTTTAATCTCGTTTTGTACACCGCCCAGAGAGCTATTAGCTATGGGCGGTCTAGAAATGAAAATATATAAATAAATAAATAAATGTCCACAGAGCTTTCTGCAGGTGAATGAAGGGCACTTCCAGTGTGTTAAGTACCACATTGCAGTGGAGGAGCAGTACTTATGCCACATCCTAAGTCCCCTCAACCAGATGGCTTTAGGATTGCAGCTTTCAATGATTTAAACTAACTTGAGTAATATGATAATTGGCTTGTGGCTTAATTTTATATTTTACTATGATGCCATACAGACTGAGCTCACGTTCACCAAGGGTGAGTTGTCTCTTGTTGGCTCAATTAAAGGTGAGGCAGGAAGTTGTTTACAAGTGTTGGTCTGCTCCCCTTTTGTCTCTGGCCTTGCCCACCACTGGCATGTGGCCCTCAGAAGGTTGCCCAGATGGAAATGTGGCCCTTGGGTTGTCCTAGCTTGTCTCTCAGTTTTAGAAAACTTGCCATCTTTATCACTATTGCTGTCAAGCTGCAAACAATCCAGGGCAATGGGCTAGATCCACAGTTCTCGTACTTTCCCCTCACAGATCACTTGAAAATTGCTGAGGGTTTTGATGGACCACTTAATTATGTCTCTGCCTGATGTAGCAATTGTAATATGCTGTATACTTTTAATTGTATTTTTGTATACATGCTGCAGACCACCTGAATGAAGCTAACAGACTGCCAGTAGCCTGACAACTGGGTACCCCTGGGCTAAATTAAATCCATCTTCAGGTTCTGTGTGTTTCTGCAATGTTGGAGCAGAAGAAACCTAGCCCCTTTCATCCATTAAAAACATTATTTTAAAGAACATATCGTTATTTTACTTCAGCAATATATCAAGTGACGCTGCAGGCACTGCCTTAAATTATCCTCTCATCCTTCAAGGATCAACTTAGTACAGAGATGCATGTAAGCTTCGATACCAAATGCGTTAGGACAATGGAGACAGCAGATGTGTATTCTTTTGTGCAAGTGGATCTATTCAAACAAACAGAGCTCCCCAACCCACAAAGGGCTGCCCTAAGCATGCACTGGACCTCCTGTATGCATCAGAAATTGATAAATTGATGTTCCTGTATGTTTAGCGCTTGGCCCAAGTGCCCCTGAGCATGTTAGGTGCCTATGTAATCATGCGGCATGTTAAATGCTCCAAAAATTCACAAAGCTTTCTCTGGTCAAAAACACATGCATGACTAGTTTACACTAGTCAGCCTTTGGTAAAAGGCTACTGTGAAGCCAGATTAGAAAATTATTACAAAGGTATATGAAGCATTGCAAGTGTGCCCCCTAGTGGTCAGAAGAATGTTGTCCCTTATTCTTTTATGAATGCATATAGAGAATATATCTTTTCATATCAAGAGTTTTGGATTATGCTAATAGACCCTCTTTGCACAGAATAGAAAGGTTTAGCTTTATCTGGGCCTACAAAGTTAAAATTGGCACTACCTGGTTATTAGATTGTTTTGGACTTTTTAATGATTTTTACACACACACACTTAAAATATACCACACTTTTTATTTAAAAAAAACCTCTTCTAAAATAGCAACTGATTGAAAAAAACACATGTACAACAAATGGGAATTATTTTTAGCAAGGAACACAATAATAATTCTTCATTCTATGGTTAGTTAAATGAATACCTTGAATCTGAAATTGCCTGCTTTTATATTGAATTACTGTGCCCTGACTGACACCACTATCAGCTATAGTGCTTGGGTGGATACACAGCATTGTGTGGCTACAACAGACTGGTGGCACAGATGCTGGGGTTAAAGGGTCAATTGCTCCACCTCTGGCACTTTCCCCATTGATGCTTCCAGTTGTCAGGGCATCAGAGTGCCAAAGCTTTATTGACCTCGCCACCCGTCCCTGCCCTAATGCCCCCATCTTAACACTTGCATAGCACCAGCAAACAGAGAAAATGCAATACAGACATCACAAGACATGTTACAACAGCACTGACGGTGCAGACCCTGGCACAACAATGTTTGGGGTCAATGTGTCTTGCCACTTAGAATCAGTACTTCAAGAATAACTGTGGATGCCACACTGTCCTGCTTTTAAGACTAATCGTGATCTACCTTCACCATTTCTCTCAAAATGGCAGTGCACAGCATACCTCTTTCAAATGGGCCTGTAACCTGTGGATAGTGGTAACACTTGTACTGTACTTTTTCAAAAGCCTGGTTTTAATACGTAATGATATGACATAGCTGGCTTTTAACTTAAATAATATCTCGTCTGCAAACTTAACGAGACTGTTCTCTCGTGATACGAACAAACGTCAGGAAATCATGTTGCCCCAGAAAAACAAACAATAGCGTATATGTAGATCTAGGGTTTGTTTCCTTCTTGTGAGTGTCGGGCCTTTCCAAGACATCCCTCCTCACATGATCCAGGCAAAGTTAAGTACTTCTAAGGTGCAACCCTTGCACACTTACCAGGATACACAGCAGTGGGGCATATGTCGAGAAAACAAGCCTGTGGTGAAACTGCATGGAGTCTTGATGGTCAGGGAAGCCACTTCAGCACATTCTTGACTTTCCCAATGAAATCAAGGAGACTTAAAGTTAGCATCTTTGGCTGGATTGCAGTGCTAAAGAAAAGGTTTACAAAATGACAAAAGATGGTTGTGGGACAAGAAATTCTTGGTGAAGTGACCTCTTCTCCCCACCACCTCTTTTTAGAGCTACATGAGAACTCTGCCTGCAGCAGAAGAGCAGGAGCAGCTCAACTTCTAGAAGTCAGAGTAATTAAATTAAGTCAGAGTAATTAAATATGTGGGGCACAAGCCAATCACACACACCCAGCACGTAATCAGGAGCAGGCAGCCCCACAGGTGCAGGGCTGCTGACATGGACTCCTTTGTGTACATGTGGGTGGGGTGAGTGGATGCAACAGGGAAATATATCGTGTCCTTTAAAATAATCTAAAATGGCACAGGCATTGGGGAAAAGAACATGATGTGATCACCACTGAAGACATGGACACTCACCAGTACTGGCACTCATGCAAATCACAGGACACAAATTCCTGTACATGGCCATGTATTAGCTAGGTGGAGAAACAGCATTTTTCCAGTGAGAAATACTACTTTTATTGCTGAGAAAACACTACTTCTCTATAATAGACTTACTAGCTGCGGGAAGAGAGGGTTAGCAGTCCCGTAACAGCCAATTAGCAGGAGTGCACCTTTATTGCACATGAAACTGATTGTCTGGAAAGGACCTTGTATAGCATGCCTGCTGAGCCCACATCTGTGGTCTGTACTGTATTTAGTACTATGTTAGCACTAATGATTTAATAACAATTTCTCCCCTTTGAAAAATCATTCATATTCAGACTTCAATTGTAATTTTCTTTTGGCATACAGCCCATGCCTAACTCTACACATACACCAAATTTATTCTCCTTGGGTTTTGGGAACACATCTCACTCAAGTTCTCCCTTGCTTTCATTATACTTTTGTTGATAGAAAACAATGATAAGAATATGTTTAAAATGGGGTTGGGGGATTCCCCACTCTTCCAAATGCTTGGGTGATTAAATCCAACATACATGGGTAAACTATTCTTTTCTTTTTCTGGGAGAGTGCATTTAAAATTAACTTTGATACATTATGGAAAGTACTGTACAGAATAGAAAGTGATGTGGCATCTGCTCATATAGGCTACCTTCGTATGTATATCAGCCTGAAGCATTCCAGAGTTACTAAAGTGCATCAGAACCAGTGTCTTTAATTGCATTTTAGAAGATAGGCCAGGAAGTTCCACCCTTTTATTTTTGCCTCAAATCATCTTTAACTATGTGAGAAAATGACAGATGCAATGGCTAAAGAGTGAACTTATCTATGCCAAATGACTTTCTGGCCCCAATCCACAAAAACTGAGTTGCCCATCCATTCATGCCTTCTTACTTCACTTCAGCATTTAGCACAGGTCCTTATTCAAAGTGAGATGCGTCTGCAGAGCTGCCCCTGCAACTGATTTCACCGGGAAGCCCTTGGTATTTATAGGAGTTCACTGCATGTATTGGAATGCCTTGTTGCCCGTGAACTCAGCAGATCAGGATGCATCACTCTGGTGTCCGCAATGGGTAACAGCTCTCCTGAAGAGAGGTGGGCCTTGTCCCAACATTAAACTTTGAAACTTAAGTTGCGACGGTGGTGGGTGGCACTCACTGAGACTAGTGGGGTGGAAGGCAGAGAGGACCAAGGAAGTGGGGCCAGAGCCAATGAAAGGCAGAACCAACTAAGGCTGCAATCCAAGGCATGCCTACTCAGAAGTAAGCTCCATTGGGTTCAAAGGGACTTACTCCCAGGTAAATGGATTGCATCCTAGTTCTAGTTTTTTTTTCATCCTCCTGCTGAGTTTTCCAAGGGCAAAACTGAGACTAATGAGGAGGAAGTTGACAGCCAGGGCCACCCCTGGACTGAGATTAGTGGGGTGGTGCTCCCTTTGCCCTAACAGACCAGACTCCATTGAGTAGCTGCACTTTTTGGTCAGGAAATCTTTGTGGGAAGTCAGGATGCACTGTGTACTGCAATTATGATTATTAACATGTGATAATAATAGTACATTTTAGTTAAGTTACTTGGTGCCCCTGACCTTCTCTCAGGTTTTCTTCATTGGTTATAAAAGCTTTTCTCCAAAGGAAAAGTCTACCATGGAACCTTGGATTTACTTACCTAGCTGTCAGGATTTTAGCTCACAGGACAACTGAATTTACCTCCAAAAGCCTCTGGCCCTGGTGTATCAAAGGTACATTAAGCAGCTCTGATCAGGTTGATGCTCTATTGCTCACAACAAATCCTGGATTGGACAATGATAAAACACCAAAGTAGAAATACACAAAAAGCATCCTTATGTACAGCAACATTTTCATAACATCAGCTGGGTTAGAAGCAAGGGTTCAACTTGTGTTAACTCTTTCAGATACACAGCACACCTCTGCTAAAAGGAGCAAAATCCTTAGTCTGATGAAGGCCATGTTGGAATCTGGCCCAGGTCCATCATTTCTTCTAGATGGAATGCCATGGTGTACTGCCGGCCATGCTTTGCCTCATCTGGACCATTTATCTACTGGGAAGAGAATCCTGTAGTCCACGAATGGCCACTTATAATCTTAAATCCATTACTGAATTAGGATTTTCTAACTAGCACCTTTCTTCTCCCATTCCTGCAAAAGAAAAAAAAGGGGGGGAAACCTCACACAGGAGCTTTTCTTTATTATTCCTTTTAGGAACCCCAATATTTGCATTAAATGGGTAGTCCACCTTGTCGCAGGCTCAGGGTAGATATCTATAGTTGTTCTTGCTACATGTCTTACCTTGGCTTTCTGTAGAACTGTTCCTTTCCCTGTGACCATAACAGATAATGGCCGGTTTTTTAGTGCCATTGCTGAATTGACAGGTGAGTTTTCTGTGCCATTCAAAGGATTGGCAACTTTCATCTGTATTTATGGGAAAAATAGTTGTGGTCATACACAGTTGGCTAAAACCATTCATTAGACACACATCAGGAAGCCCTCCTTGGCAATTGTTAAAATTGGAATACTGTGTACAGTTCTGGTCGCCTCATCTCAAAAAGGATATTATAGAGCTGGAAAAGGTTCAGAAGAGGGCAACCAGAATGATCAAGGGGATGGAGCGACTCCCTTACGAGGAAAAGTTGCAGCATTTGGGGCTTTTTAGTTTAGAGAAAAGGTGGGTCAGAGGAGACATGATAGAAGTGTATAAAATTATGCATGGCATTGAGGAAGTGGATAGAGAAAAGTTCTTCTCCCTCTCTCCTAATACTAGAACTCGTGGACATTCAAAGAAGCTGAATGTTGGAAGATTCAGGACAGACAAAAGGAAGTACTTCTTTACTCGGCGCATAGTCAAACTATGGAATTTGCTCCCACAAGACGCGGTAATGGCCACCAGCTTAGATGGCTTTAAAAGAAGATTAGACAAATTCATGGAGGACAGGGCTATCAATGGCTACTAGCTATGATGGCTGTGCTGTGCCACCCTAGTCAGAGGCAGCATGCTTCTGAAAACCAGTTGCCGGAAGCCTCAGGAGGGGAGAGTGTTCTTGCACTCGGGTCCTGCTTGTGGGCTTCCCCGAGGCACCTGGTTGGCCACTGTGAGAACAGGATGCTGGATTAGATGGGCCACTGGCCTGATCCAGCAGGCTCTTCTTATGTTCTTATGTTCTCATATTCAGCATCACAAAGCATCAAGAATAAAAGCACTGTTTATCAATGACTTAATATCTATCTCTGGCTGGTGTTTATTGACTGTGTGGTTTTGCATTTTAATTATATGTTTTATATATTGTAATCAGGAGTGGCCAATGTGGTGCCACTACCAAGATACCCGTCCAACACTGGTGTCACTGTGTATCAGGAGAGGTCAGGGCTATGGCACACTAGCAGAAGCAATGCAGTGTGCCCACCAGTGTAGATACAACATTGACTATGCTGCCTCTCTGGCCCACTCCAAGATTTGTCCCAATATGCAGCACTGTTGCTCTTACCAGCTCCAAGGGGTTGTAGTATGCAATTTTGAGTGGCAAATTTTGAGTGCAATTTTGAATGGCAAAATGGTGTGGGAGAAAAGCATTCAACACCCCCTTCTTTAACGCTGATTTCTTGAGGCCCTGCCTGCAAAATTCCTTTACAAAAGACATCAGAAAATTCAGTCACAGATCTCCTGCATCACGCATAGTTTGAACAAACTTCTGGTTTCAGTTCTATCTGCTGAAAATGGCCCTGCTGACAATGCTGATTAAAACAGCCCCCTACATACTTTAGGGCTTGCATTCTCCAGGTGTGTGGTGTCCACAGCGGTGCCAAGTGTAACAGGACCAGACTCTGCTTTCCGGAGATTCTCCTTCACTTCCACGAGGCTCAGCTCTAAGTCCACACGCTGATCTTCTTTCCTTTTGCACTCCTCCTCTATTTCCTTCAGTTTTTGCTCCATTGTAGGCAAAAGGCTCTTGTCTGCCAAGGGAAGCACATGCATGTGGAAATCTTAGAAGAGATGGGCAGTGCACACCCCTCCCATCTGCCTTCCCCTATGATGGCATTTCTAAAAAGTTTGGTGCCTTTTTCTGTGACTTAGATTGTCTCAGAATTCTTCTTTTGTAGCCACAGCTCGAATTCAAGCTAGGGATGCACAGTAAGATTTGTCAGGTGAATTACAGGTGGACGACCCCATTCACCCACAAGTGGCCCACAGAAGGTTCGCCACTTCCAGATATGGCCCTCTAGCCAGATTCAGTTACCCACTTCTGCTTTAAACTGTGGTTTGATGTTGGCTTGCAAATCTGGATTGTATGAAAGCCATTAACCATGGTTCCCGATTCAGGTGTAACAGGAAGTTAAGATTTCCTGCTGCTCCCTTAACATGGGTGATGAAGCAAACTGGGGAGCTGCAGTTAAAGGGCTGTGCTGAGGAGTGTGAAGTAGCCAGTGAATGCCTTATCCTTTCCCTTTCCTCCACCTACTCATTATGGAGGAGAAGGTAGCAAAGCAAAGGATTCCAGAGCAATTTACATGTCAAATGAACATGAGACCAAAATAATATGTCCCATTCTACTGATCTCTGGCTGAGTCTATCTCCTTGTAGCTCAGGGTGGGGATCCTGCTGTCCTCCAGATGTTGCTGGAGTGCAGCTCCCATCGTCCTTGGCCATTGGCTATGCTGGGTTCCACAGACAAGTCTTGGAGTCCAACAACATCTGGAGGGTCACAGGTACCCCACCCCTGTTCTAAAGCAATGGCACTGTGCAAGATCAGAAGTGACATCTGCCTCAAAGATGGACCTACGTCACTTCAATCCTCATCTAGCTGGCTTGCAAAATATGCCAACAGCATCTCTTTTCCTGATTTGTCCCATGCACCAAGCACAAATAACGGGAGTCAACAGATATTTTACCTGTGCAGCTTATCAGCTTCTCTTTCAGCTCTCTTCTTTCTTTCCGCAGCTGTGCTAGCTGAGAACGCATTTCTTCTTTTTCCCTCTCCAGCCGGTCTCTTTCTTCCGAGTATCGCTTCACTTCAGCCTCTGTCCTGTTCTTGCCTAGTTTGGTTTCTACGGGTGCTACAAATAAAGAGATGCAAAAACTTGGCTCTACACTAGAATTGCAAGGACCTTTCCAAAACATCGGCAGCTAAATGCACTAAATGCACTGGGACAACATTTTTAGTATGGGTTGGAAAGCTAACAACAGCCTCCAGGGTAAAGAGATATTGCTGCAGACTCACCTGTATTCACTAGTTTGGACCGTTCCATTTTCTCTTTGGATGCAGCCATAATTGTTGTGGTGTCCTTAACTTCAGGGCTGCTCTGAGGAAAGATAATTTGCTGCTGCTGTGTCTGAATTTTAACTGTGGTTGTTTGTGGTGGGAGCATCTCATCAATGTCTTGAGACCTCTGTTGGGGAAGTGGGATGAGAGAGAATGTTTTAGAAGTTAAGCGACATTTGTCTAGCTGAAGATGGCTGTCCATTTAGGATCCCATCAAATTGCCCTATTCCAGGTCAGACTATTTTGTCCATTTAGCCCAGTATAGTCTGCTTTGACTGGCAGCACCTCTCCAGGAATTGAGTCATGGGTCTTTTACATCAGCTACCTGATTCTTTTAACTAGAGATGCCAGGAATTGAACCCGGGATCTTCTGCATGCAAAACAAGTGCAGTAACACTGAGCCAATATCTCCAATATCTAAGATTTGTTTCTGTGAAGTACCTGGTCTGGAATTTCCAATGATCTTTTACTCAAATCTGCTTTTCTCTCGAAGTCTGTTGAGCTCTTGGCAGCTCTTTGCAGTGATGGAGAAACTGACGGGGAGAGCTGGCCATGCTTTTTGCCAGCACAATGAAGGAAGGATTTGACTGGAGTGAGATCTAGATAGACTCTGTCCTGCTCCCCCTCGTCTTTGCCTTCATTTGGGGGCACTTCCTCCTGTGAAAGATTAAAATATCTTCTTATAACAACTCGAAAAAAAACACAGTTTCATCCAGAACAAGAGAGGCCCCTTATTTGACAGGAATAATTCTACACTGCTAAATAGCATTTAGTATTAGTATTATTATGGATGTGAATTTAGTGATAAATTTATAACCAGCACTCCAGCATGAAATTCGTTAAGCATTATCTATCATTAATGCAGGGTACAGAAATGAAAAAAGGTAAATTGCTGACATCATGCAATTAGGATTATTCGTTATATCCAATGCTATCAACATAAGCTACAATCAATGGAGAAAAATGCCCCCCATCACACAACGCTCACCATTGGTGCCTCTGGAACATCCACATCATCGTAGAGCTCCTCTTGACCCTCTTTTCCCTTTGGCAAGTTGTCAATGTAAGTGTTGGGCTCAGAGTACTTCCTCTGCATTAAACTGGAAAAGATGGAAGCAGATGTGCTATCGAAAGAAGCGAAGGCTACATGAGATGATGATGTAATATTCGTTTGTACTCCTGTAAGAGTTCCTAATATGGCAATTACTTAATGTCTGGCACCTGTTGCTCCTAACTAATATCTTATCTCACACATCCTGCACACTGCAAACAGGTCTGCAGTGTGAAAAAGCCACCCCATTGTGAAACCTCCTTTTGTCTGAGACTGAACATGTGAACTGCCTAGAATATAATCGTTCTCTAATAGACAGAGAGGCATAGCCTTCATCAAGCCATAAACAAGATTATATGCATGCTGTATGTCTGTGTCTTAACCATTCAGCAAGGAGGTGAAACTATAGTGTCAAAACGTTAAAAAAATACTGTGCTTTATTCTGAAAGAAAGGCAAGTGTGTAGCCTTAATGGTTTGCAAGTATATGCACCTGCTGAAGGCTTATATGAATTTTCTGTGGTCAGGTGATAAGCAGCAAAACATTCCAAATGAAATGTGAAAGCCCCAAATATAAAATTATAAGGCTCAAGAACCCACTGAAATCATTTATCCATTTGATTTGTGCAACAGAACTTTAAAACAAGGTTGCAGAGAAAGGTGCTTGAGATGGCTACCCCAGAATCATGGCAATTATCTCTCTTGAAGACCCACCCACACAGAAACGGCTATTAGCCAATCTGGGGGCCCTTTCACAGCAGGTGCCTTCTGCAATATGTTATTGACATAATAATCTTGCATTAGTAGTGTATTTATTCTGCTAAGCTTCCGCAATGCTACCACATTATTGCTGTCTGGAGGGGCTACAGTGTAACAACTGGAGGTATGAAAAGTGATAGGATTTCAGCAGGAAGTTACAGGATATGCACTGATTGGAAACAAAGCAGTATGACTGTCCCAAAATGTTTGCAGGCACAAATAGTATTGAAAGTAGGAGCACATATGACAGCTTTGATAGCATCGTGAGCACAAATCATCATGAATGCCCAATAAAAATAACATCTGGAGGGGGCCTACATGGATCCAAGGGCAGCATATGCCTCTGAATGCCAGCTGCTTAGGAACATGAATGGGAGAGGGCTATTGTGCTCTTGTCCGGCCGGTGGCCCTTTCACAAGCATCTAGATGGCCACTGTGAGAAATAGGATGCTGAACTAGATGGGGTTTTGGTCTGATCCAGATCTTTTTATGTTCACCAAAAACCAGAGGGTGTGTACATATTCTTATCTGGTGGTCTGAGTTTTGATAGTGAGATTTAAGCTTGCAGAAGTAATTTTAAGCAGGAACTTTCATTCTTTTCTTTTTTCTTTTTGTAATGATGTGGGTTTTATTTTGGAGGATTATTGTGTGGAATTCTACACATTTTAAAAATATAACTTGCACAATGTAAAACAATTACAGAATTTGTATGCTGGCGAGATATTGGGTGTTTGTGATAAGATAATGCATTAGTGAAGAAATTGGAAAAACAAAGTAAGCCTTCATGTTCCATGTAGCTCTTTTACAGGTTAAAAAAAAGAGGTTCATTTCATCATTTTTTCTTTGAACAAATTACATCAGAAAATAATGAGAGATAGTCATCATCAAGCGGATTCTTACTATGGCAATCTCAAGCAGTGGATACTTCATTTGAATGCACTTCATGTGGTGAGTATCAACTCTTTCCTGCTGCTTCTTTTTGCTAGCAATTATAATCCCATCAAATTGTGTAATTCACAGTTTTCAGATAAAAGCCTCTATTAGAAGACAGGTCTGAATGTCAAATCTGCTCCCACAGTAACTTACAGTAATGAATTCTTTGCCGCACTGACGATGCAGGAAACCCTGTCAGCATCCACGTAATCATAGGTAAGTTCTTCAGGGTCTGTTTTTGAGCCTGATTCCGATAAAAGGAGACCAAGCCAGTGGCCCATTTCTTCGCCAGACTTGGCCTATTTAATAACCAAAGAAGAAACCAAACACTATGGATGCAGACCAAACCCAGACCACAATAAAGAGAATGCATGGAGTGATATTCAATGCAAGTCCTACTCAGAGTAGACCCATTGAAGTTAGCAGCCACGACTACCTTAGGTTCATTAATTCAAGTGGGTCTATTCTGAGTAGAACTTAGTTGAATAGAACCCATGGAAACCAAACCAAATTACGTAAGATGTGTTAAATGTGTGCTATCCTGAGCTGCTTTTGGAGGCAGGATACATTTTTTATTTAATTTATTATTTAATTTATATCCCACACTTCCTCCCAGCAGGAGCCCAGGGAGGCAAATGAAAGCACTAAAAACACTTTAAAACATCATAAAAACAGGCTTTAAAAACATCTTTTAAAAAAAGGTTTAAAAACATCTATTTTCAAAAATGAAGGTTTAAAAACATCTTAAAAAGTAATTCCAACACAGACGCAGACTGGGATAAAAAGGCTTGTTGAAAGAGGAAGGTCTTCAGTAGGTGCTGAAAAGATAACAGAGATGGTGCCTGTCTAATATTTAAGGGGAGGGAATTCCACAAGGTAGGTGCCACCACACTAAAGGTCCACAGGGCCAGTTCTAAAGGGCAGCCAGATGGGGCACTGGCCCAACGTCCCCTGGAGCTACAGGGGGGCCCTCAGCCACCCCTCCGCTCCCCTTCCATGATCTACGCCCCCCACGTCCCCCCACCTACCTGTCTGCTGTCTTTTACCATTGCCCTTAACGAAGATGGCAGACGCGGTTTCCCTAAGGTACTGAAGCCCCTGCTGCCATCTTAGTTGATGGCAGAGATGTGCGCGCGTAGCACGCACGTGTGCCATCAACAAAGATGGTGGCGGAGGCGTCATCCCCTTAGGGAAACCGCACGCACATACACACACACATGCCGGGGCCCAGGGCAAGCTGATGCTCAAGGGCCCTGGCATTCCTGTAGCCAGCCCTGTCCGTTTCCTTTATTTTTATTTATTTAAAATCAATTAAAATCCCTTACATACATTAAAACATTTGTTTTGTTTTTTAGTTGCCATAAATCTCTCTCTCTTTGTGTGTCTGTGTCTGTGTACATATGTGCGGTATCTCCAGAAGAGGGCATCAGTTTGCCTTTTTAAATTTCCTCTATCAGCTGGGCCCAGAATCACCCTGAAAGACCCATGAGAAATGCTTTATAACCTCCAGCTGGCCTGAATTAAAATGCTGAGTCTAACATATAGCTTAGCTTCACAAATGAAGGTAAGTTAAAATAACCTGAAATATCCCTTATTCTGTTTCATCAACCTCAACAATCTATCGGCTAAACAGAACAACAAAACAAAACAAAACAAAACATGCAGAGTCCCTGACAGGCAAGGGAGCCTGTTGTTGGCTGAAAATATTCCTCCCACTACAAAATGCAGGAAATGTGTCACATTTCCCTTCTCCCATTCTAATGGTGCTGATGTCAGAGGATCTAAGATTAGAGGTAAACAGAGAAGGAAAACAACTCAGATCCAAGGCAAGTGAAAGTTACAGATATGAGCGACTTGCTCTTTTTTCCAAGGCAGCTTTTCAGCTGATGAAACTGAAGGTAACTCCAATGAAGTTCACTGTGTGCTTTTCCCCATCAGTTAAAAGCTTTTTTCTTTTCAGTGGTGAAAGCCCATTACTCTGATCACCCCCTACTTAACCCACCTGACTGCTTATTTCAGAAAACATTTCAGACATCCAGGTTAGAAATTTTTCAGTGTACATATCCCCAATTAAAACATAATAGATAATTTCTGTCTACTAAGTGCAGCTATCCCGCCTTGAATGCTACTTTTAATGGAAAATTAGGATAGAGATATTTTAATTAAATAAAAACAAGCTAGCTGGTTAGCTGTTTATCATTTCCTTGCATTTTGTTCACACTGGGTTGTATTCAATGTAGCACTGAAGCAATTGTTCCATCAGCACAAGGATTTCTCATTGCCCGACAGAAGAATCGCCACCTCTCCTCTCTCATGCCCTCCTTAAATCTGTTCTGAGGGTTCTGCGCATGGGGGGAGGAGGGGGAACCCCCAAGCACAAAAAGTTAGTTGAATACTGCCCACTGGCTGCATTCATGTGTCACACTAAACCATGGTTTATGACAACATGATTGATCACCAACAAGTTACAGTGAGACTTGGTTTAGCATGACATGTGAGGAAGGGCATGGGAGGCATTCTATAATGCTGTAAGGAGAAACTGCAGAAGAAGGCCACCTCACAGGAAGTACTAAATAAAGTGCACAAGCAATTTTCACAGATTTTGTTTTGTTATATATATAAAAAACAAACATATACATTTACTTGTAGAAAAAAAAGTCTCTTTCCTTTATATTCCCATGCTACTCAATGAAATCAGTTTCAAGAATTTGGTAAATTACTTGAAACAGGCTATGTGCATACAGGAAGATAAACCCATACTAACAACTTCCAGGCAACGGTTACTCCTTTGCTTCCAAGACTGTCCCATTCAGTCGTGTATGTCACACTGAGCAACTGCTGCTTCTAGAGAGCAGAGCTTGGAAAAGTTACTTTTTTGAACTACAACTTCCATCAGCCCAATCCAGTGGCCATGCTGGCTGGGGCTGATGGGAGTTGTAGTTCAAAAAAGTAACTTTTCCAAGCTCTGCTAGAGAGTGACAACCCATACCTCTAACATGGCCCGTTCCTCTCCATTATGCAAGATACGGAATGAGTAGAGACGGTCAGGAGTTGGGTCTGGGATAATTTCACAGCCCATCAGGTTCAGGGGATGCTGAGCACTTTTACTTCTGTTCTTGTCCTGGTAGAAATGGAGCTGCCCATCTTTCACGTGACACCACCGAGATCTCCACTGGCTGTTCACTAGCACATTCAGGTATGCTGCAAAGGAGGATATGATAACTTAGTAACACGTGGATCATCCTCTAGGCTAGTCATTTCTGCTAGTTGCAGAGACCAAAATAAAATGTAAATATTGCACAAGGTTTTATTTCAGGTTGCTTACTACAAGTATCCAAAGACCGTTCTGGACTGTCCAGAGAGGCAGATTTCTTTCTTCCAAGGTTCATCAGGTTGCTCAGTTTTAAACCAGATGTGCCTTTCTTCTTAACTAAAAAAAGAAAAAAGAACAAATAAACAAACCATATACAAAATTGTACTTCTGAATATTTAATGCAATGGTCAGGAGAACCTTATGCATAATTTGCAACTGATGTTTGTGTGTGGAAACTCACAGTGCAATTTCGTAAGAGAATCATATCAGCAACAGGATTAAAAATGTACACTAACATAACCCAAATCAATAATGAACAAATGTGGAATTTTAAAAACTGAATAGGGAGCTGGTTACGTGGCTGGCTCTTCTAGCAATGGAATCAGCCAGGCATTAACCCCCTTCTGCAACAACCCATGGAAACAGAAAAGGGGCTGAGTGTCTCAGTTCCTCCAGATTCCTGGATCTCTGACTGGAGGTACCAATGAAGGAGACTATTCAAGTTGCAACCATAATGTATGTGGTTTACAGATGGGGCAAGTATTCAGAAGTGGGGACTTCAAAAGTGAATCCACCTGACTGAAAAGTTGCATTCTGTTTTGACCCATGACTCAAGCCATACAGGTTCCACACACCTTTTGTTGGTGGTCAGGCAAGCCAGCTCTTCTTCCTGTGCATGTGGGTGAGAATCAAGCTCTTTCCTGCTTCCCATTACCTCCCATCCCCTTTTCACAAGTGAAATGTTTTTGATTCGCTTGCAAAGTGGGGCAGGGATCTCTGCCATATGGATATGGCGTGCATTCCTTCTGAGTGCTTGCAAAACTACTTGATGTCTCCCAAGTATTTGCAAGGAATGCTTGCCACAACTAACTGGATTTTTGAAGGGAACAGAGGGTATTCATTCACCCCTAATGTCTTTTTCAGATTTAAGATTCTGCTCCCCCTTGTTTTACCTTTATTCTCGGGTTGAATACACAAGACAATTTAACACAGTGTACATAGAACCCCATGGGGAACAGCTGCAGCACTGGGGGACTAGAGAAGACCTGCCCTGGAAGTGAGTACCTGAGCATCTGGGTGCTTGCTTGCTTGCTCCTCTGGGTTGCAGTCTCTCGAAACAGCTGAAGTCCCTAGTAAGTGCTGCAAGGACTGGAACCACCTGCCTGACTCTGACTCCAGAGAGAGGCTGCAGTCAATCTTGCAGCCTCTTGCATCAGCTGCTGGCTGGGTCAGGGGGCATAAAAGCCCAGCTGCCCTTAGGGAGTCCCAAGGGTGAGGGAGCTACCCCCTTCCATTTTTTTTAGACCAATCTAGAGGAGATTGGTAGTGGGGAGGGTGTATGGCGCATGTGTAGTTCCTTTGCAGGATAAGAGCATGTGCAGTGAACTAAACAATAGGAGAAAGTCACCAGATGCTCTCGGAGTGAGAGTCTGCAACTGGCAGAAGGCTGGCCCTCCCTGGGTGTGAGACAGGGGGTGGAGTAGATGTGCCCTGTGTGAAAGATATTGAGTGGGTCTGACTGTTCCCAATTTTAACAGAGGCCTACTGGGATAACTGGTTCAGGCAGGTTTTGCTGGTGGGCTCTTGTTGGGTCCATAATTATACATTTTAGTTATTTATTATTTGATTTATATCCTGCACTTCCTCCCAGCAGGAGCCCAAGGCGGCTTAGGAGGAGTCTTAGCAAGGAGAAACATGGGTGATGGCACCCAAGTTCCAGTGATCATGGGTAGAGGAGGTATAGCCATGGGGATGTAGTGAACTACCACAGAAGACGAAGGCGAGGCTATCTATGCCTTGTTCCTTGCTCCCACTCCTCTCATGGATGGCTTTCTTGTTGCTCATCTGCCAGATTGGTACATAATAAGACCACACTCATCCATGATTTGATCATGGATGAAGATGCCGATTTGGTGTGCCACCAATTTGGTGTGCTCACCTGGGTGGGTGAGCTGGGAGGAGTTGATCTGACCCAGCTTCACCCACCTGGATACTCAGTGCAACACCACCACAGGCTGCAGGGATGGGGGGGGGAGGAGTTGCTGTGGTCTACATAACTTCCATCTCTGTCACCAGGAAACCAGTCTGTCTTGGAGCTGGCTGTGAGGGCCTGCACCTGGTGTCAGGACAAGGAGACAGTAAATTAGGGTTGCTGCTGGTGTACCATCCACCCTGCTGCCCAGCAGCTTCTCTGACCAAGCTGGTGGAGACTGTCTCGGTTGTGGTGATGGAGGAGCCCAGAACAATAGTCCTGGGTGATTTCAATATCCATGCTGAGGCTGCCTCTAGTGTTCTCGCTCGGGACCTCATAGCCGCCATGAAGACCATGGGACTGTCTCAACTTGTCACTGGCCTGACGCATAGGGCAGGGCACACCCATGGGTTTTTTGCTCAAGATGGAGGAAGAGGTGGTCTGGAGATGGGGTGGTGGATGTCACCCCATTGTCGTGGTTAGACCACTTCCTGGTGAAGTTTAGACTTATGGCTAGGATCCTCTCCTGCAGGGGTGATAGACAGATTAAGATGGTCCGCCCCCGGAGACTTACGAAATCCACTGGATCCTGAATGCCCTGGGAGAGTTCCCAGTAGATAGAGCAGGTGACCCTGTTGAAGCCCTTGTCACACTGTGGAACAGTGAGACGTGTTGGGCTCTTGACACAGTTGCCCCTGAGCCCCCCTCCAGCACTGTGGAGCCCGGTTTGCACCTTGGTACACCAGTGAGCTAAGGGCAATGAAACAGGCTATACAATAGCTGTGAGGCTGATCGGGCATGAGTAAAACATAATAACTGTGCCTACTGTACAGCAGTGAGGGTAGCAAAGAAGGCACACTTCTCTGCCACCATTGCATCCTCAAGTAGCCGTCCAGTGGAGCTTTTCTATATTGTCAGGGGTCTGTTGACATCAACTCCAGGAAATGGAGTTTTAGACCCTTCAGAGGCCCACTGTGAATTGTTTGCAAGGCACTTTGAGAGTAAAGTTACCCGCCTCTGTAGCAATCTTGATGCCCCATCCACATCTACTGTAGTCCCCAATGAGGTGTCCAGTGCAAAGTCTGCTGCAACTTCTTGGGAACAGCTTCAGTTGATGTGGCCTGATGATGTGGACAAGGGGCTTGCAACAATGCTGCCAGAAACATGTCCTCTTGACCCTTGCCCTTCTTGGCTTATTCAAGCTTACCGAGGGGGTTTGACCGAGTGGATCCAGGGTGTGGTCAACGCATCATTGCGGGGGGGAGTGGTTCCAGCAGCCCTGAAAGAGGCGGTGATTCGACTGCTCCTGAAAAATCCCACCCTGGATCCATTGGTTTGCGACAACTACTGCCGGGTTGCAAATACCTCCTTCTTAAGGAAGGTGATTGAGAGAGTTGTGGCGCAGCAATTGCAAGTACTCTTGGATGAAACAGATTCTCTTGACCCATTCCAATCTGGGTTCAGGCCTGGTTATGGAAGTGAATCGGCCTTGGTCGCCCTGATGAATGACCTGTATTGGTAGACTTTATTGGGAGAAGGACAGTGGGAGTGTTACCCTGTTATTCTTACTTGATCCCTCATCAACTTTTGATACCATTGACCATGGTATCTTTCTGGCCCAACTTGGTGAGATGGGTATTGGAGGCACTGTTTTACAGTGGTTCTGATCCTATCTCCAGGGCCATTTTCAGAGAATTGGGTGATTGTCTTTTGGACCCCTGGCAGTTGTGCTGTGGGGTGCCACAGCATACTATCTTGTCCCCCATGCTGTTTAACATCTATATGAAGCTCTTTGGAGCAGTCATCAGGAGATTTGGGCAAGGTGTCAGCAGTACGCTGACGATACCCAGCTCTATTTCTCTGTAACATCTGAATCAGGAGAGGTCGTGCATGCCCTGGACTGCTGCCTGGACTCAGTGGTGGGCTGGTTGAGGGTCAATAAACTGACTCTCAGTCCTAGCAAGACGGAGACACTGTGGGTTGGTAGTTCCCAAGTTTGGATAATTGGTCAGTTGCCTGCTTTGGATAGGGTCATACTCCTTCTGAAAGAGCAGGTCCGTAGTCTGAAGTGCTCCTGGACCCATCTTTGTTGCTAGAGGCCCAGTTGACCTCCTTGGCTCGGAGTACCTTTCACCAGCTTTGGATGGTAAGATAGCTGTGGCCGTTTCTGGACAGGGATAGCCTGACCACTGTTGTCCATGCACTGATAACCTCCAGGTTGGATTAGTGTAATGCACTCTATGTGTGGCTACCATTGAGGTTGGTCCACAAGCAGCAGCTGATGCACAATGAGGCAGCAAGACTGCTCACTGGAGCAGGTTATTGCCAACTTGTCACTTCGCTACTGAAAGAATTGAACTGGATACCTATTAGCTATTGGGCTAAGTTCAAGGTTCTAGTTTTGGTTTACAGAGCCCTACACAGCCTGTGACCAGGATACCTGAAAGACCATCGTATCCCTTATATACCCAGTCGATCACTGCGCTCTGCAGGTGAGGGCCTCCTGCAGATACCATCTTATCAGAAGGTCCGTTCTGCACAACAAAGGAAAAGGACCTTTAGCGTAGTGGCATCAACCCTTTGGAATTCCCTCCTCTTAAATATTAGTCAGGCACCATCTCTGTGTCTTTTCGGTGCCTACTGAAGACGTTCCTCTTTCAACAAGCCTTTTAAGTAGAGACCTTATCCCAGCCTGCATCTGTGCTGGAATTGCTTTTTAATACATTTTTAAACCTTCTTGTCAAAATGTTTTTAAACCTTTTTTAAAAAAATGTTTTTAAAGATGTTTTGTTTTAATATGTTTTAATGGTTGTTTTAATATATTTTAAAGTCTGTTTTTATGATGTTTTAAAGTGTTTTTAGTGCTTTTGTTTGCCACCTTGGGCTCGTACTAGGAGAAAGGGAGGGATATAAATCAAATCAAATCAAATCAAAACAGAGAGGGGGGGGAGGGAGGAAGGAAGGAAGGAAGGTATACTGGCAATCTGTAACATCCTGCCAAGTGGCTGGGAGAATTTTACTACACATGAACACTTCATCAAAACTTTAAAGGGAGTGAGACAACTCCAGGGCAATGAATCTAGTCAGTGAGCTAGTCACAACACACTAACAAACTGATTCTACACGTTTATTCCCTAATTCTGCTGAACTCAGTGGGACTTGTTGAGCATGCTTAGGACTCTAGTCTAGGATCAAATTCCTGCTGTTGCTCATCTGAGTGGCAAAATGCCCAGTGACTTTAAGAAAGGGGACATAAGGAGATTATCTCTTATTTCTAAAAAGGGCTAAAGGGGATCAAGTTCCTTCTTTAGAGGAAGGATCATTGCTCAGTAGTAGTACATGGAAGGTCCCAGGCTCAATCTTTGGGATCTTTAGTTAAAACAGGCAGGCAGGAGGTGATGGAAAAGATGATTGTCAGAAACCCTGGAGACTGCTTATCAGAGTAAACAATACTGGTCAAACAGTCTGACCTGGAATAAGACAGCATCCTGTGTTCCAAGCCTACTGTTTACTAAACTAGCACTTCTACGTTTGAATTAAGTTGTTCCCATTCTCTTTAAAGACACATTCTTTCCTTAGCCCCAGGATAATCCATGTAATATAATGTACCTTTGTAGTTCCACAATACAATATTTCAATTAATTGGGAAAGTTAATGAACATAGCAGAGAAGGGCGTGCACTGTTGCGCTCAGGTCCTGCTTTCAGGCTTCCCAATGTGCATCTGGTTGGCCACTGTGAGGATCCAGCCTGATCCAGCAGGGCATTTCTTGTGTTCTTATATTATGTGAGAGACCCTCTAGCTAATTCTATATCAACCAGGCAACCTGCCAGCTCACTATGACTTGTTAGAGGCAAGTGCACTAATTCCTCTTCCCTCTAATTCCCCCAAATTCAAGAATCGCATTAGGTTCTTAAACTGCTATTACCATCTTTGGTTTCTGTCAGTTCTGTGTGTCCATCAGTGCTGCTTCCACTTTCTGATGCCACCAGGTATCTCTCAGATGTCTCCACCTGCAAACAAGAAGCACGAATGAGATCCACAGCACAAACAACAGAGCAGCAACAAAGTAAGGGCTGAAATACTGCTCTTTCCACTGAGAAAACCCCTCTGCATTTGTGAAAATTAGTTTGGAAGAGGTCACAGAGGGGCTACATAAATACTATCAGAAACAATTCATCCACGGGGACAGCATTTGGCCCATAAATATATATATATATAGACATTTCTAGTTCTCATGAGCATCTAGTAAGAATCCTTTTGTCTTGTTGCATGCAGTTGCTCTGGGTAGGCACAATCTTCCTTGGTCATAATGGCTCCTGATATTTTCTTTATAGCTGTTTGAAAAGGCACCCATGCTTATGCCCAATTCAAATCAACTGTAGGAGGCAATTTTTTCCCAGGGTTTACTATTCTGTTCTCCCTGCCATATCCTGTAAGGCTTTCTAGCTATGAATGTTTCTGTGTGGTCTCCATGTAATGTTGATAACTGATGTTGGTAGACCTGGGGCAGTATGCAATAAAGTCAGTCTACAACGAAGTTTCCATTTTACCTGGTGTTTGCTTTTGTCTTACACCTACAGGGAAATCCAAAATTCTAGCCTTCCAGAATGTTCATTAATTTAATTCTTTCATCTGGATTTGGACACCATTAAATTGACAAGCTCTCAAGAAGCAGATTTCTGCTTGAAATAAACTGGCAGCAGGACACCGTGCCAATTGGGCTTCTTTGAGCAAACACAGGCTCTCTGCTGAGGTACATTTCAACCATTTTCCTATTTTGATGATGGACATTACTTTTCTATATAATCAGATGCAATAAAAAAATGTGATGCAACAGAAGATTTTAAAAGCAACTCTTTCAACATCATCTCTCTTAAGAGATAAGACATACTTTGGGATAACTAAGTCGCTGGAAGTCTGGAACATACTGATTGCCTTCACACAATCCATCCGGATAGAGTCCACTTGTCTCTTGGATTACCTATGGAAAAGGAGAAGAAGAACCAAGATGCGAGAAAGTTCTTATCCCGTGGCCATTCCTGTCTTTTTGTTCTGTTAAATAAGTTCTCCAGTTCATTGACACACAGTTCAATTTATGCAAAACCACTCTGGGTTAATATGCAGATAAGCTGAGCTCCCTCAAAAAGCTCTGGTTGATAGAAGAGCCTAGAATGGTCATATAAACCAGGGATGGGGAACCTATGGCACTTCAGATGTTTCTAGGCTATCCTCTCCCATTAGCCCCAGCTAGCATGGCCAATGGCCAGGGATGATGGGAGTTGTAGTTCAACAACATATGGTGGGCCACAGGATCCCCGTTCCTGATATAAACAATGCACAAACCTAAAGGACATGCCTGACCAGAGCCAACACAATTTCAAGCGAATTCAGGATAGCTTCTTACGCAACAGTGCAGAATGTCAGCTCTTCACTGAGACAGCAGTGTCGGTGGGGGTGCAGGCAGGGCTGGAGATTCCTTGGTAATTGCCAGGCCGTAAGTCCTCAGCCGGCAGCTTGGCTATAAATCTGCCAGGCTAGCAAGGAGGAAGCAAGATAAGGGCAGAGGCCATTCGAAGCTTACGTGCCAAGCCAGAAATCCAGAAGAGACGTCAGTGAAGGTCTGGGTCTAGTTTGCCGAGAGATCAGTCCAAGTCAAGGTTCAGGGGATAGGAAGACACACAGTGGTCACGCCTGACGTTGTAGTCAGCAACAAGCTGAAGCCAAGGTTTGACTTTTAAGGAGCAGGTTTGTCAGCAGGTGTGAGCCATCAGCGTTTTGGCCTTAAGTGGACAGGCCTGCCCCTCTTCTGCCTGACCTTCTGCTGTCTACGTTCTGCAGGTGAGGGGGGGTATCCTGTTCACTGACTGCGTCTGGCTGAAGGGCTTCAGCTGTGTCTGGGGTGCTCTGCAGCTGAGGGGGAGAAGGAGCTGGGTTCTCAGGAGTTTCCTCCATTTCTCCTTCTGGGTCTGCTGCTTCTGGGTCTGCTGCTGTTACTCCCGAGTCATCCTCGTCTGATGAGTCCTCTGACGGGGCCATGACACTGAACACCACATGAGCCACATAAGAGTTGGCAACTTTTTAAACCATTTACTCTTGCTGTGCCTTTAAAAGCCACTGCCTGCAGGCTATTAGCAGATTTCCATGCTATAAAAAGCTGCATCGACCCTATCTAATGTCTGCAGATCAAACAGTTATTAGAAGGCACAAAAGACCAATCTGATCCTTTGATATAGTGTTTGGTAGTTGAGCATCTCTACCCAAGTAGAAATCCTGGTGAGCAAATTCGCCCACATCCTCATAGCAAAACTGGAGGTAAAAATTATTTCTTGGACTTGAGCCTGCAAGATAACAGTGCAGGTGATGCAAAATTTGACATTAAAAAACTTTTCAGCAATACCACTGGGTTGGTTGTATGTGTGTATGTGTAGGAGTGGGCAGGAAATGTGTATGCTATGTAGAGTAAATAAAACTTTGTCAACAATAGGAAAAACCAAGGACTCCTTCAAAAGAACTTCCCTCTGAACTGGTTTTAAGCTAGACTGCTAAGGTTCCTTGAAGTACATCAAGATCAGCCTCTGGAACTTTATTGTCTCTTAACTTTTTTTTTTGTACTTATGTGTTTAAATCTAGATTATTTTCTTCTGTAGTAATAAATTTATTCTATGTTTGCTAAACTGTTGATTTTTGTCCTATTTGAAATTACTATATTGTGTAAACTGACTCCTATCCCAATGTTTTGTATTTTGATATTTTGAATGTTTGTTTTAAGCCACTTTGGGCACAGCTCACTGTGGAAAAGTAGCATATAAATAAATTCAATCAATCAAAAGAGAACAAAAAATACAAATACGAAGGGAGATTAGTTTTCAACTATACCTTTTTATCATGTACCATTTATGGGTGACTGACATGAAGAGAAGAGGGATCTGCCTCAATTTCCTATTGAATCTTTTTTTTTTTTGGTCTCCTTCTGGTATCATACTGAAAGGAAGACTCTGCCGGCATTCCACGTTATACTCTCATGCAGTGGTGTAGTGGAGGAGCAGCACAGCAGAGTGCACCTCAGGGAGTTTTTCAGTGTAAGAAAAACATCATCTAGAGAGCACCAAGATAAATTGATTGTCCCTTCTTGTAAGCAAATGGGTTGGCAAGTGAATGATAATGAGGCTTTCAAATTTTACTATTCTTTGTGGCAGATAAGCATAGAGGAAGTCAGAGAATGAGAAAAATAATCGAGCAGAAGCTGCATATTTCTTTCCTTTCCCTTAACGGAGTTTCTATTTTTTTTCTAATAAAAAACCAAAGGTTGCATTTCAGCTGACTAAAGAGCTGTTGTTAAAGCTCAGTGGGTACTATCCAATGACATCCTAATCAGAGCAGACCTACGGAAATCAATGGACATAAGTTACATTAATTTCATTGGGTCTACTATTTATAGCTAACACTGGATACCACCAAATGTGTTTTGCTACATTCATAATTGTACAGAATTGGAAACTATGTACAGAATTGCATTCTCCTTGGGGGCTTGGCTATGAGAGCTGTCACAATGAGCTCATGCACTTCAAAAAAAAATCCCACTACACCACTTGCTTCTCAAATGACACTGTAGAATGAGGCACAGATGCCCAAGTGCAAAATACACAATTCAGAATTAAGATCGCAGATACACAACATATGGCACCTGTCCCTTTAAAATACTAGGGAGCAGTATGAATATTCACAGTTTTCCCATCTTCAGTGCTCACCATCAGGTATTGTTTGGCAGTTCATTACCACAAGTAAAACATTTATTAGACCATTCACATTCATGGAATCTCCATCCTTCCTCCTCTTGCCAAACATCCGTCCGTGGGAGAGGGAAAGAATTTTTGTATTGTGTCTCCCCAAAAGGATGATGATGCAGTGCAATAGCTTCTGTAATGAGGAGTCTTTTCTATTCATGGTAGTTCCCCATATGATTTAGATAATGGAGGGAGCCTCCACATGCAGAACAGACTCCCTGCTGCAGAAGCAATGGCAAACAGGACAACAGCAGCCACATGACGTGGCCGTGAAGCCCCTATCACCACACTTAATTTCTTGGGAACATAGGTACCTGCCTTATACTATGTTGGAGGACTGGTCTATCTAGCTCAGTATTGTTTACATCGGGGTGGGGAACTCGCAGCCTTCCAGATTTTGTTGGACTTCAGCTCCCCCCTCCCCAACAGGGCCGATAGCCAAGGATGAGGGGAGTTGGGAGTCGAACAGCATCTGGAGGACAACAGGTTCCTCATCCCTTCTCTACATTTACTAACAGTGGCTCTCCAGGTTTCAGACAGGGGTTCTCCCTGGCAATGCCAGGGACTGAACCTGGGACCTTTTGCATTAAAAGCATGTGATCTACCTCTGAACCACAGCTCTTAATGCAAGTAGTGGTGAAGCAGGCTAATACATTAGCCAAATTAGGATGCTAAAACCCACAAATGAAATAAATCTCTCCATGTGCCCAAAATAACAAGATTTGTAAAATACAGGCACATTTCCCCTATGACTTTACCTTTGAGTTTCTCTTTGCTGACACATTTCCCACACATTTAAACAAAAGTAACAGTACAGAAAAAATGGTGCTAAAATGTTCCTCTGTAGAGTTGTCTTTTTAAAAACCAATCAGACAATGCTGGTTCTTTCTGAGCTCTTACTGAAGAAAGACTCCATTATTGCTTGAAAGGTTGGGTTATGAAGTTCCCCTTCATCCTCCCACATGTAAAGGCCAAAGGGAGTTGCTTCGATGTGCTCTTGTATTTGTCATGGCAAAAAACCCAGCAAAGAAGGGTTAAGAACTGAAGGGAGTTTATTTGCAGTACAAAAAACATAAAAATGTGTGGAGACAAGAGAGCTCCATCTAAGTAAGATAGTGTAAACTGAAGTAAAGTCCCCTTCTGGGTTTTGCCTATGATGCCACTTGTGTTATAAAGAGTGGAGCTTCACTCGTGGAAGAGATGGAGTGGAGCTTCATGAGTGGAACCACACTCATGGAAGGGGGAGGCAAATTTGGCCCATTTCCCCTCCCCCCTTAAATCTGTTCCAGAGGTTTGGGAGACCCTCTGGAACAGCATGGGAGGTGGTGAAGGAGGCTGTAGGGGGAAAAATCAATTAAAATTACCTTCCCTGCCTCCTTTCTGTTAACAGGAGCTTCAATGGCTACTACAGGCGGGCCCCGCTTATACGGCAGGTTCTGTTCCGGACTCTCACCGTAAAGTGGAAATCGCCGTAAAGCAGAACCCCAATGAGTATAATGGGGCGTGACATGCGAAAATGCCACAAAAGTGGCAAAATTGGCTTTAAAATGGGGAATGAAGGCCGCCGCATTAGCGGAATGCCGGGAAAGCGAAGCTCCGGTAAGTGGGGCCCTACTGTAGCCATGATGGCTATGTTCTACCTCCACTGTCAGAGGCTGTATGCCATTGCGGAAAACTGCAGGAGGGGAGAGTGCTGTTGCACTCAGGTCCTGTCTGCAGACTTTCCATAGGTGGCCACTGTGAGAACAGAATGGTGGACTAGATGGGCTTTTGGCCTGATCCAGCAGGGCTCTTATGTTATGACAGCCAGTGTGGTCTAGTGGTAAGAGTGTTGGACTGGGACCTGGGAGACCAGGGTTCAATTCCCCACTCAGCCATGAAGCTCACTGGGTGACCTTGGGCCAGTCACTGTCTCATCAACCTAACGTACCTCACAGGGGTGTTGTGAGGATAAAATCAGGAGAGGAAGAACCCTGTTTGTACACCTCCTTGAGCTCCTTGGAGGAAAGGTGGGGATATAAATGGAATAATAAATAAAAATTGTGCTGGATTCAGCCCTTTCTACATATGGAAGGGACCCCCCTCAGAACACAAGGAAGGACTCCTTCAACCTGAGGAAGGGCTGTATTGGATGTAACCTCAAGGCAGCAGCAATACCATGACTGAGAAATATCCTGAAACAATCTCATACAGAGGAACATAGAAAGCTGCCTTATACCAGGTCTTTGTCATTTAACTCAATGTTGTCTGCACTGAATGGCAGCAGCTCTGCAGGGTCTCAGACAGAGGTTGTTCACATCACCTGTTCCTTGATCCTAACCATGTGCTCCATCATGGAACTATGGTCCATCCCCAAGTTGCCCTGGGAATGCACTCTAATCTGAGTGGGGAAAGTAACAAGTTCAGACTACAAAACTCCTTGCACTGCTTACCCCTGTGAAGAAGGAGCCAGGGACTAAACAGAACACCAAAGTGGCATTCCGCTTCTCTTGGGCTCCTGAAATATCACCAGGCATAGCCAATATTTCTATGACTTTCTCCCACTACAGCAGCCTGAGGGCCACATTGCCTTCTGGGCAACCTTCCAGGGGCCACATGCCAGCAGTGGGTGGGGCCAGAGCAGTGAATGTAAATTATACCTTCTCATGCACCCCTCTCTATTCTCCATCCAGAGAAGCAAGAGTTTAAGGACACATTCCAGCCAGGCAAAAATACTCACAGAGGGTGTGAAGCAGGATCATGAGGGGGCATGGATAGGAAAGGGGTCTGGCCAGGGAACTGTTCCAACAGCCAGACAGAGAGGTTTGGAGGGTTGTTCTCCACCCCTGTTTTATAGCCTTCAGAATTAGAAACATTTTTTAAAAAGGAGATAACAATATTCTGAACCTCAGGAGGTTAAATTCTGGGCCAGATACTGACTTCTGTGCAACTAAAGTATGACTGTAAGCACATGACATCTCTATGGCCTGAAGACAGTTGCAGATAGATCGGTCCACTCACCCTGAGCCACTGTTCTGCCTGGTCCTTACTCTGCAAACCCAGCACAATTACATCTGCATTCATGGGGATGATTTTCAGCTTATGTTCCTGCTTTCTCACGTTCTTTGCCTTGTGGATGACGCTGCAGCCCAACAAATTAACATCCAGCTGAGGATTTTGGTCCTTGGAAGACTTGTAGCACTGGGAAAAGGAGGAGTCAGGTAGTTTAATGGAGAGAAAACATGGGTCATTGCCTAACAGAAAAATATCGAAGAGAGGAAACAAACTTGCTGTTTAAACCATGGAAGTAAATAATAGTGAGCCCAAAGGCCTTGGGTTTCTGAGTATGTACATGTGAAGGAATTGGAGTTTGCTGTGATGGACTGTTATTATGGATTATGGCGTTTTTATGGGATACTGTGTACAATATGGGAATGCATGGTTTTACTTGTTTCTTCATTAGGGATTATAGGGTTAACCTGCGCAAATCACTTGGCCTGGCTGATCACATGACCTGGCCTGGGGGACACAACTAATAAGGAAGTGTGACCACCACTGCTTATGTGTAGAAAGTCACATCCCAGTCTGGACCATTCATTACTTCCTGTGACCAACTGGGGTGGGGTATATGATTGACAGGGACAGAATAGCCATCCTGGAGGTTTTTAGATTAAGATGGGTCTCATCGGGATAAGGTGCCTGGGAGATAGGTAGATGTTTGCTGAGTTTGGAAGGAAGGCTTCAAGGAACAAAGGGCTATTTGTGTGCAAGGAGTTCTACTGTGAGCCTGGTGAGTTTAGGGACTGTTCAGACTAGGGCAAGTGGATTGTGTTTAACCAATTTTATTTTGGTTTTGCTCCAAAAGGATATTCTGTCTTTCTGTAATTTGGGGACACTGCATTTCTTTCCCTATAACTTTTGTTTGGCTTAAACACCACATTTTTTCTGTCTTAAACCTGGTCTGGCCTCACTTTATTTTTACCACCCATGTCTGAAGCCATTATACTGTGCTATGTCAAGAAGCTTCGGGGAGACTCAGTGAAGGTTTTAATCTTTGTTATTATTATTAGACTGATTAATAAGGGGCATCCTTAAAATCTCATCACACACTCCCCCTTATTTGGCAGCAGCAAATCCTTAAAGGGAAGAAGGATGGGCAGAGCAGAGGGGTACACTCTTGAGTTGTGACTGGATCCCCCTTCCCCAGAAGGCCAGAGACCCAGAGTGGCTGGGTGTGGCCGTCACAGTACATAATTTTATATCTAACACCGTCACCACCTTGACGGCATCCAGATATTGCTGGACTCCACCAGCTCCCATCAGCATGGCCAGCAGTACTGTGTTGGCTGGAGCTGATGTGGGGTGGAGTATACATCAATATCTGAGGTTGGTGAAGGTAGATATCCCTATATCTCTAAAAATAGAGAGAGGGAGAGAGAGAGGGAGAGAGAAGGAGAGAGAGAGAGAGAGAGAGAGATGAATATAGAATGAATGGGGGCCACTACGACAAAATCAAAACCATCCACCCAGGGATGTAATTGTGCAGGGTATCTTAGACCCTTTACTTTTTTGGGAGCAGGGTCCCAGCAGGTTCCCTATGTCACCAGCATTCTACAAGCCAAGCATGAAAGAGGACAGCGTTAGCACTGATAATAGTCTTCTCAGTGTTTGACTTGCCTCCTTTCACTCTGATTGGCTCCAGTCACCAGGAAAGGACCAGGAAGCATGTTAGAAGACTCTTCTCAGTGCTAACACTCTCCTCTTACGTGTTTATTGGTTCCTAGGCATTAACAAGGATCTCATTCTCAACCCCACAGCAAAAAATAAAGCGGGGGGGATGGCTGTGATTAACATGTAGGGACCCTGCATTTCTGAATTTGCCACTTCACTACAGCATCCATCCAATGCAGGATGGGAAGGCTTCAGAAATGATACAAAGGCTCACAGCTTAGTGAAAGAACTACTGGTGAAATTCTATAAATTCCATAAAATGGGCATAGTTGTACTGTAAGATTTGTTACATAATTTTATTTATTTATTTATTTATTTCATTTTTAAACCGCCCATAGCGAATAGCTCTCTGGGCGGTGAACAAAACAAGATTAAAATACAATATTACAATAAAATTACAATAAAATCAGCAACAAGTTAAACGAAAAAAAAAAAATGAAATGAAACACATTGCACATTAAAATGCCTGGGAGTATAGCCAGGTCTTAACCTGGCGCCTAAAAGAAAGTACCGAAGGCGCCAGGCGTATCTCCACAGGTAGGCTGTTCCACAGTTCGGGGGCCACCACAGAAAAGGCCCTAGATCTAATAACAATCCTCCGGGCATCCTGATGAGTTGGTACCCGGAGGAGGGCCTTGGATATTGAACAAAGTGAACGGGTAGGTTCATAGCGGGAGAGGCGTTCCACAAGGTATTGTGGTCCCACACCGTGTAAGGCTTTATAGGTCAACACCAGCACCTTGAATCTGGCTCGGAAACCAATAGGCAGCCAGTGCAGGCGGGCCAGGACAGGTGTTATATGCGCAGACCAGTGGGTCCTCGTTAACAACCTGGCTGCCGCATTTTGCACTTGCTGAAGTTTCCGAACGGTCTTCAAGGGCAGCCCTACGTAGAGCGCATTACAGTAGTCCAGTCTAGAGGTTACCAGAGCGTGAACAACTGAGGCGAGATCGTCACTGTCCAGATAGGGGCGTAGTTGGGCTACTAAGCGAAGATGGTAAAACGCATTCCGTGCCACCGAAGCCACTTGAGCCTCAAGCGACAAGGAAGGGTCAAAAAGGACCCCCAAGCTACGAACCTGTTCCTTCAAGGGGAGTGTAACCCCATCTAGAACAGGATGAACATCCACCATCTGGGCAGGTAAAGAGCTCACCAACAGTGTCTCAGTCTTGTCTGGATTAAGTTTCAGTTTATTAGCTCTCATCCAGTCCATTATCGCGGTCAGGCAACGGTTCAGCACATCAACAGCCTCACCTGAAGAAGGTGAAAAGGAGAAGTAGAGCTGCGTGTCATCAGCGTACTGATGGCAACGCACTCCAAAACTCCTGATGACCGCACCCAGAGGCTGCATGTAGATGTTAAAGAGCATGGGGGACAAGACCGACCCCTGAGGGACTCCACAATGGAGAGTCCAGGGTGTCGAGTGATGTTCCCCAAGCACTACCTTCTGGCGACGATCCGCTAAGTAGGAGCAGAGCCACTGCCAAGCAGTGCCCCCAACTCCCAACTCCGCGAGCCTCCCCAGAAGGATACCATGGTCGATGGTATCAAACGACGCTGAGAGATCAAGGAGAATCAACAGAGTCACACTCCCCCTGTCCCTCTCCTGACAAAGGTCATCATACAGGGCGACCAAGGCTGTTTCAGTGCCAAAACCAGACCTAAAACCGGATTGAAACGGATCCAGATAATCGGTTTCATCCAAGAGCGCCTGGAGCTGGCCGGCGACCACCCGCTCCAGGACCTTGCCCAAAAAGGGACATTTGCCACCGGTCTATAGTTGTTCAAAATATCTGGGTCCAAAGAAGGTTTCTTTAGAAGAGGTCTCACTACTGCCTCCTTGAGACTACCAGGGACTACTCCCTCTCTCAAGGAGGCGTTTATCACCTCTTTGGCCCAGCCTGTGGTTACAGCCCTGCTGGCCTTCACCAGCCAAGATGGGCAAGGATCAAGGGCAGACGTGGTCGCCCGCACCATTCCAAGCACCTTGTCCACTTCCTCGAGCTGCACCAACTGAAACTCATCCAACAATGAATGACAAGACCGCACTCTGGACACTTCAATGGAGTCATCTGTCATAACATCAGAGTCTAAGTCCCGACGGATGCAAGCAATCTTATCCTGGAAGTGCTCCGCAAATTCGTTGCAGCGAGCTTCCGATGTTTCCTTAGTATCAGGAGGGCCAGAATGTAAAAGCCCTCGTACCACCCTAAAAAGCTCCGCTGGGCGGCAAAGAGATGATCTAATGGTGGCAGCAAAATATGACTTTTTTGCCGCCCTAACCACTTTTACATACAACTTAGTGGAAGCACTCACCAAAGAATGACTACATCCGTCAGGAGTTCGCCTCCACCTGCACTCTAGCCTCCTTCTCTCTTGCTTCATCACTCTCAGCTCCGGGGTATACCACGGTGCTGTATGAGTTCTGCACCGAAGGGGGCACGCGGGAGCGATCATGTCAATGGCCCGGGTTATCTCCGCATTCCACAGATCGACCATGGCCTCGACAGGAGCACCAGTGCTATCAGCCGGAAAAACTCCCAGAGCGCTCTGGAAAGCAACAGGATCCATAAGCCTCCGGGAGCAGACCAACTTAATAGGTCCCCCACCTCTGCAGAGGGAAAGGGTTGCCGTAAGTCTAAAACTCAGCAAGCGGTGATCTGTCCATGACAATGGAGTAGATGAAAAATACCCCACCCTCAGATCACCATCTCCATGACCAGTGGCGAAGATCAAATCAAGAGTATGTCCTGATACATGTGTCGGGCCAGTAACAATTTGAGACAGCCCCATGGTTGTCATGGAGGCCATGAAGTCCTGAGCCGCCCCGAGCAAGACAGCCTCGGCATGAATGTTGACATCCCCCAGTACCACAAGTCTGGGCGATCTCAACAATACCTCCGAGACTATCTCCGTCAGCTCAGCCAGGGAAGCCATTGGGCAGCAAGGTGGGCGGTACACCAATAGTATTCCCAATCTGTCTCCTTGGCCCAGCACAAGATGAAGACACTCCAAACCAGTCGCCGTCTGGACAGGGTGCTTAGTGAGAGAGAAAGAACTCCGATAGACCACAGCAACCCCACCTCCCCGGCCCTCAGATCTACCACAGTGCTGCACCGAATACCCAGGTGGGCAAAGCTGGGAAAGAGCAACTCCTCCCTGCTCACCCACCCAGGTTTCGGTAATACACACAAGGTCGGCACCCTTCTCCACAATCAAATCGTGGATAAGGGGGGTTTTATTAACGACCGACCTAGCATTTAAAAGCAGCACCTGGAGATCCGAGAGCTGGCTGACAGTACAACCAACAGTCCTGTGGATAGGAGGAGAACTGGAACAAGGCACAGACACAACTTGTCTGGGACGAGTTCCCCTTACCTGGCACGTTCTCCTCCCAACGCCATACCTCCCATTACCCGTCACAACGTTAATTGGGGCCCCCGAAAATCTCCCTGCGAGGCCCAAGGCATGTTCTCCCAGGCACATCTTAAAATAAATCTAATACAGCAAAACACTTAAACAACATAAACACAAACACACATTCACTCAATCTCATTCACACAACAACAGACAGACAAACAAACAAACAAATTAAAACACAGCCAAACTTATTGCAAGTTATAAAACGGAGGGGAGGCATTCCTGATCCCAAAAATAACGCTAAAAGGTGATTAAAAGGTGTTAAAAGAAACATATGGTGGCGGAGCTCCAGCCGTAGCGAGCTCTTACGCCGCCATCTTCATTATGCCCAGCAGCAGATCTTCCCAGTACAAGCAGTTCAATGAGAAGCGCAGCAATGATGACAATCAAAAGAAGACAGGAGCAAACAGCAATAATAGCTCTCACTCCCTGGGCAGCTGGAACAAATGCTGTGTGTAAGAACCAAAGTAGCAGCCACAGCTGCTCTCTTTCTCTAAGCAACAACAATGTTCCTCTTCCTGTAGGCAAAAAGGTCTCCACACGTCCCTCAGTCCGCAGTCAACATATCCCTCCAAAGGGTAGATGGAAAAAATAAACCACGGCTGGCTAAGGTTCCTGGGACCCAATCCTGCAGGATATAGTGCAAATCAAACAACAGCAATCCAACAGGGAGGGATGATGATCTTGTTTTACATTTCTTTATTGCTGTCGCCAAACTACCACACTGCTGCTGCTAACAGCTACTTCATCATATTCACACAAAATCAGCTGCAAAAATGGTGAAAATGGATTCTGGACTTGGATATTAACATGATGCATGTAAGTCTTAATTCATGAACTGAACGTAAATAGCAGAACAGGCATTAAAAACAAAAGTCATGTCTTGCTTGTGAGCTTCCCATAGGTATCTGGGAGACCACTGTAGGAAGTAGGATGCTGGAGAAAAGAGACCTTTGGTCTTACCCAGAAGGGTTTTTCTTAAGCTTTAGGAACATCAAGAAAGAGCTTTGAGGAACTGCTTCCTTCTCTGCTTTGAGAAAATAAATTATTTTAGAGACCCCACCCCCTGTTTGCTTACCAACAATCTGTTGTCCTTAATCACACACAGCTGCTTGGCCCACTGGCCTAGCCATTTTTTCCGCCAAAGGAAAGCACAGATCCGGGCATCTTTCATGAGTTCAATGGAAGCTTCAGGGGAAGGCCACTGGTGAGGGGCTGACTTGCCTTTGATGTTCTCTTCTTCATCATAAGATTCATAGGAGCTGCTGACTGCTTCCCCGTCATCTGCATCCGGGCAAAACACAACCATTAACATACACTTCTGGATCAAAGTGCCTGGCTGTGACAATGGACTGGATGAGGGCTAGTAAACTGAGGCTCAATCCAGACAAGACTGAGATGCTGCTAGTGGGTGGTCTTCTGACCAGATGGTGGATGTCCAACCTGTCCTGGATGGGGTTGCACTCCCCCTGAAAGAGCAGGTTCGTAGCTTGGGGGTTCTCCTAGAATCATCTCTGTCACTTGAGGCTCAGGTAGCCTCGGTGGCACGGAGTGCCTTCTACCAACTTCAGTTGGTGGCCCAGCTACGCCCCTATCTGGACAGGGATAACCTGGCTTCAGTTGTCCATGCTCTGGTAACCTCCAAATTAGATTACTGCAATGCACTCTATGTGGGGCTGCCTTTGAAGACGGTTCGGAAACTGCAGCTTGTGCAAAATGCAGCGGCCAGATTGGTAACAGGGACCAGATGGTCCGAACATATAAAACTGATTCTGGCCCGCTTGCACTGGCTGCCTGTATGTTTCCGAGCTCGATTCAAGGTGCTGGTTTTGACCTATAAAGCCTTACACGGCTTGGGACCACAACACCTGATGGAACGCCTCTCCCGATACAAGCCCACCCGTACACTACGTTCAAGATCAAAGGCCCTCCTCCGGGTGCCTACTCCAAGGGAAGCTGGGAGTCTGGCAACAAGGGAGAGGGCCTTCTCAGTGGTGGCCCCCAAATTATGGAATGATCTCCCTGACGACTTTCCTCTTCTCCCAGGCATTTTAGCATGTGTTTTATACTGTTTTAAATTTTTAAATTGTGGTTTAAATAGTTTTTTATAAGATCTGTTTTAAATTGTATTTGTTTTAATGTTTTTAGTTACTGTAAACCGCCCAGAGAGCTTCAGCTATGGGGCGGTATACAAGTATAATAAAATAAAATAAAATAATTAATAAATAAAGTGACTTGCTTTTTCCATGCTCCATTAGGCAAGCTGGAGAACAGCATGCATGAGAGAGAGAGAGAGAGAGAGAGAGAGAGAAGGCAAGGAGGTCTAAAGGCCTGAGAAGTGTGAGCAATCAGAATTAGTCCAATGAATATGCCATTTCCCCTTAACCTCTTCTGTCTCCCACACACTATGATCAACATATACAAACCAGAATCAGACCACAAGCCAGTGCTCCAGGGCTAGCCCAAGACATTTTGCTCCCTGAAGGGCAAGATGCCCATCCCCACCATGTGGCACACACAGCTCTATCCTCCAAAGAGGGGAACAGTCAAGTGGTGTCTGCTCCCCAGCATCTGCCATCTGAGGTTGTCGTCTCACTCTGCCTAATGGGAGGGCCGGCCCTGCAATGTTCATAACAAATGTGACAAGATGGTTGATATGAACAACCTCTCACTGGAAAAGTGAAAAGCTTGAATGGCATTCATGTGAAAAGGTTAAATGCTCTCTTTGTACTTTTTCTTTCTGTTCAGCTTTTTGCATGAAATAACCGCATTGGACAGAAGTAGTACAAATGTATGTATGAGTGTTTGTACATTCTGCACGTTATGTTGGCGATATTTTGTCTGGCTAATTAATAAAAATCAAGGTATAGTGCTACAAACAATCTCGCAGTCAAACAGGTGTGGGTTTTTTTTAGGTTGCTGACATCATTGCTTGACTAGAGGAGAAATGCAATTGAAAGGCTCCAGATTCTACTAAACTAATTGTTTCATGTTCACATGTTTGTGAAGTTTTTTTTAAAAAATGACAAGCATGTAGAAGAAATAGATGCTAACTAAATAGCAAAACTTAAACCAAGACCTCAAACGTTGCAGCTCGTGTGTTTCACCTTGAAGTCAGCTTCACACTAGCTTGTTTTGAGACAATCCAACACTAAAGATCATGTCTTCTTTCCATGTCCCATAACAAGTTTGCTCTGATCAGTATTCTGCTTTCTGATTCTTCATGTGAAAAATTAGCATCTCATTAAAGGGGGATTTAAATCCTCCCCCAAATGATCCTTATCATTGCACAAGTGTTTTCTGATGTCCATCTTGGTCATTGTCTTTCTTCCATCCTTCTGAATGGTGAAGAGTGCGCATATGCACCCATTCACGTTAAACACCTTATAGGATTCTTAGAAATTCATCTTACATTATTTCAGCTACTTCACAATTCCTGTGGCAATAACTAGAGCCCTCTGCCACTGCTGCCTTATGTTTTTCAACAAAATGATTGGTGTTTGGGACTATGAGTGCAGAGATTCAATTGCATATGTTCAGTGATATGATGCTATGACGTTTTAAATGAACAAACAAAAAAGAACAAAGAAGAAGTCCATATGTACAGGTATCATACTAAAATTAATATCAAGAAAAACTGAAATAAAAAGAAATGTAACAAGTGGCGTTGGTGCAAACCTATTTCAAAAACAATAAAACTAAGGGTAGACACACACTTGCAGTTGTGGTGGCTTCAGTGCATCTCTACCGCCGTTTTCTGAATGTGGGGACACAGGATGCTAGGCAAACTCTGCCCCTTTTACTCCAAAGCCTCAGAAGTTGAAGCTCCAGTGTGTTTCACCTTGAAATCAGCTTCAGACAGACTTCAGAACTGATTGGCCATCAACCCCGTTGCCAGTCCAAGTGTGTCCAATGGAAATGCTTTGCTGTGGGCTCAGGCAGACACAGTGATTGGCCCAAGATTTGCTGCAGGTTGTCCTAATCCCCTGGTGCATCCGCTATAGCTGCCCAATTTCCCTGCTTTTTAAAGTTCGATAGAAATATCTGTTGGCTATAAGTATGTTCTTAACCCGCAAGGTTTTTTTGCCCATAAATGATTTTTTTCCTTTTTAATCTGGGAGGTAAGAAATGGGATCCTGTGCAAGTTTGCTGAGAATGGACTGACCATTTGCATGCTTATTGAGTTCAGTGGGATTTACTCCCCTGCAATCATCCTTAGGATAGGTGAAACTGACCATAGGGGATGGGGAGAGGAGGAAGGGGATGGGAGTAGGCAGGACAGGGAGGAGGAGGGCAGGTTTGATCATTTGCATGTTTATTGAGTTTAGTGGGATTTACTTCCATGCAATCATGTTTGAAAATGAAATGGACTGCCTTCAAGTCAACTCCAACTTATAGCAACCCTATGAATAGGGTTTTCATGGTAAGCGGTATTCAGAAGTAGTTTACCATTGCCTTCCTCTGAGGCTGAGAGGCAGTGACTGGCACAAGGTCACCCAGTGGTCTCCCAGGTTGTAGTCCTAGGATAGGTAAAACTGACCATGGGGAGGGAGAGGGAGAGAGAGGAGGGTGGAGGGGGAAGGAGGGGATTGGAAGGGGATCAGGGAGGGGAAAGGAAGGGTGAAGGAAGGGGGAGGGAAGGAGCAAGATGGAGGGGATAGGAGGGAGGAGGAGGGGAGGGCAAGTTTGATCATTTGCATGCTTTTTGAGTTGAGTGGGATTTACTCCTGTACAATGGTGCTTAGGATAGGTGAAACTGACCTGGGGGAGGGACAGGAGGGAGGAGGAGGGCAGGAAGAGGAGGGAGGAGATTGGGTGGGTCGGCACTGGGCAGAGGGGAAGCCCCTTTCCTTTCCAAAAGGAAAACATTGTGAACATTATCATTCTTTTTCAGGATTTCCCCCACCTTTTTATTCTACAGCAGGCACGTATAGCCTCCCACCCAAATTTAAACCAAAGCTGTCCCTGGCCACGTCCACATCAGACCTTTATTTCACTTTAGACAGTCATGGCTTCTCTCAAAGAATCCTGGGAAGTTTAGTTAGTGAAGGGTGCTGAGAGTTGCTAAGAGACACCTGTTTCCCTCATACAACGTCAATCAGAGTGGCTGACTGTTAAACCACTCTGGCCACTGGAGCTCTGTCAGGGGAATAGGAGTCTCTTCTCAGCACCCTTCACAAACTACACTTCCCAGGATTCTTTGAGGGAAGCCATGACTGTCTCACGTAAAATCAAAGTCTGGTGTGGGTGTGGCCCCCTGATTAGGCAAGCCTAATTTGACAAATTTGTCAAAATACAAACACAATTTGGTTTCGTCTTTCACAGTCCAATCCACTTCCTGGTTCTTACTTACACAGTCCAATCTACTGGTTCCTACTGAGCATGCCCGGCCTTATCATTGAGTTCAATGCTAAATTTCTTAAATTAATCAAAAAATCAGCCTGCCATTTTTTTAACTTTTAAACTGCAGACGATGAAGGTCAGAGT
Source organism: Rhineura floridana (assembly GCF_030035675.1). NCBI lineage: Eukaryota > Metazoa > Chordata > Lepidosauria > Squamata > Rhineuridae > Rhineura > Rhineura floridana. The sequence continues at coordinate 73,415,527 of NC_084486.1, read as the reverse complement.
ATGGGGCAAGGTCAGTATTAGGATTACAGGTACTCTGTGAACATGGCTGATTTTTAATTAATTTCAACAGATTATGAGAACTCTGACAGAAAAAAGTCCAAAAGGGGTCTGTTTTCTCTCTCTCTTTTTACACTTAGAACTCTCAATTCTCTCTAACTGCATTTCTGATTTCAGGACTATAAGTTTTGTAAGGTTTTGTTTTGAAATGAGCTTATAGGAAGCATCAGAATGGCATGGGGGTATTTTCAATTTAACATTGCGGAATGAGAGAAATCCATGCTGACTATAGTATATAGCCACTCTTGTGGCTGTATAATTAGAAACAGTCTGCTGAAACTTGAGAATCGTTTCTTTTATCAAGTTATGATCGTCATAATCATAAATAAAATCAGAAGTTGCAAATTCTGTATTAATACTTATTATTCAATATTCAGCCCTTGTGGTACCACCAAATTCCATAATGTTTTGTAATTACACTGTTCAATCATTTCACCTCCAGACCAAGGGGTGAAAGAGGAAATTCTTACAGCCCATGGGGATGCAACAAGGGCAAGTATATGGGCCACCATTATGTTGATAAAAATGAAGTACAAATGCTCTCAATTTATTCTTGGTATGTTATAAATCCTTCTATATTATATCACACATTACACCAGGGATTTCCCATTATTCCAGATATGCTAAAAGAGGGCTGGGTGCATAAGGAGATTCTATGGTTGAAACGAATAAGCACAGAAACTGGCAATAAGTGCAGCCTGAGCATATCCAGGTTTGCTCCAAAGTAAAATCCACCTGTTTCAGTGGGACTCACTCAAAGCAGATATGCCTAGAACCTCAACTGTCCTCCTGTGTCTTCAGTGGTCTGTGTCTCCAAAGATATCATGTAATTATGCATACAGACATGTCTATCTTAGGTGATACAGAGTAACATATTTGCAAAAAAAAAACCCTGATTTTTTTTTATTACACTGTTTAATTCAGAACAGCCTGAGTGAGGGCAAAAAAGAACAAAATGAGAATGACTGGAAGGATGTAATGGCCTGGAAACAGAGTCCGCACAGGTTAGGGTCACTTTTCCTTCCCTTTGAATGGAAAAGGAATTTGAATTTCTTCCATGGATGGACAGTATTAACTGGGGGAGGGAGAGGACCCCCTTCTATCAGAAGTCACCTCTTCAATATTCCTTGAGGGGAACGTGCAGCACATTCTCTAGAATATACTGACTCCAAATGACAGAGAGAGAGAGAGAGAGAGAGAGAGAGAGAGAGAGAGAGAGAGAGAGAGAGAGAGAGAGAGATGTTCACTTTCTCAAAGGTACTGCATGCATAATCTTCTTCACTGAGCCATAATTCAATCAGTAAGCCTTATTCAGCCAGAGCAGCTGTGGGGGGGACAGGATCTAATGTATCTTCGGTGACATGTTCAGCTCTGACTAATCTCAACATTTTCACTTGCTAGTAATCTCTTAATATTCTTTGATATCAGAATATCCCTTAAACTTCTTTCATGTTTAAATTGGCAGTGTGACAGACACAAAATATGTATATCATAGATTACATTTCCAATGTTTATATTTTTGCTTTTTATTTTTCCAAATGCTTCTGTGTTGCCTGTTTCTAAATTCCCAGCAATATTTAGGTTAATCAACAGCAATGAAATGCTTGGAAACACACTCATACGTGCCATTCAGAGAAACACCAAAGGGCTCAGCTTCTTCATAGTACCCTTCTGGAGATTCAGTCTTTGGGCCTGAATGTTGCTTTGCTTCTGAAATCTGTGCAATATATAAAAAAAGTTAGAAAATCTGTAGACGAAGACCCAAAGAAAAATGAGTTTTGCCATGAATTCTTAAGATAGTATTAGTATCTACAGTTCAGAACCCGTGGCCCTCTAGATGTTTTTGGACTCCAAGTCCCATCAGCCTCAGCCAACATGGCCAATGACCGGGGGGATGTTGTAGTCCAGCAACATCTGAAGAGCTGCTGGTCTCCTATCCCTGTTTTGCAGTGTGAGGCTTTTGATGGGAACGAGACAGCCCAACACAGAAAATTGCAGCAGAAGGGTTTTTTTTTTTTGAGGGGGGGAAATCTTCTGTGTTACATGACAAGCAGAAATAAATGGCTATAACAGGAAGTGGTCTTAAGTACATAGGCTGACAGAGTTGTGAAGCAGATCAAAATTTATTAAATCATTGTGGCACTTGTAGTTTCTCTGAAAGCTCAATCTTTAGGATGCTAGGTAAGTCTGATTTAAGAAAACTCAACAGAGATCTAATCCCAAATCCCAAAGGTCCTCTCCCGCTTTTTAACTCTAAAATTAAAAGCAAAAAATGGGGAGGGATCTTTAGAATTTGTTTCATGATGATTGGATTTGGCTCCTGCAATAAAATTGCACTTAGAAGCCATTCCCTTACAATGGTTTTTAAAAATGAAAATATTAATAGTAGCATACATGATCTTACAACTACAGAAATGTAGTTGAGTTTTTTTATATTACAAAAGTAATTGTGATGGTGAAGGGAGTCAAGCTGGGAAATATACCAGACATCTTCACAAAGTCAATATAAGCAAGAAAGGAAATAGATAAACCTGAACCATACTGAAGTAAACCAATACTTTCAAAAGAAGCTTGGAAAATCCCTGAATGGCTGCCAAATCTATCCTAACATACAGGACAAGGCTGGGGGAAGAAATGAAGAAATGAAGAAAGTAAAAATATTTTCAGGAAAAAGTGCTTAGAGGGGGGAAACTGCCATTTTTCAAAAAAGGTCTCAACTCCAGGTTTCTGAATGTGTCTACTTTCTGCTCCTCCACAGCAAGTATGTACCCAATAAGACCACACTTATCCATTATTAGATCATGGATAAGGGTGCCTATTTCGTGGGCCTGGATGGGTAAGCTGGGAAGAGTTGATCTGACCCAGCTTTGCCCACCTGGATACTCAGTGCAACATCAGCACAGGATGCAGGGATGGGGGGAAGAGGTTGCTGTGGTCTACAGAACTTCCATCTCTGTCACCAGGAAACCACACTTCTTACAGCTGGCTGTGAGGGCCTGCACCTGGTGTCAGGCCAAGGAGACTGTAAATTCAGGTTGCTGCTGTACCATCCACCCTGCTGCCCAGCAGCTTCTCTGACTGAGCTGGCGAAGGCCGTCTCGGCTGTGATACTGGAGGAGCCCAGAACAATAGTCCTGGGTGATTTCAATGTCCATGCTGAGGCTGCCTCTAGTGTTCTGCCTTGGGACTTCATGGCCTCCATGACAACCATGGGGCTGTCTCAAGTTGTCACCAAACCCACGCATAGGGCAGGAAACACCCTCAACTTTTTTGTTCCAGATGGAGGAAAGGGTAGTCTAGAGATGGGAGGGTGGATGTCACCCCATAGTCATGGTCAGATCACTTCCTGGTGAAGTTTAGACTTACAGCTCCAATCCTCCCCTGCAGGGTTGGTGGACAGATTAAGATGGTCTGCTCCCAGAGACTAATAAAATCCACTGGATCCCTGAATGCCCTGGGGGAGTTCCCAGTAAATAAAGCAGGTGACCCTGTTGAAACCCTGTTGTTGTGGAACAACAAGACGCATCCTAACACAATTGCCCCTGAGCACCCTCCCTGGCATTGTGGAGCCCAGTTTGCACTCAGTGAACTAAGGGCAATGAAACAGGCTGGATGACAGCTGGAGTGCAAATTATGAAAGATGTGCTCTGAGGCTTATTGGGCACCAGTAAAACATCAGAACCATGCCTACTATGTGGCAGTGAGAACGATGAAGAAGACCAACTTCTCTGTTACCATCGCATCTTCAATAAGCTGTCCAGTGGAGCTTCTCCAGATTGTCAGGGGCCTGTTGACATCAACTCTAGGAAATAGAGTTTTAGACCCTTCGAAGGCCCTCTGTGAATTGTTTGCAAGGCACTTTGAGAGTAAAGTTGCTTGCCTCGGTAGCAATCTTGATGCCCCATCCACATCTACTGTAGTCCCCAGTGAGGTGTCCAGTAAAAAGTCTGCTGCAACTTCTTGGGATCAGTTTCAGTTGATGTGGCCTGATGACGTGGACAAGGTGCTTGCAATGATGCGGCCAGCAACATGTCTTCTCAACCTTTGCCCTTCTTGGCTTATTAAAGCTCACCGAGGGGGTCTGACCGAGTGGGTCCAGGGTGTGGTCAACGCGTCGTTGTGGGAGGGAGTGGTTCCAGCCACCCTGAAAAAGGCAGTGATCCAACTACCCCTGAAAAAGCCCACCTTGGACCCATTGGTTTGTGATAACTACCGCCCAGTCACAAATACCCCCTTCTTAGAGAAGGTGATTGAGAGGGTTGTGGCGCAGCAACTGCAAGTACTCTTGGATGAAACAGATTCTCTTGACCCATTCCACTCTGGGTTCAGGCCTGGTTATGGGACTGAATTGGCCTTGGTCACCCTGATGGATGACCTTTATCAGGAGGACAGGGGCTATGCAACCCTGTTCTTCTTACATGATCACTCAGTGGTTTTTGATACCATTGACCATGGTATCCTTCCGGGCTGACTTGGTGAGATGGGTATCGGAAGCACTGTTTTACATGTTTCCGATCCTACCTCCAGGGTAGTTTTCAAAGAATAGATTGGATGATTGCCTTTTTGCCCCTGGCAGTTGTGCTGTGGGGTACCACAGGGTACCATCTGTCCCCCATGCTGTAACATCTATATAAAGCCCTTGGGAGCGGTCATCAGGAGATTTGGGGCAAGGTGTCAGAAGTACGCTGATAATACCCAGCTCTATTTCTCTGAAACATCTGAATCAGGGGAGGCCGTGCAAGCCCTGAACTGGTGCCTGGTCTCGGTGGCGGGCTGGATGAGGGCCAATAAACTGACTCTCAGTCCTAGCAAGATGGAGACACTGTGGGTTGGTGGTTCCTGAGTTTGGATAATTGGTCAGTTGTCTGCTTTGAATGGGGTCGTACTCCCTCTGAAAGAGCAGGTTTGTAGCCTGGGGGTGCTCCTGGATCCATCTTTGTCACTAGAGGCCCAGGTGACCTCAGTGGCTAGAAGTGCCTTTTACCAGCTTCAGCTGGTAAGACAGCTGCGGCCGTTTCTGGACAAGGATAGCCTGACCACTATTGTCCATGCACTGGTAACCTCCAGGCTGGATTACTGTATTGCACTCAATGTTGGGCTAACTTTGAGCTTGGTCCAGAAGCTGCAGCTGGTGCAAAATGTGGCAGCACGACTGTTCACAGGGGCAGGGTATCGCCAACATGTTGCCCCGCTCCTGAAAAAATTGCACTGACTGCCCATTTGCTACTGGGCTGTGTTCAAGGTTCTGGTTTTGGTGTACAAAGCCCTATACAACTTGGGACTAGAATACCTGAAAGATCATCTTACCCCTTATATACTCAGCTAATTACTATGGTCTGCAGGTGAAGGCCTCCTGCAGATACCATCTTATTAGGACGTCCATTGCCCACAACATAGGAAACGGACCTTTAATGTAGTGGCACCTACCTTTTGGAATTCCTTCCCCTTAAATATTAGGCAGGCGCCATCTCTGTTATCTTTTTGGTGCCTACTGAAGACCTTCCTCTTTCAACAAGCATTTTAAGTAGAGATTTTATCTCAGTCTCTGTGTTGGAATTGCTTGTTAAGATGTTTTTAAAAATGTTTTGTTTTAATATGTTTCTATTAAATAATTTTAATATAGTTTAAAGTCTGTTTTTATGATGTTGTAGAGTGTTTGTAGCGCTGCCCTGGGCTTGTACTGGGAAGAATGGTAGGATATTAAATAAATAAATAATTAAATACATATATACACATACATACATACCTAGAAAATTTGTGTAATAATTTCCTTGCCCTAGCATTTCCAATTTAATTGTCAGGAATAATGTGTCCATTCCTTCCTAAATAGGCAGCTGTGGAGTGTGGACCAGTCTAGCTAGACCCTAGAATCCTGTATGTGTCACTCTGTCTACAGCTACAGTTTTCGCCAGACTGCAACGGTAGTTATTACTTATTCCTAGTTATTACCAGGCGCAATGGTATAACCGGCAGCTTTTCTCTGGTGTGTTATTGCTAAATGATATAGATGGAATTTGTCCTCACACCTATACTGAGAATAAAAACTGGAGATGTGAATCTCTCAACATTTTCAGGCGAACCCTCCTTATTCCAGTTCATGATGGTTCTATAACATGAGATGGAGGGATTTTATTTCAGAAGAGAAGCCCCACTTCAAGAATATCTGATCCTTTTGAAATTAAGTTCACTTACACTTGGTTCCACCAATGTTAGTGTAGTTTTTAAAGCTTAAATGATTTAAACAATTTTAAAATGGATCTCAGCCAATGAATCTCAAATGAATCTTATTTATTGCTGACACTTTATCTTACAAAACCTATTGCAAAGACAAGCCAGCTCAGTATTACATCTGCAAGAGCCTCCAAGCACATGCATGAATGCCAGCAGATAAAAGCATACAGTGATGCTGGCTAAATTGAGTGTCTGATGCTTGATTTGACATAACCACAGCAACTCTCAAGTAATTGGTCTCAGTTGGTCTCTTGGCAGAATATTTACTCACCTTTGCAAAATAGTTAGATGGAAAGCAATACACAACAGCACAAAGGTCAGGTGTTCCCCCCCCCCAGTTATGCATAGCATTTTGGAACCTGGTTAAATATTTAAGTGCTTAAGATGCAAGCTGGAAAATGGAGTCAACTTCTCAGTGGGGGCCAGGCAGGAAATATGCCTCTGATTTACATCCATTAGTTAGGTGACCTAATACTTTCTAGAAAGATTAAAGCATAAATTCTGTCTGCATTCATGAAACAAATTGCAATATTTTCCTATTGTGCAAAACAAGTTCTGGATGAGGGGAAAAGAAAGTGGTTACTGTACTTTTTCACTAACAATGGACTAGAGCTTGGAAAAGTTACTTTTTTGAACTACAACTCCCATCAGCCCAATCCAGTGGCCATGCTGGCTGGGGCTGATGGGAGTTGTAGTTCAAAAAAAGTAACTTTTCCAAGCTCTGCGAACGGACACCGGTTGGGACCGGGTGGTGCAGTAGTTGCATCCATTAATGCAGCCTTATCCGACCTTCAGTTGTTTTGGACTGCAACTCCCATCACCCCTAGCCAGCACAACCATGCTGATGGCAGTTATAGTCCAAAACATGGGAAAGGCTGCTTTCATGAGTTCAAGATTTATTAGCTCCATTTATTAGTTTCTTCCAGTAACACAGAAGGCTGTATCTAATGTTAGCCCTACTCAGAGTGGGCCCATTGAAATTAATGAATGTGCTCAGAATGCTGTGAGTGCTCTACAAATATTTAATAAATATTATTTTTTTAAAAAACGAAAACAGAGCCCTGGAATTTTTTTCAGACCTCTATGTCTTACATTACAACTTGCTCCTGAGGGTAGTACATTCTATCCCAAAACACAACATTGTGTCTGCATTAGTATTATGCAGCAAAAATTCAAAGGAAGTAAATGAACAAACAGGGACTTACTATTTTTGAAGGTGGAAGGTCTGGCAAACTCTTCCGAGGAGGAGTCAAATGCTGTTCCACTTCCCCATTGGTCAAGGAGTCTCTGTGACCTAACACTATAGCCCAAACAGAAATAACAATGTGCAAATTGTCCATTATATAGACCACGCTCTGTAACATTCTTAGATGCTACGCTTTTGTTTTGGAGGAAGCATAGCTTTAAATTAGAGAGCATACTACAGACCACAAAAATAGCATTTGATACTGCCTCCAAGAATATGGTGAAAAGCAGCTAAGGACATGTTCTCTTCCTAGCTGTGGGTTTATTGGCACAGATTTGCTCAACAATGAAAACTGCAAAGACCAAAATGTCTTAAAAATAATCTGTCTGCTTGCAAGGCAAAACTGATTTCTAAATTGAGCAGTCCTAAGTATTCACCCTGTCATTACTGCTGCTGAGGGTGGTTTTAACTTGCAGGGCAATGCAGTCTTTTCCTAGTTCAAGCAAACGGAATTCACAGTGGGAAAGAGCTACAATCTCAGCAGGTGAGTAAATCCTTATGATTGTTCAGCTAGTTGGCCAGTAAAGTGTTGCTACCATAATCCTGGGATCCATAGGATATTAACAATCTAGGGAGGAGTGGAAAGGAAACAGAGGGCTCTGGTGAATGGAAGGACAGTGAATGGAAGGAACTCCCTTCCCCTCTTCAGGGCCTAACTATGAATGGAAACAGATGACTGCTAATCACACAGTAGCTGCTTAAAACCACATGGCTCTTGCTTAAAAATGTATCACATCATAGCTACAACCATATGGAAAGGCAGTGGCCTTTAGACTTCAGCCAAAAGGTAAGCCCAGCATCTGAATTTCTGACTGGTTGCAATGGGCTTTTGAACATAGGTAATCATAGGCAAAGTAAACAGTTCTCCCATGCAGGGGAAGCTAGTGGGAAGGGCACTGCCATGCACTTGACCTCTCCTTAGTGGTATCGCTGTGTTTACCGGGAGGAAGAGGGGTGAGATGGCAGGTAAGTCGATGCTGTGCAGGCCTAGCAGCTAGAACACCATACTGGCTCTCCACTGCACCTGCACAGTGCTGACTTCCCTGCGGCCTTACTCCTCCTGGTCAGCACAGTGACACTGCTGACGGGAGGGCAGGTCTGTAGTGCCGTCTCTCCCCACCCAGCTGCTGCTACTTTCAAATATGGTGGTGTATGCAGATGTGCATTTCCACCAGAGCTTGGAAAAGTTACTTTTTTTGAACTACAATTCCCATCAGCCCAATCCAGTGGCCATGCTGACTGGGGCTGATGGGAGTTGTAGTTCAAAAAAGTAACTATTCCAAGCTCTGATTTCCACCCATACACACATGGCAATTTTTTCATAGAAGCATGTCATGGCTGAAATAGCACTATGCTTCTTACAAAGAGCCCCAGTAAGCCTACCACTGAAAACAGAAGCACAGAATCTTTCATGGCCTGATGGCTGTCAGGATGTTATACACTGGTTACCACGGCATTGGAAAGAATCTGGTGCAAACTTTGCTGCATCGTATATGACTAAATAAAATGTTAGAACCACAGTTCTTTTCAGACTGTATCTGGGAAGCCACAATAACAACTCTGCATCTACATCCTGTAATGAGGTTCTGGTGTAAGACTGGAAGCAGCAAAGCAAAATCCAGAATGCACAGTGATGTTATTAGCCAGACAAATTGGACATCTGCTGCCCTTCCCGTGGCTTCTCAGATTTCCTGATCTTTGTTTCTACACGTTTTAATTAAAGTGGCACTTGGAAGCAACTCCATCTCCTAAGTTTCTCTGTCTATAAATTCAAAACTGAAAATATCAGTGTGCCAGACCCAGGTAGGGCTGCTGCACAAGCTAAAATGGACAAGTAAACATAGAGTTTACCATGCCACTATCTGTTTGGAAAATGGACAGATGAACAGACTTAATAAATGAATACTTACTGTATATGCAGTACTATGAGCTGGGTATGATTTTTAAAACTATACATGCAATCCTTTTGTGCACATGAAGCACATCCAGCAAGATAATCCATGGATAGAATCAAGCTTCTGATGCACAATGTCCTTCCTTATCCAGTGCAAAAAAGTTAAGTTCTGATCTACCACATTTTCATGGAATAACCTACACAGGCCATGCTTGCATGGTCAGTTTCTCGTTTAGTAAGTCAGAATAAGGATGAGCTCCACACATCCACATGCAGCTCCTTCATTTCCCCCTTCACACAAGTGGAGAAACAAGCCAGGAAGCCACAGTGTACCACAGCTTCCTGTTATGTACAAATCAATAAACCTTGGTAAAAGCTTCCAAACAAACCAATGTACATATGCCAACTCTAAACCATGTCTTCATATCCTGGCGTGTTTGGAATCCATTAACCGTAGATTCCAGGTTCACATATAACAGGAAGATATGGTTAACTTCAGTTCCTCACTCACATGAAGATGTAAGTGTGCTTTTCAAACATACCTTGGCATGGCTGGAACATAGCCTACTATAAAAAGGTAAGAGAGCAACATTAATTGCGCCACTCACTTTTGCATCTGGCCACACGCACCACTTGTATGTGGTCCTCCCTCATAAGGTTGCTCATAAGGGAATGTGGCCCTTAAGATGAAAAAGATCTCCCATCCCTGTTCTAGGATAAAAAAAAACCTTGGACACTAACTGTAAAAATACTACTTATGACACATTATTTGCAGTTGATTAGTAATCTCTCACATTCTTTGGTATTATTTTTAAATTTTGTAACACTGTGCTAAAATATTAAAGAAGGGGAGGAAAGAGAGGCTTGTATTGTATATGCAGAAAATGTGATGTATTCTTCAGCTCAGTTAAATGAAATCACTGTTATCAAATGTGTAAGTGAAATCCTAATTAATCTTTATGTGCCTTTGGCCTTTCTCATCTGAGTAATAGGTTCACAAGCAAAAGCCTTAAATTCCTACCTCTGTCTGGTTTCTCTGGTTCACCGTGTTGTTTATTGATGGTGACTTTGTTCATGTAAATGTATTCCTCATCACCACCTATGAAGCAAAGAATATAAGCCCCTTATTCTTTTGTGTATTTTTGTATTGTATAGCAAATCATGTGTTGTAGACCATCCAGAGCAAAGCATCTACTAGAGAAATTTTAAACCAATTACTTGGTCAGAGAGGACTATTCAATTGTAACTTTGTTGTCCATCCATTGCTGTTGTTTTTTGTATCCCCAAAGGAGGCTTATTGTGATGGCTTACAACTCAGTGGCATCTTAACTAACTTTGCTCTTGCACAGTTTATTGAGCTTGCAGCAGAGAAGTTGTGCACTTGCAAGGAATCCTTCTTGATGGTGGTGGTTGTTTTTTTAAAAAAGAGACTAACCCCTGCAACATTTATCTTCTAATTGTTATTGCAAATTACATGATTCAGGAAACCTAAGTGAATAAAAAACATGCTGCCGTGCTAGAAATTAAGAGCAACTGGAACAAATGCAATTGGCTTCATTCAGGACCTTTTGTATTCACTTACCTTGTTTACATTTGGGTACTGCATAGCAATTTGACAGACCCATGGGTGCACACTGAATTTCATGGACTTTTGGAACCACGTTTAACACATTTTCTCTGTACCTATTTGTGTGTGTGTGTGTGTGTGTGTATGTGTGTGTGTACATGCACTGCACATATATCCCAACTACCTGGGGGTAACACTTCATGCATCTGACAAAAGTAGACTCCAGTCCATGAAAGTTTGTGCCCCAATAAATAAGCTTCTCTTTAACCTAACAAAAGACTCTTGGTTGTCTTGGTTGTTTTTGCATGGAATTGGGGAAATCATCGCTAAAGTGATGGGGCAGTAGGCTAACTGCTGATATAGTTTGGGTATCAGCAAATTGTAGCTCAAGGAAGGTCTTCTGAAATCATTGTCCCTCTACATGACTGTGCTTACCACTTGATTTGGTGCACAGCCGAAGGAGGTCAGCAAGAAAGCTCTTTTTCACAACAGCAGTGCTGCTGAGGTTCTCCTTGTCCAGTATCTTCAGAAAGTCTTCGAGTTCTGTAAGCAGTTGCTCCAAAGCTGAAGTGAGCATGAAACAGATGTGCAAATGTTATTATGTCCTGTACATTAGTTGAAGATATACAAAGGATTTATAGTGACCCTTGAAGAACCCAACATGTCATGAGTTCATTTGTATTTATAGAATTTGGATTTAAATCTTTGTTTTAAACCAAAATCTTTGCTTTTAACATCAGCTCATTTCCTGGTAAAATTAACCTTAAATTTCATGCAAAAGAAACTTTCTACCAAAAATTTTACCCACAAGTTACTAGGCTATCGGAATCTTGCAAGAGATGGTTCAGACTTTTCTTTCTGAATGCTGAAATCTCAGCAAACATTAACTGAATCTTTCAGTATGTACACACAAAATGGCATATGTATTACAAAATATGCTAAATTTCTCTTGTTCAACACTTGGTACAAACTTTTGTTTTTCTTACACTTGCTGGATTTGGTTGAACATAACTTTAAACCCACATTTAAAATGCTACACTTTAATCCACCACTGGTCCTTTGCTATTTGCATTCAGTTTCATCATTCTTATAATGATGCTCAAACCCTGACGCAGGGAAGACAACAGCATGGCTGCTTTCACACATGGGCTGATTGCGTTAGTTTAACGGATTAAAAAGGTAGCATTTCTGTCCCGGTTTCTAAAATCCCTTTCACACTGCAGTACCTGTTGCATTAAGGAACAGCAGCTTTTTCAGCCAATATACCAGCATTTTGTGCAACTGTCTTTCACACGGCTTGTTTTCGTCCCTCACCCATGCACACTGTTCCTCACTGTGTAGGAGGTCTAAGATCTCATTCTGTCACCATGAAAGCCCTCTCCCTTTAGGATCTGACTTTTTAAATTGTTTTAGTTGTATCAAGACAGGGGTGTGTGTGGGAAATGCTGCTGCTATTTGCCAGAATACCGGTACAACGTTCATCAGGCAAAAAAACCCCACGTGACTAAACGGCGGGAACGCACTGCATACTGGGATGCCTGTCACATGAGCAGCTGCAGCTAGCAATAAACTCTTGCAATCTTCCAGGTTCCCAGCCTTGCTAACGGATTATTTCTGGTATCATTTATCATGGAAATTAGCGCTAAACTTCCACTACATTCCACTAGAGTTCTCAAGCTAGCTTGTGTGTTGTGTGAAAGATCAAATATAATGTGCAAATTACCAGATAAGAAATTATCAGAATAACAAAATAAAGTGCAGTGTGAAAGCAGCCCATGGGAGACAGGCTATAGTATTATTTGTTGGGACAATTTGGGTAGCTGTACATGACACACGTCTCTGGAAAGCTTGCCCAATTTAACAGATTTGATGCCCAAAACCACAATTTCTTCCCACAAGCAATGGTACATTTATCTGTAAGACGATGTGAACATCCTATAGAAAGAATGACTGCTAAGAGCTAACCCAGGACATTAGCCACAGGCTTAAAAATGAGACAGCCGGATGGTCCTGAAAGCGCTGCACTAGCTGCCAGTGACTACTGGGCCCAATTTGTTAGTACTATTATTTATTTATTTATTTAATTACACTTTTAAACCGCCCTATAGCAACAAGCTCTAAGGGCGGTGTACAATGTGATAAAACCACATTTAAAATACGAACAAGTGTGGATTACAGTATACAATTACTAGCATAAAAAGCCCTAAATCAGCCTTTCCAAACCTTTGGATCCCCAGATGTTGCTGGGCTACAATTTCCATCAGTCCTGACCATTGGCCATGCTGGCTGGGTCTGATAGGAATTGTAGTCCAACAACATCAGGGGACCCAAAGGTGGGTCAGGCTGTCCTAAATGGTATTGGATCTAAATAGCTAAAAGAGCACTTTCCTCATTATCAACCTTCTCAAACCCTATGATTGACAGGTGACACCTTGGTGGAGGTGCCACCATGGGGGGCTGGCTAGTGAACATTAACCCACGGCAGGGCCTTTTCAGTGGTGGTTCCCTGTTTGTGGAATGCCCTCCCTCGCGAGGTGCATCTATCTCCATCATTATTCACTTTCAGGAGGAATGATAAAACATTCCCATTTACCCACATGTTTGATGCCTGAAAAACACTGTTCCTGGTAACCCTGAAATCACTGAGAATGTTTTTCATGCTCGCCCTGCTTCCAACATTCCAGCCCCTGCTGACCCCATCTCCTAACCAACACACACTGACTGGGAAGGCCCAAAGTGGGATTCTTCACGCATTCAGCAGAAGGTGAAAAGAATCCTTTTTCAGTCCTCAGTGTGATGATGCCAATGGGAATGTCGGAGCCAGCTGATGGGCAGGACCCCCACTTCCCCCCATGCATTATTCCCACATGCTTTCAAAGAACACCTGAATAGGGCTCTGATCCTCTTCATCCCCATATCACAAACTAAGCACATGTAAAAGAGCAAGGGGGTGGGGGTGGGTTGATGTAAATTTTCTTAAATTTACATTTAAGCATTGCCAAACACCCCATTATTGCCTTAATGAGCTACAGAGGGGCAAAGGTATACATGCATACATATTCATGAGCAAGCCCTAAATGAAAGGAAAAGCAAAGCCTTTTATGAAGAAAAAGAAACAGAGAATATGAGTGTCGGTGGGTAGGAAGGGCAAAGCCAGATAGCTCAGGCTACACTTGCCCAGAGCATGGAATGAACCAGTTTGATTTAACGAAATTCACCAAATGAGTTAAAAAATTTCTGAACTACATCTGACAGTAGTTCCCATGAGTCCCAGGCAAACTGAATGCGAGTTAAGTTCATTTTGGGGTAGATCTAATGGAAGAGGCTAAGAGAGTGAGCCACAAGCTAGAACAGACAATTTTTGAACAGCCATGTCTCTGCATCCACAAATCTGCCCCACTGAACACTTGGGAGAGATTTTCCCAGAGTCTCCCTTCATTCTCTTCTCCTCTCCTCTTCAAAACATCTGTCTAAAACTTTCTAAGCTGGCACCATTCATTTCCCTAGCAGACAGCATTGGCAGAAGGTACTCGACTTCAAGTGGTGGCTTCATTCTTTGTCTGCTGCAGAAAATCAACAGACCAGCTGATCATTCGCTGCCGATTTAGAGTAAGCATTCGAGTAGCTGAATGGTGGGTGCTGCTGGCTTGCTGTGGATTTCCCAGCCCATCTTGCCAGGCACATTCCAAGGTTTACAAGGGTCGGCTGCCGTAGGGAACGGGAAAGTAGATTTGTGATTATGACCGCAGGAGAAAGTTATTCTCTCTTAACTGTGAAAAGAAACAGATGTGTTGTTGCAGGGGCAGCTGAAACAGTTGGATGACTTTTAGAGGAGGAGGATCTTCCAAAGGGAACAAAATGCACACTGATGCAAAGTAGACCATGCTGCCTACTTGCTTGAAACTGCTGTGAAGAATGAACTAGATAATGGAGGGTGATTTAGCAACAACAGAAGGAGAGGAATCTTTATGCTCTTTGCCCTTTGTTGGTTGCCACTGAATTCAACATAAGTAAAATCAGAGACCTCTTTCACACGAGGTGTTCAATGTTTCTTAAAGGAGGGGGGGTGATCTTGAACCTGTTCTATTTTTTTAAAAGTGAAAAAGTTATATATAACAAGTAATATGGGGAAATAACTATTTCCCATTTCATTTCTAAATCTTGGCTGTAGGGCTATGAAATTAGAATGAACATTATTCTATTCCTGTGGCTACACAGTATTAGTCACCAATCATTTTACCACAAAGAAACAGCATCTAGGCTTTCCTCCAAGTATATGTGTGTGCACACGACCTTGTGACTTCAGCACTACTCTCTCTCTCTCTCTCTCTCTCTCTCTCTCTCCTTAATGCCTACAAGATCTACCAGCAAGCACAGAGTACTCTTGTATTCAAATGGACTGACAAAGATTCAATAAAATATGGATAATCTGAAGTTTGGATAATTAGATTATGATACAGAAATCTGAAGTGAAAAGGAACACCAGGCACTGGCAACACAATGGCAGGGGTGTAGTCATCCAGGGTCTTGGGCAGTCTTAGACCCTTTACTTTTTGGGGAGCAGGGTCCCAATGTCTCCAGCATCCTATGAAAAGGGAGCATGTTAGCCACCAAGAACAGTCTTCTAACATGCTTCTTTGTTCTTTCCTGCTGATTGGAGCCAATCAGAGTGAAAGGAGGTGAGTCAGCCACTGAGAAGACTCTTCTCAGTAGCTAACACTCTCCCCTTTCATGCTTATTGGCTCCTGGGGCATTTTTTGTTGTAGGAGAAGAGGATCTCATTCTCAACCCTCAAGCAAAACAAAAAAAAGTTAGGAGGGGGTGTGGCTGTGACTATCATGAAGGGACCCTGCACTTCTAAATTCACTACTACACTA
This sequence comes from Rhineura floridana, assembly GCF_030035675.1. Taxonomy (NCBI): domain Eukaryota; kingdom Metazoa; phylum Chordata; class Lepidosauria; order Squamata; family Rhineuridae; genus Rhineura; species Rhineura floridana. The sequence continues at coordinate 73,399,655 of NC_084486.1, read as the reverse complement.
CTGCACAATGGTTTTGAATAAATATAGCTACTTCTCTAGCCAGTTCTTTAAAGAAATATATTACATTTATATCCCGCCTTTCTCAGGGGAATTCATGGCCACATGCATGGTATTCCCTGGTACGGTCTCCCATCCAGACCAATACCAGACCTAAACTAGCTTACTTTCGGCAAAGTTGTTGCATCATGTGTATTTAGACTGATGGAGGAGTGAACTTTTTTTCCCATCAGGGGTCATTGATCCACAGAAAACACAGTGTCAGGGGCCTGGCTTAACTTTGACAGGTGCGCAAGTCTACAGCAGCTCTGAAGGACAGTTTTAAGGCCTATCTGAGAGGCCTTTTAGGCACTCCTCCCCACTCTGGGCCACTCCTTTTCCTGCAACTCCTGCCAAAGCTTTACTGTGCAATGACAACAGACTTCAGCCAGCTCAGTCCAATCTCTTTCCCTCTCCCTCTCACACACACACACACCACCACCACCACAACACCCTGTTCCATGGCACAACCAATCTGCCTGACAGTACCTGTGTGGTGTGTTTGTGCTTCAACAATACCCACCTGGAGACCTCAGAGTCGGCTGAATTTTTGAAAGACATGAGTAGCTGACACTGTGGGCCAGATGAGACCCAGGGATCAAATGTTCCCCACCCCAGCTTTGTGCTTGACATCCTGCTTTTCCTCAATATGTTCCTTCAATGCATGAAGGAAGCAAGATAATGTCTGTTGGACCCTGCATGTGTACTCATGGATGTTCAGTCAGGAACTATGGTTGTCTCAGGGCTCCCAAACACATACAGGCCATATACATGTACAGTTGTATGCCTAACATGCAGAGGTCAGCACTGAGAGTCACATGGAGGCTGAGGGATGGGACCATCTGCCATAAGCCCACTCCTCTCTATGCACTGACTGAACACATGGAGAGGGAGCATGAGAAAGAATGCTTGTGCAATTTACTGAAAAATAATAGGATGCTAACATCAAAATAACAACTGAAATACTCGAAATTCACTAATAGGCAAAAAACCTTGCAGTTTAAGAATGTATCTATAGCCCACAGATATTTCTATCAAACTTTAAAAAGCAAGGAAATTAGGCAGCTATAGTGAATGCACCAGGGGAGCAGGAGACCTGACCTCCTCTCTGAAATATTGTACTGCCCTACAAATTTGTCAAAATGCAAACACAATTTGGGTGGTCTTTCACAGTCCAATCCACTTCCTGTGTAGCTTGGAAGAATTTGGTAACAAACTAGAACTGTCACTAGAAGCTAAAATGATGAAACTGAGGTTATCATACTTTGGACACATAATGAGAAGACATGATTCACTAGAAAAGACAATAATGCTGGGTAAAACAGAAGGGAGTAGAAAAAGAGGAAGGGCAAACAAGAGATGGATTGATTCCATAAAGGAAGCCACAGACCTGAACTTACAAGATCTGAATAGGGTGGTTCATGGCAGATGCTCTTGGAGGTCACTGATTCATAGGGTTGCCATAAATCGTAATCGACTTGAAGATATATAACAACACGAACAAATGGTTGTCCAATAGGGTCTGGTTCTGGGGAGGGGGGAATGCTCAGTCCAAATGCCTCCAGGCATCTCTCTCTGGCCATCAGGACTTTCCCCAAGCCACACCCCTCACCACTCTCCCCACCACCGCCACGTTTGCCTGGCTGGAACACGTCCTTTACCTGTGACGATGCCTTTTCCTTGTCTGGATAGAGGATGGAGAAATGTCTATGCAGAAATGTCTGGCTTTTGCATGGCTGGAATGTAGCCGACTGCACAAGGGTAAGAGACACATCCATTGCTCCACCTACTTTTGCCTCTGGCCACACCCACAACCAGCATGTTGCCCATAAGGGTATGCAACCCTTGGGCCTAAAAAAAAGGTTCCCCGCCCCTGTTCTAGTAAACTTTTTGGTTTTGCTATCTACCATGGATTGCAAGTATAGGGCAGTTTTCAAGGGCCTCACATTGGCACTTGGCTACATTTCTTTACAATACATGGCTGGTCAGTTTAATGAATCACAAACATGCAAGCCCAAACTACGCAAACAAACTGGAGCAGACAGAAGGACATCTGCAGGACAGCAGTCAGAAATCCTTTCCCCCTACCCTTCCTAAGGGATTTTCCAATCTCATCAAAAACATTTTAATTTTGTCATTTTCAGTAACTGGGACTTTGAGGAAAGCATAGCATTTTTCTAAATACAAAATACTGCAGTTTAGATGTTTGGGGAAAATGTGAAATTCTTGCAACCAGAGATGAAAACTGGGGGAGGGGGCAAGATGTGCACATTCTCTGCAGCACATCACAAATGATAAGCAAAATATGTATCTATTGTGCAAAAAAGATGGTGAAAATAGTTCCAGCAACACAAATGATATCTCAGAAAGATTTAATGCATGGATTTGAAAAACTCCTATTTGAACCCCTTGGCCTTGCCTTTCTATATACAATATGAAAGATGACAAGGGAGACAATAGGCCTTGTTGCTTGTGGGCTGAGCGCCCAACTGCTGAACCCAGCCAGCACAATGTGGGCCATTCTGGAAGTCTGGACAATCATCTTATTGATGAGCTGTCATGTCTCAACCAGGAACTCTGAACTTTAAGAAAGAGGCAGCAGAAGAGGCGGACAAGGCTTTCCAGTTCACTGAACAAATGACACTGGTTTTCCCCCTCCTTCCCTGGAAGGTGGCAGTGGAAGGACTCAGGAAGGGAAAGAGAAAGTGCTTGAAAAACACCCAGAAGGCTCAGTGAAGAGCCCCCTCCCCACACACTATGAACAATCACATGCTTCTTCAGATGTTCAAAATTAATATAGTGAGATCCTTCATAAACTGACACTCCACTTTTCCATCCTGAACCTCTCTCTGCTTATTGTGTTGCTCTCGACTCCATTCATAGCACAGGGAGGGTCCTTTGGATTAAAATGCTTGGCCTCAACTTTGAATTTATGACTGCAACTGCACTTCCCTTTCTTAACAATGCTTTCTGTTTTGCTAGAATGCCTGCCATCCCAGAGTTGCCTCAAAGCCTTCAGATGTCCAAGAGCCATCTGAGCTTCCAGCAAAACTAATCCTGTGTATTGTAGCAGATTTTAACAACTCAAAAAACTCTCTTGCTATCAAAGAGATGGGGAAGATAGCACCATTTTGATGGTAGTCCTGCTTACTTCTTCACCAAGTTTGAGAAGATATATGCATTAGGCCACATAAGGCATGTGCATCAACAACTTGCCTTAGACCAGACAGTTGCACTGAGATCTTCATGTTCCTTCCACATTAACTTCATTAAAAGTTGGATTACTGTAGGGACTTCCGGGAAGGGTGACTTCGCTTGTGCCTGCTTTTGAGATGGGCTCCTGCCTCAAAAGAAGCTTATTCAGATATAAATCAGTCAGAACATTTTTTTTTTGACTGATGAAATTTCTCCCGGGCAGGGAGAAACGTAGAGATCAACCTCAAAAGCCTGTTTTTGTTGGGAGGACTGGATTTCATTAATTTATGAGAAAAGGCCCAGCCAGCAATGCCGGACGGACTTCCGAACAAGCTCTATCTGATTAATGCGATACGTTTATCTTTTCTTCAAAGAGAAAACGGACTAACAGGCAAGCACCCTTCTTTCTATTATTTTTTTTACTTGGTTTAAATTGTTGCAGCAAAAAGAGATTTGTCAAATGAATCAGCTTTAAAGAACTTCTGGGTGAGCTATAACTCTTCTCTGTTATTCACGAAATTAACAGCTTATCTCTGTTTCTATTGCAAAAAGCTGTCCTGGAAGTGCATTCTAAAGATATAAACAGAAGAGGGATTTCTATTCCGAGGAACATTATATTGTCTGGGACTATTCTCTTTTTGGTCTATTTTATTTTGACGAATCTGCTTCTTCACGACGCCACTAACTGTTTTGATGCTGGGAACTAAATTTGTTTTGTATTCTTGAACATAGAGAGATAAGGCAGGCTGCTCTGTTTATACTGTGATGTCATCAAGCCTGGAATATTAACCCAATTGTTGCTGAAATAAGAAGTGGTTCTTCTTTATTTTTGTTTTGTTTTGTTTTCGTGGTTTTAAAAATGGCAATCAAGAAAGTGGCTGAGAATCTGGAAGTAATTATGTTTCAGAAAATAATGGATGAGATTGAGATAACGAAACAAACCCTGCGACAGGGCAGTAAGGAGCTGAAAATTGAACTGAGCAAAATGACGCAGGAGCTTAAAGAAATAGGGGATCCTGTGAGAGAGGAGAATGAGATCAGAGATGAGAAAAGAAAAAATAAAGGGAAGATACAAGCCCTGGAGATTGGAACAAATGTGGAATTGGAAAAAGATCTGGAGTTTATGGATATTAGAAATAAAATCTACTGTTTGGAATTTAACGTTATCTCTGAAGAAATTAATGAAGATATTAGAGATAAAGTTATTAATGGCTTGGATAATCTTGTGGACTGGAATGACGTGATGGAGCTTGATATAGAGAAAATCTATGGAATTAACTGCAGCCATGTGACAATGGAAAAACTCTCAAGAGATGAGCCAGTGCATTTTGTAAAAAAGAAGAACACAGATATGACTTTACAACAATATTTCAGCAACTTATTCAGAATTGATGGCAAGAAAATATTTGGGATAGAGGAAATTCCCATCAGACTCTTATTATATGACTATGGCTATGACAGCAAGATTATTATGGAATACTGATAATGGAAGATTGGACACTGAAATTACTGGACTTAACAGGACTATTGAAGATGGAAGATGGAATTAATAGGGATAATGGAATAATGGCTATTGAAATTATTGGACCTAACAGATTTTGATGAGATGGATTAATCGAAATGTTTATTTGGACTATGGTTATGACAATAAGATTATTATTATTATTAACGAGATGGATTAATCGACATGTTTATTTGGAGAAAAATTGATAGATATATTTCTTAAAGAATTGAAACCTCTCTTTGACTTTTTGTGGAAAGAATAAAGTAATGTTTATGAGATTTGATGATTAATTAAGATAACTACTGGAGGAAAGTGATTTTATAATATAATTTAAGAGACAGGATTGTTATATATTGTAGACCTATAACTGATTTGATCTGCGACAAATGGGAAGTCAACATTTTATTTTTTTGTTTAATCATTTTTGTTTTGTTTTGTTTTTTGTCTTTGAATGTTTTATGATTTTGTTTTGTATGTTTTATGAAAATTTGAATAAAAATTATTGTAAAAAAAAAAGCTGGATTACTGTCTTGCTGTAAATGCAGATACTTGTAGAGCAGAGTGGGGGTGGGGGAGGAATTGCAGCTTTCATTATCATCATCATCATTATTATTATTATATCCTGCCCTTCCTCCCAAAGGGAGCATAAACTTACTGTTGCAGTCTATGGACCAAAACCTTGACATGCATTCTTGCATGTTACAGGCAAGGAAGCCAAGTGACAGATAGGAAAAAGGGGAAGTAGATACATCAAGAAGGTATGAATAAGGAGAGAGTGGCATATTGGGGGAAGAGACAGAACCTGGCTGCAAGTGAGTATTTTCTATCATGTTCTCTGTAGGAAAGATTGCAGATTTGGAATGTAGGTGATCATGTATTAATTCCTCTTGCACCTCAGTGTAACTATGACCTGCAATTCCACATTAAACAACAATAACAAACAGTTTGATGGAATTCTAGCCAGGATTGTAACAGCCTAGGAGAAGCAAACCATCAGTTCTTTGCCATTCAAATGGCAATCCTAGATGTTTTTGAAAATAATTCCCCTGCTGGGGAAAAGAAATATTTTACAAGTGATGGCAACTCTCTAGACATGGTTCCTTGCTGTATAGGGTACTCTGTAATCCTGCCTCCCCCCTGCATTCATTCAAACAACATCTTCATACTGCAAGCCCTCCTAAACTTTCCTTGTAGATTAAAAATAACTTTGAAAACAAAAATCTTTTGTTTTCACTTTAGTTTCACTGAAATACAAGTTTCACTGAAGTACAATTTCGTTAATGTATTATCTGGAAATGACTAGTTGTTTTAAAATCTGACACATCAATTTAATTAATTTGGAAAAATAATTTTGCCATCATGAAATGTGATCTAGTAGCGTGCAGAAAAAAGAATACTTGAACAGCTTGGATTTATGCAATTATAGATTTGGGGTGGATTTTGTATGCATTATTACCATAGGTGTGTTCATAGGTTACATTCAATGAGCGGACAATCTCTATATTTGTGTCCATGAATAGCTGAGCTGTACAAGCTTCCAAATACTTAACTTTCCCACACACAATATACAGTACATTAGCAGTAGGATGTGACTGAGTGTATAAAATAGTCCATTATTTCTTAATGTCATTCAAACAGTTAAATCAGCAACCATTTCCTTGTGCAGTTAAGGGCTGCTTCTGACATTAAGGCACTGGCATGACTGTGCTCACATATTAAGAGGTGAGAAAACATCTTGGGTTGGATCCAGATTTAGTCATGCTTAGAGTAAACTCACTGAAATAAATGGCACAAATTATTCATTACTACCTGAAGTGTTATTGATTTGAATGGGCCTATTCCAAGTCTAAAGATGGGGAATCCAGGACCAGAACCCTCTAGATGATGTTCAAGTCCAGCTCCCATCAGCCCCAGCCAGCATAGCCAGTGGTCATGGATGATGGAACTTATAGTCTTAATGATATCTGGAGGGCCACAGGTTTGTGCCATTCCTGGTCTGTTCTAAGCATGACTAAATCTGGATCCAACCCTGTGAGTAGCAAATGTAGCACTCACTGGCTTCTCAACATCTATACATATTTTGTGGGAAAGTATCAGGAGTTTCCCAAAGTATATATTTAGTGAAATATGTGCTTGTATGCTTCTTAAAGCACAGATGTTTGCATCTGCATCTTTAAAAAGTAGCACTGAAGGTGGCCTTTCATTGTTATGGGGTCCCAGACTTAGCAAAACAGCCATTTACCAGATAAAAGAGAGGTTGTTACTTAGGTGAGCCCAGACTGTGTTTTACACAAACAGGAGCCTATTATCTAAAGAGAGAATGATAAGTTGCATTAAACCTCTAAAAGCCCATTAGATAAAACACTCTGAAGGTATCACTAAGCCCTAGATTTAAGAGCTAGGTTATTGTTTTTATTTAATATTTCAGCATAAAATCAGTAACAAAAAACCTGCTGATGAATGTCTGTACTCTTCCAGTAACTTTAGTCATCTTGAAACATTTGATGCTTATGTTTTACTCTTTAATCTCTCTTTTGCACTAACAAACCTCCAAGAGATTATTGCAGCTCAACTGTAATTTAGTGATTTCTCTTTTCTCAGCATCACTGCTTGATTATTGCTTATACTGTACACTGTAATTTAAGGGCTGCCCCTACAGACAGTTCCTGAATCTCTTCTCACTTTCCAAGTTCAAAATTGGCTTCGGTCTGCAGAATTTGGTTTTGAAGTTAGGTCTGAACTTCACCAAAAGGTCACTGGAAGATCCATTGGACTAAGATCATCCATTCAGATGGGTGAAACAATTTAAAAATTATTCCTCTAATGAAAAATGAAATGGAAATGGACTGCCTTCAAGTCAATCCTGACTTATGGCTACCCTATGAATAGGGGTTTCATGGTAAGCGGTATTCAGAGGGGGTTTACCATTGCCTCCCTCTGAGGTTAGTCCTCCCCAGCTGGCTAGGACCTGCTCAGCTTGCCACAGCCAGTCCCTTCCTTGTCTGCAACTGCCAGCTGGAGGGCAACTGGGCTCCTTGGGACTACGCAGCTTGCCCACGGCTGCACAGGTGGCAGGGCACGTAACCCCTGAGCCACTCACTGTGGGGGTGATCTTTAGCTGGCCCTTTACAGCCAGGAGACACAAGCGGGGATTTGAACTCACAGACTCTGGACTCCCAGCCAGGCTCTCCTCCCCACTGTGCTATACCAGCTCTAATAAGAAGCCTGAAATGATCAAAACTGCAAAGATGCTAATAAATTACTATGTAGCAATTCCATCAAGTCAATAATAAGTAAAAATTAATAGCTCAAACAGTTATTCAAGCATTAGAATTTGAATCAATATTTACTTATTAAAATGTCAAATGTCTGGAAACACCTTCGGCTGGGAAATGGATGAATAAAGACATGGGTGCATCATTTTTTAATGCTTAAGCACAGTTTCAGATCTCATTGTCATTTTACTTCCTGTAGTAATATATCTGAAGTGCCAAAGCAGTTGTCGTGAATTTCATCAGATGGCTGCCTCTTGACCAGGGGTGGCCAACATGGTAGTCTCCTGAGTTATGATCTCCAGCTTCCTTCACCCTTGGCTAGCAACGCCAATGGCCAGGAATGATGGCAGTTGTAGTCAACAACAACTGGAGGGCTCCACATTGGCTACCCTTGCTCTAGAGCATCAAGTAAGTCTGATTAATTATTTGGTGTTAGAAATAACTAAAACAGTTGCTGGCTAAATCCTTCATTTACCTGTCATAAACCTTAAGAGCACTTGATTCAGTCTCAAAATTCTGGATTGGAGCTCTGCATTCAAAGCCAAAACCCACCTTGTATGATCCAGTCCAATGGCATGTATCCTTGAGCCACACCTGTTTTGTGATCTACTTGTCAGAGCGGGCACCAGGGCTTCCAGTATGATGTATCTGTTCACAGCACTTTCAGATGAATTCTGTGACCAATTAACAGCTGCTACAAATCTTAATTCCATGTGGAGTAATGTTTAAGTAACCCCATGGTAGTTGCTGATAGGTCCCACCTAGGGACAGCCTTGTCATTAGGCAGAGTGAGACAGCCAGCTCAGTCAGCAGGTGAGTAACTTGTGACCCTCCACATGTTGCTAAACTCCAACCCTCATCAGGCCCAACCACCATGGCCAATGGGCAGGGATTATGGAAGTTATAGTCCAAGAACATCTGGAGCTCCACAGGTTGGCCACATCTGCCCTATGCACTCATGGGTTGCAAAGGCAGACAAAACATACAGCCTTGAAAATATTGTCCCTTAGCCTATAACTTAATTCTTCAAACAAACTGAATAGCTTACCGTATGTTCATTTTTGTGCCTAATACAAAAATACATAAACTCTGGTGCTATTAGGATGTAAGAGACCCAGGTTTTCTGTAAAAGGACACACCTCAATTCAATTTTAATACAATGCATTCTGAACATCTTAGTCCAATTAAAGTTCACATTCTAGGTATGAACTCATGGCTGTTTCAGCAGCCAAATCTCTGTTTCTTGGTGGGTCATGGTTATCCAGAACTGGTATATAAACAGACTCTACTTCTGCAGGAAGCACACAAAACTCATACCTCCAAAGGGTCACACACTTTGCCTTAAAAGTCTCAGCTGCAGGGGGAAAAACAAAAGTAACTTGGGATTCCTTCTGCTTAGTTTCCTAATAATGATCTGGACTAACTCCTTTCAGCCTCAGGCTTAATTCAAACCAGGATATGGTTATTATCTTACAAAACAGGAAACACCCTTAAATAATCATTACATATTGGGGAACTAAAATACATTGCTTCTTCCATCTTCAGTAGACATAACAGCCAATAACTAAATTAAAAACTGGAAGCTGAGTAACATCACTAGCCTATTTTAGGAGCAGGGCAGCAGAGACAAGATTTTATTTTTATGGATCATGAAATTCTGAAAGCAAATTTACAGTAGAATTGAGATGTGAAAACTACTGAGATCTTCCTCAAAACGCACATTTTGATCTGATCACCCTCAAGACATTTTCAGAAAACAAGAAGGAAACTGCTGTAAGTTTTTACAAAGTATATAGTTGGATTCAGACTATGTAAAGTGTAAAGATTCTGCTAGTATGGAGACAGTGTGATAAAGTAGCTAGATCAGCCTTCCATAACCTGGTGACCTCCAGTTATTTTGGACTACAATTCCCATCAGTCCCAGCCAGCAAGTCCAATGGTCAGGGATGATAAGAGCTGCAGTCCAAAACATTAGGGAAGATTCGACTGGATTGTAGAGTATTGAGACTGTATGAGGAAAATCCAGGTTCAAAGTACCTGGCTCCACAAACTTGCTTGCTAGTCCAATCTGCTACTGATAAGACACATTTTTAAAAAATTCTAGGGAGATTCCCTGGGATCTCCCAGACCTCACACAGAGGTGTAGACAGGCTTCCTCCACAGTTCTTTTCTCCACAGTTCAGGGTTAATCCCCCACCTACAGTTCTTCATCATGACATAGCAGACAAGATTCTACCCTTACCCCTCTGAAGGGTAGGGATGGTGGCAACCACCAAGTTTGGCAGGCCACCAAGGCCAGCTGACATTAGTGGATCCTATTAAAATAGCTTCTAGACACTGCCTTAAACAGAGTCAGCCCATTGGTCCATCTAGATCAGTATTGTCCACACTGACTGGCAGCATCTTCTCAAGGTTTCTGACAGGATACATTCCCAGCCCTACCTGGAGATGCCACGAATTAAACTTGGGACCTTCTGCATGCAAAGCAGATGCTCTACCACTGAACAATGGTCCTTCCCTACTTTTCACCTACAAAATTATTTATACAAAATAGTCTCAAGGTCTATTTTTAAATACATGCCATGTAAAATGCACATCTGAAACCCCATGGAAGTAAATACATATATGGTCTAATATGAAGCTGAAAAAGGCCATCAAGGATTGCATTTGTACTGAGAATAGGACAATTTTTTCAAGCGCCATTTCCTTTAAGTTGTCTCAAAACATACACCAACAGGAATTTGACCTGCAATTGGGCTACAATTTGAAGCTGTCCTGTTATATTTTCATAATTAACAGAGGCATGCATCATGGGACAGCTACGAAATGTGACATGGTTTCAGGTCAGATTATTTGGTCCCAGCTTATATCTGAAAGTAACATTAAAACTGTACCAACAACATTTCACTAAATTCATGTATATATTTATTTATCCTGCAAACTCAAGGCGGCTTACAACAATTCAAAATACAATAAAACAACAGGAAAAACAACAATAATTGTGTAAGAATGTTTGAGTGAGAAATAGTTGTAGGAACATGCAGGCCAGTTCTGCCTCCTGCCACCAATGTCCATAGTACCCACATACCAAATCAGCCCCCACACCACAAGGAATTCTATGCATTTATACTAGTATGTGCAGAATCCCTTCTAGGAATGTGCTAATTCTGCCCAATTCTGATTTGGTACCAGATTTTCCATTAATTATCTATCATTGTGGATCAAATTTTTATGTAGCGATTTTCAAAAAAGGACTTTAAAAAAAATCTGCCTCTAAAATATCGATATTAAGAATGATAATTTATCAGTATTTGCTTTCATTTATCTATATCAATATCAATATTTTTTAAGGGGGAAAACAGATCAGAAAAGCAGCAGCTAAATGACCAGCACCAGCCAACAGATCCTACCCCTAGTCCCTTCCCATTCCAGCCAAACATGTAGGGGGAGGAGCAGGCCCACTGCATGCATCAGTGATGGGGCCAGAGTTAGCCTCCTCAGTCCCACTCATCCATTCTTCCAATAAATGGGTGGGAAGGCCTGTCTGAACCTTTCCTAATCTATTTGGAAAATCCTGGGAAAAACTTAAGAGTAGCAGAATACAACAAAACACATAATTGTATCTTTACTTTTCTTTTGGGGCGTAACTTCTCCTGTGTCTTTGTATGATGAAGCAGGAACTGAAAGCAACATGCATATTATTGAGTCAGAGTCATGCCAAAACTGCAGTAAACATAAATCAATGCTGCTGGCATGAAGCACTCTGTGGCAAAACATTATTGTTATGAAACACTCATCCAGCCACCAAGACTTTTACTGTTCCTTATAGTCAAAGAAGTATGGCCTATGTATGGAAGTATGACCTAGCCCATAGTTTGTTCTTGGGCGCATCCAACTGGACATTTATTCAAAATGCCAGAAGTACTCAACGGAGCATATGCTTATACACTAAGAACTACGTATTTAAATATAAGCTGGTGTTCAACTATAGTGAAACCAAAATATTGTACAGAACACAGCTGTAGTCATAGCTATATTTTCTGCTTGTACTGAAGGTAAACCACGCATTCCATTTTTAGCCCACATGCAGACACTGCAGCAGACACAGTTCAGTTTCTACAGCATGGGCAGCTTAGAAATGTGAAGAGGAGGAACAGTTTTATTACACATGTACAGCGGATGTGTAGCCTCCCTCCCCCTTCCCCTGCACGCACATTCCAGAATGTATAAAAACGGCCAACAAAAATAGGAGAGTCAGATGATGAGCAAGTGGGGTAGATCACCCTAAATATCTTGAAAATCAACCAACAAAAATTATGCAAGAAAATGCAAAGTAGTTTCAGAATGGGAACTAATTTTACCAGTAACATGTTGTTCTATCATATATAGAAAATTGCCTTTCACCAGGTTAGATCATTGGTTCATCTAGCTCAGTACCATCCACACCAGGAATGGGAAACCTGTAGCATTCCAGATGTTGCTGGACTCCACCTCCCACCAGCCCAGCTAGCATGGTCCATGGTCAGGGAAGATGGAAACTGTAGGCCATCAACATCTGGAGTGCTACAGGTTTCCCACCTATAGTCTACAGTGAGTGGCAGCAGAGAGTCAGACGGAGGTATTTTCCATCCCTACTTGGAGACTGTAACTGGGACCCTCTGCCTATAAAATATGAGTTGTGCCATGAGCTACACCATGGCCCCCATTAGAGAGAAAGGTTTCTGTACCAAACTCTAACAAGGTTTTTTGTAGCAAAAGGAATCCAAACAATATTCTCACAACATAAAATGCAGAGACTTCAGGGAAGGGTTGCTCTGCCTGTGCTGCCTCTGAACCGAGCTCTTGTCTCAGAGGAAGCTTTTTCAGCTTCAAAATCAGTCAGAACGTCTTTTTTGACTGGTAAAGATTTTCTCCCAGTCAGGGAGAAACGTGAGATTAACCACAAAGCCTGTTTTTGTGGGGAGGACTGGATTTCATTTATTTATGAGAAAAGGTTCAAACTGCAATGTCGGACGGACTTTCATCAAGCTCTAGCTGATTATAGCGATACGTTTATCTTTTCTTCAAAGAAAAAACGGATTATACCAGGCAAACAAGCATCCTTCTTTCTATTTTCTTTTTTCACTTGGTTTAAATTGGTGCAGTTAAAAAAGAGATTTGTCAATGAATCAGCTGTGAAGAATTCCTAGGTGAGTTATGGCTTTTCTCATTCACTTATGAAATTAAGGAGGAAAGAAATCGAAAAAGCTTATCTTTGCTTTTATCGCAAAAAGCTGTCCTGGAGGTGCATTCTAAAGATACCAACGGAAGAGGGATTTCTATTTCGAGGAGGGGGAAAAAAACTTTTTTTGGTCTATTTCATTTTGACGAATCTGCTTGTTCACGACGCCACTAATTGTCTTGATGTTGGGAACTAAGTTTGTTTTGTATTCCTGAACACATAGAGATAAGGCAGGCTGTACTGTCTACACTGATATCAGCAGCCTGGAATATTAACCCAATTGTGGCTGAAATAATTTTTGTTTCTGTGGTTTTAAGAATGGCAGCCAGGAAAGTGATTGAGACCATGGAAGAAATTATGTTTCAGAAAATAATGGATGAGATTGAGATAACAAAACAAACCCTGAGACAGGGCAGACAGGAGATGAAAATTGAATTTAACAAAATGACACAGGAGCTTAAAGAAATAGGGGATTCTGTAAAAGAGGTGTTTGATGGGATTAGAGATGAAAAAAGAAAAATTAAAGGGAAGCCACAAGCCCTGGAGATTGGAACAAGTGTGAAATTGGAAAAAGATTTGGAGTTTATGGATCTTAGAAATAAAGTTTACTGTTTGGAATTCAAAGTTGTCTCTGAAGAAATTAATGAAGATTTTGGTGGTAAAGTTACCAATGCCTTGGATAATTTTCTGGACTGGAATGATGTGATGGAGTTTGACATTGAAAAAATCTATGGAGTTGGCTACAGATATGTGACAGTGGAGAAACTCCTAAGAGATGAACCAGTGCATTTTGTAAAAAAGAACAGAGATATGACTTTGCAGCAATATTTCAGTAACATATTCGGAATTCTTGACTGGAATGATGTGATGGGGCTTGTTATAGAAAAAATCTATGGAATTAACTACAAATATGTGACAGATCAGAGATGTACCCAGAACAGAGATGCGGCTGTACAACAATATTTCAGTAATATATTCAGAATTGATGGCAAGGACATATTTGTGATGGGGGAAATTCCCATCAGACTCTTGTTATATGACTATGGCTATGACAGCAAGATCATCATAAGATACTGATAATGGATGAATGGATACTGAAACCACTGGACTTAACATAATGGATGAATGGATACTGAAACCACTGGATTTAACAGGACTATTGAAGATGGAAGATGGAATTAATATTGAAAATGGAAGAATTGTTATGGAAATTATTGGACTTAACAGATTTGACGAGATGGATTAATCAATATGTTTATTTGGACTATGGTTATGACAACAAGATTATTATGGGATACTGATAATGGAAGAATGGCTACTGAAATTACTGGACTTAACAGGATTATTGAAGATGGAAGATGGAATTAATATAGATAATGGAAGAATGGCTATTGAAATTATTGGGCCTAACAGATTTGAATCAGATGGATTAAGCGACATGTTTATTTGGAGAAAAATGGAAAGATATATCTCTCAAGGAATTGAAACCTCTCTTTGACTTTTTGTAGAAAGAATAAAATAATGTTTATGAGATTTGATGATTAATTAAGATAACTACTGGAGGAAAGTGATTCTATAATATAATTTTAGAGATAGGATTGTTATATATTGTAGACTTATAATTGATCTGCGACAAATCGGAAGTCAACATTTTATTTTGTTGTTTGATTGTTTTTGTTTTGTTTTCTGTCTTTGAAAATTTGAATAAAAATTAATGAAAAAAAACAACAACAACATAAAATGCCAATTTAATGGATGACAACAGTTGGACAGTGCAAAAGGAATAGAATAGTGAGGAGAGGGAAACAAAACACTACAGGGTTGGAAAGGAACAAAAAAAAGGTTGAACATTTTTTCTGGTCTACAATGTTTTTCATTCTCCTAAAACAGAGGTGGAGATCCTGTGGCCTTCCAGATGTTGATGGATTACAACTTACATCTTCCCCAACTGTTGTCTGTACTGGCTGAAGCTGATGGCAGCTGGAGTCCCACATCTGGAGGACCACAGGTTCTCTTTCCTTTTCCTATACATTGACAGATCTTCCAAATATATTATAAATATGGTTTCCTTCATAGATATGAGAATCAGGAACTTGATATGAATGGCAGCATTCGCAGCTCATAATAAACCACGGTCTTGGATCATGGTTTGTTGCTCCCACTCATGGAGCAAATCAGGAGCAATCTCCACATTCATATTAAAACAATTAACTATGGTTTACCATGATATGTGAACTGTGCTGATGTCTTGATTTTTCCAGATAGCTAACTTTAGTTATTGGAATTGTGAGCTGTTCTAGCATTTCAGATCCAAAATATATTTCATCTCATGCCACTATCTGCTGGTCTACATCTATCAAGACAAATGTGAACTACAGAATCTGGTCAGCTGGATTTCCACAACATGGTAGGAAGCACCTCTTCAGTTCTTTAAATTCTTTGCCACAGCTTGCCTTGAGCACATGCAGGAATGCTATAAGCCAGACAGCTGCAATCAGTTTAAAAGGATGTACTAAAACCAGGGCTGTGGAGTCGGTACGCCAGACCTTCGACTCCGACTCCTCTGTTTTTCTACTGTCCGACTCCGACTCCTTCATAAATGGCAAATGTATATTAACTAGTAATAACAAATTTACTGTAGTAAAATGGTACCATAAGGCATTTCATCACCACCACGTGAATCCAGAGCTTGGAAAAGTTACTTTTTTGAACTACAACTCCCACGAGCCCAATCCCTGGGGCTGATGGGAGTTGTAGTTTTAAAAAGTAACTTTTCCAAGCTCTGGATTCAAGTGGTGATGATGAAATGCCTTGTGCTACCATTTTACTACAGTAAATGTGTTATTACTAGTTAATATACATTTGCCATTTATGAAGGAGTCGGAGTCGGAATCGGAACATTTCTACTGACACTGACTCCACCCAAAATTGCTCGTGACTCCGACTCCGACTCCACGACTCTGACTCCACAGCCCTGACTAAAACTCTCCTAAACTGATGTCTTCATTAGTCTCAAAAAGAAGTTGGTGGCAAACACAATGATTCAGTTCAGACAATCATTCCAATCTTGATAAACCATGACTTTCGAAGCTGGTAACTGAATGTCAGGGATGAGTGCTCCTCCTTCACATTTCCTTGGCTTTGGCATGAAGTTCCTGGTTTGTATTAAGTCATAGTTCTCAGTTGGTGGGGACGGACTACTGCCAGCACATAACTATGGTGGTTAAAAGCCAAGATCAAGATTTTTGTATTAATTTACAAGGCCCTAAAACAACATGGCTCCACGATGCTTTAAGAACCTTGATTCCTTGTATCCTTGCTTGATCACGGAGGCCTTCAGGGAAGTCACTGATTGTGGTTCCCCATTGCTCATACACAAGGCTTGCATTTGTCATTTGTTCAGTACTGTGGGCCCAATTCTGTGCAACTCCCTCCTGGCTGATATCAGGGAGGCCTCCAACCCTACTGAACTTCAAGTGGTTAGTGAAGACATTTTTATTTCAGCAGACATTTTAAGTAAGCTTTTCTGATTTTATGGCTCACTTTAATTGATTTTATCTTTTGTAACCTCATTGTACATCGCTTAGAAACTATGATGTTATGCAGTATATAAATAGTAGAAATAAATAATCTTATTCCCAAACTGGAGGACTCTGGCATAATTCAAGTTAACAAACCAGGAAAATAAGCCAGGACATGATGTAGCTGGGAACTATGGCTTAATACAAGCCAGGATCTTTACGCCAAAGGTGACATGTTATGGGAGAAGAGGACTGGAGAAGCGAGAGAGGAACATTCATCCCAGATGCCTACTTCCAGTTTCATAAACCATGGTTTGTCAAGGCTGTGAACATACTAATCGCCTATCCCAAAGCGTTTCCATCAGCCACACCTGGAGGACAATGGATTGATCTGCCAATCAGTTGTGAAATTGCTTTGAAGCTAATTTTTTTTTTTAAACCCACTCAATCTGATCCCACTAGGTTTTACAGTAAAAAAAGGGTCGGGTTTGACTAGCATTGTGTGCCCCCATTTTCAGAAGGGAGAGGGGGAGAGGCACTGGAACCAGCAGGACAGTGAGTGCATTTCTACCCCAAGTCTAGAATGACTATCTGAACTGGACCACGTGCTTAATTTGATTCCATTCCTGCAAACTCAAACTAGATTAAAAGACCTCTGGTTTTTTATATATGCATAAAGGAATGAAATGTGTATCAAAAGTATCCATAGTTTAAAGTGGAACTTTTCTGAAACACTTCCACTTTTTTCTATTTGTATAACTCTCCTTTGATAATATTGAGATGGAAGATTACTGAGCTGACACATGTGGTTTCCAGAAAGCCCCCATTGTCCAAGCTGCATTCAAAAGAGCTTTACCCAACATAAAAACAGGAGAAAGATGAAAAGACTGGGGGGGGGGGGAGTAAATGGAAACGAGTTATACAATGGAAAAGGAGCTGAAAATGAATATTAAAAGTGGACCGTATTCAACCTCCAGTTATTAGGGTTCCCATCTTTTTTATGGATAGGCAGGAATTAAGCTTTCCCAATCACTGCAGTTCTATGGAGTGGATTCACTGCCCACTCACACTGGGGCCACCCATCTCCACTGCTACTGGGGAAATTCTTCACAGGCTTATTTCCATCTACATGCAACTGGCGACCATACCATGATTTAAGGAGATGCTTCGGTTCCAACACTCAGAAGCAATAATCCATCCTAAAAGCAAGAAGGAAAGGGTTTGTGGGGGGTGGGGGGGAGGTACTTTCCCAACCTTGTCCCACAGTGGTATTTACCATGACAAAACACTTTAGCTATCAGACCTCACATGTAAAATGAAAGGTTTCAGGATTCACATCTACTTCAAAGCCATGTATTTTGAAAGCTTGGGCCAGTAATCTCAGATGCTAGCTGAGGTAAATTAGGGCAAAGTCATATAATCAGCAATCATGTTGTAGCTGCTTAAATATATACCACTTGGCATCTGTGTCATATATGGAGAGGCTGTCACTGGTAGCCTCTTACTACACAGTTACCTCACCATCACTACTTCTCTCCTTCTTGGGATTTTCATGTAATTGTGAAGGATTAGTAAATGCTAAACTTAACCACATTGATGTAAGGTAAATCACAGACAGGAGCAGGCTATAAGCAATAGGCTAGTTTGGATGCATCTCTAAACCATAGTTTAGCAATATGAAAATGAACTTAGCCTCCCCTGGCCTTTTATACTTCCCCTTGCTCCTCCAATGACCATTTGGAAATGTTTGCTTCCATTTTGTATGGATTGCAGTTTGTTGTGTTGTCTGAACCCAGACAAACTGTGATTCATCTTAACTATGGTATGGTTAGTGAAAATAAGCCACCTTCCAGCCACATCTTATGAAGCATACTAGTTTCATTTGCCATAACTGAGATTAACCACAGTTTAAGGTTTGGAAACAAAAACTTCTAATCTCCTTGCAGCCATACCAGAGGAGAAGGGAGGGAGACCATGTAAGTTTGGGTCACAGAGTAGGCTACACTTGTTCTGATAAAGATAAATCATGGCATAGCATTACATCCAAACACAGCCAGTAAGTTTCCACACTGTTCCTGGTTGTCTGAATATAACCACAGTAATGTGATAAAGGCAGTAATGTGTACATTCTCATGGTGCTCTCCTCTTCAGCCAGCCTACAAGTACCTCCTACAAGTACACTCCTATTTCATTGTTGATGCACAATATTGAAGACTGCTTCTCAAAACTGCTTCTTTGTTGGGAGGGACGATTGCTCAGAGGTGGAGCATATGCTTTGCATATAGAAGGTCCAAATTTAACTCCCAGCATCTCCTGTAAAACCGTCTCAGCTGGGCAATAAAGACCTCCTTTGCTTGAGACTCTAGAGCAGTGAATGAAGAACCTGTATTCCTCCAGACATTGATGGTCAACAATCCCATCATCCCTAACCATTGCCCATGCTGCCTGAGGGTCATGGGAGCTGGGAGTCCAACAACATCTGGAGGCCAAAAGTTCCCCATCCCTATTCTAGAGTCACTGCAAGTGAGAGTTGAAAACAGTGAACAATGTAGACCTGGTATAAAACAACTCCATATGTTCATAGAACACAATATATGCAAAATTAAGCATTTTACCTATGCCCTTTTAGTGATGAAAGTTATTTGGCCAGTTAGTTACATAGTGTATTAGGCTATGTAAGATGTATTCTATGTTGCTAGCTAAGCATCTAGGTAGCCCAGGAATCTAAAAAATGTTAAGGGATGTCCTTGCCTTTAAAATGTCATATGTTACATGAATGATCTGGGGGACTTAAACCTGGTAGTGAAATCCTGTCCAAGGCTCAGCTCCCATGAAACCCAAGTCTTGGAGATTGTAAACCACAGCTCATAAGCACCCTGGGAGAGGACTTGTCCCAAGCTAAAACAGGCATTAATTTGGGGGATGGTGAAGGTGATTGGTCTAAGTAGGAAAGGAGACAATGCAGCCACATATGTACACAAACGTTCCACAAACATGTTTACAGGAGGGGAGACAGGAACCCATTCATTTTAGGTTCAAAGCACTTTAGCCAAAACAACAATAATAAAGGTTCTGACAGGCATCCAAGTTCTTTCCAAAATCCAAGCACATTAGACAAAGGCAAGAAGGCAAAACACAGTGAGCTCAAGGGACATGGAAACACCCAGCTATTCCTAAAATAGGAATAGATCAGAAAATCACAGCTGGAACATACATGAGATCGTACTCCCTTTGCATACCGTGGCCTAACAATGCAAAGCTCTCACACACAGCAGTGCAAACAACGGGGTCAGGAAGTCCATTCCTCCACTAAAAATACTATGAGAAAAAAGGCTGAAAGCAGAAATGCCTCATGCCATTCACCACCCATTTTCCAATGGTAAAAGACTAAAAGAACTGGGAGAGAAAAGCCAGTTTCTTTGAAAGAGAAAACTCTGTTTAAAATATATGGAATCTAGGGATTCCCTTGGAAAAGGAGCCCTTCACTTTGAAATGAGAGCTGGGCTATGACAACCTAAAGGAGGACACTCCAGTTCAGGGATGGGGAACTTGTGGCCCTCCAGATGTTGAGATGATAGGACTTGAGAGTCCAACATCTGGGAGGACCTCAGGTTTCCTACCCCAGTTCTCACTGAATGTCCTTTAAATAACCTTTCAAAATCATTATGAATTATAAAGTGTGTGTATGGGAACCATATAAGATGGTTGACCAGGAGGGATGTGATCTTGTTTTCAAGGCAGTGTATAGTATGTGCATTTAAAATATATGGACAGGATCCAACAAAAAAGGTGTTTTTTTTGCAAGGACTTCCATTTGCACAATGGAAGCTCTCCTTCCTTCCTCCCCCCCCCCGTATACCCCTAAATCTATGCTGGGGGTTTCCCAACCCTCTGGAGCAGACTTACACTAACAGAACTACTTAGTAGGATACCACCCTAAGCCTATATCTTCACCACAGCACCCCAAAATATTTTAATCTTTTCCCATTTTACCAGCCTTCACCAGCCTGCCGCCCTCCAGATATTTTGGACTACAAGTTTCCTTCCATCAGCTCCAGCCAGCAAATGTTGACTGGGGCTGATGAGAGTTGTAGAATATATACACATATTCTACATCAGCTATTCACTCAGAGTGGCAAAGGGCAAGGACTTCCTATGAGCCTGGGAATGATTTGCCTTCTGCTGCAGACTGTCTAGCATGCTTGAGTCATCTGAAATTAGTTGCCCTCAAATACTCTTCTACAACATGCTCTCTGCTCATGGTACACTCGGGATTTCACAGGAAATTAGAATAGATGGCAGGGTTGAAGTGAAACAGGGGATGTGTTTCACAGACAAACTAAAACCACCTCTTGCAAAACATGTGAGTGATTGGAGGAGGCACATACAAAATGGGATGGAGATGTTCCATTCAGAGTGAGGTCACCATTATTCTCACTCTAATTTGGCTTAATTGTGATATCACTTCGCCAGACCTGGATGGCTATGTGGTGCTGTGACATCATTATATCAGCTTATTTTGGATTGGCTGGAACACACAGGCAGAAAGGCAGGCTTTTTTCAAAAAAAGTCTTCTAAAGAGAGCTGTTGAGAAGCACAGTGAGCAGGAATAAAACAGTGCAAAAAAGTATTTTGAGGGAAGAGGTAAATTTTCAGGCAAACCAAAACTTCCTTTTCATATGAAAACTATTCACCACTTAAAATCTGACTTACTCTTAGATGCCTTTTGGTCCATTCCAAGTGCTTCTATTACTGGAACAGATAAACTATAAAGAATTTAATATATGGTATCTCTTCTGACAACTTGTTAAGAACCAGAACATCTCTCTGTGGTTTCCATGCAAACAGTGTGCCACATAGAATCCAAGGTATGGCCTGGCATTGGGGCTGTGCGACTGCCCGCTCCCTAGGCATTGTGCAACTAGGCTAGCTCAAACACCAATGTCCACATGTTGTGTGTGGACATCCAAGAACAATCTAGTCCAGCACTCTGTTTTCACAGCAGCCAATCAGATGCCTATGAGAAGTCCAGAAGCAGGGCATGAGCACAATGACACTCTCCCTCTTGGTCCCTGGCTACTGGTACACACTGTCTCCAATACTGGAGGTAATTTGAAAAAATGCCCCTCTGTGTAAGTTGCTGCTCATGCATACAGGCTCCTCTTCAGACATCTGTGTTCAGCATCCCACCAGAGCCAGCTGTGGGCCTTACTTCCCAGTCATCATCACGTGAACTCACTTCATGCATGTAAAGCAGGGGTGGCTAACTTGTGGCCCTCCAGGTGTTGCCAAACTCCAACTCCCATCAGCCTCAGACAGCATGGCTAATAGTCAGGGATGATGGGAGTTCTAGTTCTGCAACACCCCACCAGCACTTCTTGGAGAAAAAAAGTGAAATAATAATAGTGCTCCCATAAGATGCAAGTCTAGAAACAAAAGAGTCCAGAGTTACTGCCACAGTTCCTCCTTAGGCTTAGGAACTAATTCTTCACTCGCTTCTCACACATAAAATAAGATGAAACAAATGGCATTCTAATCTTTAAATTATATGAAACACAATGACTTCAGCAACTAGAAGTCTTCTGCACCACCCAACCACCCAGGAGTTTTGATCCTGTAGAGAGACAAAAACAATACATTTGTTTATAGACTTTTAAACACAAGAATATTAAAAATGTACTTTATTATTTGATCCTGGTCTTGATTTAGCTGTCTTTCTTGGATGCTGAATCATGATGGGAAAGCAGGCCAATTAGCGTAGGTTTTTCAATCATGGGTTTATCTGGGGGTTAAGAACTGCCTAGTATTTTATAAATACTTCTGTTGGGACAGGGGAAAAAACACTACATCTACTGTTATTCTAGCTTCCTACATTCTTATGTACAGAGTTTCCCATTTCCCCATGTGCCCTTTTGAAGGGGTTTCCAGCTTTCCTCCTGAGTAAATAGCGTAAATCAGAAAGCTTCACCCTGGGTTGACTCAGTCAATTCTTTCTGCTTCAAGTCTGAAGTTGTATTTTCAACTCAGATGCACAGAGCTGCGTGGAGCCTTACATCATACAAAAGCTTTATTTTATTTGCTTAGTGGACATTGTTTTGCTGTGCAGTCAGTGTCCCATCATCTCTCCAAGACAATTGCGAAGTACAAGTAGGAAGACTGAAAAGGAAAGACTGAATCAGCAGTGGTCATTCTTACAGGCAAGAAAATCCCTTTCCAAGGTGCAGGATTCCTAAATTGACTAAATTGACAAACAGGACTCTGCCCAAAACAATCCCCCATCCCAGTCTTTCAAATGCAGCTGCTGATGCAGACTTTGAACTGCTGCCTATTATAACAGTGTATTTCAATTTCATCTTGTGTTGGGGGGAAAAAAACAACAACTCTGGAAAACATTGTCCCTTACTCCAGCTCAAACATCTGAGGTGTTGGGGCCTTTGGCATAATCCCACTATGGTGGAGGGGTGGAAATGATGACAGGGGCCACATTTAAAGAGTAACAGATGCTTCACTTATGCTAGGGATCACATCTGGCCAGCTGACTTTTGCATTAGTTGTAGGAGATCTTCCATTGCCAGGTCATCTGCACAGGAAGATCCCACTAAAAAGCATCCAGAATAAAGGGCAGCCAATGAACAGCTACACACTCTTCCTACACTCTTCACCTAGATGAACTTTGATTGGCTGCCCAGAATACTAACCCATCATCAACTCTTTAATCATAATTTACATAGAGGGGTCATCAAAAAGGCAACAGTCCTGGGGTTTTCAGTGCGTTAGGTGAGCTTCTCTATGGAGATGAAGAAATTGCCAGGGATTAATTCCTTCCTGAAACAGTCAGTCCCTCACCCATCCTAGATTTTGGATAAATCTTAATTGGAGGAGAATGCAGATATGGTGGACCAGTGGCATCTCACATACAGAGAATAAGTGCAATATGCACACCCCCTAGCAGTTTGACATCTACTATTTTGAAGCAAATGCTGTGTAGGTTATAGCCTATAGAACCAAACTAATGTAGGCCTATGGAAGCCCATCTTCTTTGAACAGGGATGGAGAACTTGTGGACCTCCAGCTGTTGTAGGACTCTAACTCCCATCAGCCTCAGTCACTTAGCTCATGGGAGTTGAAGTCCAAGAACATCTGGAGGGCCACATTTTTTCCATCTCTGTTATTATTTTGCCTGTTTTACCACAAGGTCATTCTTGGGGCACAACTGCTAATCAGCTGTGGAGAATCACTGAGAGTTATCGCTTCAAATCACGCTTATTCTCATTGCATAGAGTCATGTTCCTTTTATCATGCGCTCTCACTGAGTTAGGGAAAGTTACAGACAGTCACTCATACATGACACTGGTCATATCCTCTACTTATAGAAATAGGCTTGATGTATTCACCTCTTACATATAGCCATGGATAATTATTTTCTGCAACCCTGCATGTGACTGAGCTGGAGCTACATATCATTTACTTCATTTCACCATTTGCATTTGCTTTGAGAACGGCATGCACCAACTTCTCAGTGTTCAAACCACTCAGACTGAAACATCACTAGTTCTTTGGCTTCTGGGTTCCATGACCTGCTGTTACTGTACTTTTCGACCATCTGATTAAAAACTGGCAAATGCTTGCAAACAGCTGTATTGGGGGGGATGGTTATTTTTTGTAGAAATAGGAAAAAAATAACAATCACACTTTTAGATTTTTCAGCAGCTGTTTTTTTAGGGATGAAATGTTAACTTCCAGCAGATCTACACAGACCTCTGAGGGGGAAAAAGGGGTGGGTCTCTCAGACCTGTTTCATACATTATGATTTACCTATATGGAGATAATATCCATGTAAGAAAATACCCGTTTGTGGTTCCTTAATTCCAGTCTTTTGCATATTAATAAAAGGTAAGAAAATCTTCTCATATCCTTTATCTTCAGGGGTACATAAAACCTTGGAATAATAGGAACTTCAGATAAATGGAAGCAATATCTAGGTGCAATTCAGGCAATTCCTGAGTGCCCTGGGGGAGTTCCCAGTAGATAGAGCATGTGACCCTGTAGAAGCCCTTGTCATGCTGTGGAACAGCGAGGTGCGTCGGGCTCTCGACCAGAGCTTGGAAAAGTTACTTTTTAAAATCACAACTCCCATCAGCCCCAGTCAGCATGGCCACTGGATTGGGCTGATGGGAGTTGTAGTTCAAAAAAGTAACTTTTCCAAGCTCTGCTCTCGACACAGTTGCCCCCCCGAGCGCCCTCTCCAGCAGTGTGGAGCCCGGCTTGCACCTTGGTACATCAGTGAGCTAAGGGCAATGAAACAGGCTAGACAACGGCTAGAGTGCAAGTGGTGAAAGACGTCCTGTGAGGCTGATCGGGCACGAATAAAACATCATAACTGTGCCTACTGTGTGGCGGCGAACAAGGCCCACTTCTCTGCCTCCATCGCATCCTCAAGTAGCTGTCCAGTGGAGCTTTTCCGTGTTGTCAGGGGTCTGTTGACATCAACTCCAGGAAATGGAGTCTTAGACCCTTCGGAGGCCCACTGTGAATTGTTTGCAAGGCACTTTGAGGGTAAAGTTGCTCGCCTCCGTAGTAGTCTTGATGCCCCATCTACTGTAATCCCCAATGAGGTGTCCAGTGCAATGTCTGCTGCAATTTCTTGGGGACAGTTTCAGTTGATGCAGCCTGAAGATGTGGAGAAGGTGCTTGCGATGATGCGACCAGCAACGTGTCTTCTCGACCCTTGCCCTTCTTGGCTTATTAAAGCTTGCCGAGGGGGTCTGACCGAGTGGACCCAGGGTGTGGTCAACGCATCATTGTGGGAGGGAGTGGTTCCAGCTGCATTGAAAGAGGTGGTGATTCGACCATTCCTGAAAAAGTCCAGCCTGGACCCATTGGTTTGTGACAACTACTGACCGATTGCAAATACCCCCTTTTTAGGGAAGGTGATTGAGAGGGTTGTGGTGCAGCAATTGCAAGTACTCTTGGATGAAACAGATTATCTTCACCCATCCCAGTCTGGGTTCAGGCCTGGTTATGGGACTGAATCGGCCTTGGACGCCCTGATGGATGACCTTTGTTGGGAGAAGGACAGGGAGAGAGCGACCCTGTTATTCTTACTTGATCTCTCAGCAGCTTTTGATACCATTGACCATGGTAACCTTCTGGGCTGACTTGGTGGTGTGTATTGGAGGCACTGTTTTACAGTGGTTCTGATCCTATCTCCAAGGTTGTTCTCAGAGAATAGCATTCGGCGTCTGTCTTTCGGCCCCCTGGCAGTTGTGCTGTGGGGTGCCGCAGGGTACCATCTTGTCCCCCATGCTGTTTAACATCTATATGAAGCCCTTGGGAGCAGTCATCAGGAGATTTGGGGTGAGGTGTCAGCAGTATGCTGATGATACCCAGCTCTATTTCTCTGTAACATCTGAATCGGGAGAGGCCATACAAGCCCTGGACCGCTGCCTGGACTCGGTGGTGGGCTGGATGAGGGCCAATAAACTGAGTCTGAATCCTAGCAAGACAGAGGCGCTGTGGGTTGGTGGTTCCTGAGTTCGGATAATTGGTCAGTTGCCTGCTTTGGACGGGGTCATACTCCCTCTGAAAGGGCAGGTCTGTAGGCTGGGGGTGCTCCCGGATCCATCTTTGTCGCTAGAAGCTCAGGTGACCTCAGTGGCTAGGAGTGCCTTTTACCAGCTTCGGCTGGTGAGACAGCTGCAGTCATTTCTGGACCGGGATAGCCTGACCACTGTTGTCCACACACTGGTAACCTCCAGGCTGGATTACTGTAATGCGCTCTATGTGGGGCTGCCCTTGAGGTTGGTCCGGAAGCTGCAGCTGGTGCAAAATGTGGCAGCGAGACTGCTCACTGGAGCAGGGTATTGCCAACATTTCACCCCGCTGCTGAAAGAATTACACTGGCTGCCCATTTGCTATCGGGCCAAGTTCAAGGTTCTAGTTTTGGTGTACAAAGCCCTATCCAGCTCAGGACCAGGTTACCTCAAAGACCATCTTATCCCTTACATATCCAGTCGATCACTGCGCTGTGCAGGTGAGGGCCTCCTGCAGATACCATCTTATCAGGAGGTTCGTTCTGTACAATATAGGAAACGGACCTTTAGTGTGGCAGCACGGACCCTGTGGAACTCCCTCCCTTTGAATATTAGGCAGGCGCCATCTCTGCTATCTTTTCAGTGCCTTTTGAAGACTTTTCTTTTTCAACAAGCCTTTTAAGTTGAGAACTATCCCAATCTGTCTGTGTCAGATTTGCTTAATATGTTTTTAATATTTTTTTAACCTTTTAAAAAAGTTTAAAAAATGTTTTTAATGCTGTTTTGTCTTAATGTATTTTAAGATTTGTTTTTATGATGTTTTAAAGTGTTTTTAGTGCCTTGTTTGCTGCCCTGGGTTCCTGCTGGGAGGAAGGGCGGGATACAAATTAAATAAATAAATAAATAAATAAATAATAATAATTAAATTGCCATGAGACACAAGGGGGCTAACTAAGGAAGCAGTGATCAAGAGCTCTGAATAATTTGAAGTCCTTCACAAGCAAGGCAAAGTCTGCTGATACCAACTTTCACTTCATGTAGATACCGTTTGATTTCCAAGGAAAACAGATGTAAAACAGATAAGGCAGTATCTTCGCACAGGCCAACTTTTTGTTGTTGCAGGAGATTCCAGGCCTTTGGCTGATATTTTGTGAGGCAAATTAGAAAGTGTGCATACCACTCTGCTGGACTTTGACAGAGAATATAAGAGAAAGTAACCTTAATTTGCCATGCAACTTATTTTTCCCTTCAATTATTTGTGCCATCTGTCTTCAGCATTTGACTCCCACTAACCCACTCACACATTCCACTTTACAATGTGACTGTTCCTTCCAATTACGTTTCAAGACTGGTATTTATACATGCCCGGTTTTCAGAATCAATAGCATCCTTTATTAGTTGTAAAGCAGCAGGCACCAATTTCAGAAGGACCATTGTTTTCTTCCATACGGAGAACTTCTGCAGAATAGATAGCTAACCTCCTTTGTTTAAAGTGCCAGCAGATCTCTTACAGCAACCCGGTTGTTCTCAGACTGTTTAAAGATAAGGATTTCTCCCCAATATAATCATTCATTCATTCATTCCTTTCTCCATTCTAACTTACGTCAAACATGTCCATCGTTTTAAAAACCAGTTTCCAACATGCATTTGCACACTGCAAATGTATACTTTTTGAAGAAGCAAACTTTTTCATAAATAACTCATTCATACACTTGATCTCAGCCCAAATATTCAAGTGATTGTTTAAATAAATAAATATTTTATTTGGTTTTTTTGCTGTCTTTGAGGACTTTAACTATGGACTATTTGCATCAGTAGAAAATCCCTAGGCAATGCACACCAGAGGAACCTTTAGCACTTTTTTGTAGAAAGTCAGCTTGCAATAATTTGCCACTTATTTTTGAACATATCTCATTCAAGAATGTCTTCATGCAATTCCCCTATGTCTAAGACCAGTCTAGTACTAAATTTAGATACTTCTATTGATCCTTATTTCATCAGTATGAATAATCTACCTACAGTATCAAATTTTCCTCAGGTACAAATTCATTTTCATATTCACATTATCATCCTACCAATTCTTTATTAACATTTTATACCTGGCATCAAAATCCGGAATGTACAGGTATAATGCTTGTAGAAAACACATTAATTTTTGGATAGCCATCAGATATCCTCTTCATTAATCCAGTTGTTGTTATTCTTTTATCATTTATGAAGTAGACAAGGAAAGGTTCACCCATCTCTGTTCATTTCAAAACAAGGTTATAAACAACAGGTGCATAAAGGAATATTTTACACCACTTTTGTGGCATCATAAAAGGCCTTATTAGCAAAATCACTGTTCTGGAAACTCAAGGTATTTGTATACGGTTGGCAATTACCTACAACTAACACTTCACCCAGTGATGATCGAGAGGGCTGTGTTGCTTACCTGAGATCCCAATGCCGAGGTCAGTGCTGGTTACAGGGAAGGTGAGGGGAGAGGCTGCAGGGAGGTTAGTGCAGATTGGATTGGATTGGTCATACACCGCACCAACTTCTCCACCAACTCACCCCTCTCCCTCTCAGTAACTGGCAGCGATCTTGGCAATGGGGAAGCCAGGTAAGCAGTGCAGCCCCTCCCTCGCCAACTGCTATCGATTCTTATGACAAACCCGTGTCTTTGCCCTAATTGTTCAAAGCACCCCAGGCTAGTTCTCACAAGCAGCAAGTGACACAGCAAACCTGTTTCTGGGGCCTCGCTGTACCACTTCAGACCGCAAATGGTATGTGGGATACAACACTCATCCGTACATTAAAAATGTACATAGAAAACTAGGTGTCAAAGAGAAGGATTATAGAGTCTTCCCCCTAATGTGCTACTTTGGTTTGGGTAGGAATATGTTTTAGTTGGTGATCATCCCATCGTGTAAGCCCCCTGCGTGCAATGTGAAATGGTACAGTCCAGGCACTGCTTTGCCTTCTTATCTTCTATATGGACCTTTAATACATGTGCAATGTACAGCATCTCAAGACTTTTCATCAGGTCAACAGAGCTTCTCACCATAGTGCCATTATTGACTTCTGCCTGCACCCTACAAGGTCCATACCTTGACATTGTATCAAGTAATCTTTTTTTCTGTTTAGGGCCACATTTACTTGACAACGATCTGTTGGGGCTGCACATACTAGCAGTCAGTGGTGGCTGGAGGCATTCCCTTTTCTCTTTCCGCCACTTCCCCTTTCCCCTCCCCCTTTAAGCCAAGGGGGAATCCAAGGCTGCTACCTACCCTCATCTACCTTAGAGCAAGAGGTCTCTGACATGACAGCCCCAAGAGGAGTAGGGCTAATACCCCAAAGTGCGCCTCACTGTGTTATCTTCCAGGGCTCTCTTAGCAGAGCATAACTTCAGTACTGGATGTTCCAGTGATGAGGAAAAAACCAAGGCCATATCCATCCAGATTTTTTTTTTATCAGGAGAACCTGTATGATCAATGGAGGCTGGCTCATTAGGGCAAATGGGGCACTGTCCCACCCATCTCAGTCTGCCTTCAGCCAGCCCACACCCACCTGCCTTGCAACTAGCTCAGGGAATCGCCCTGGCTGCAAGCTTCTCTTTGGTCCCTCTTTTGCCTTGGTAGAACTCAGCACGGAGGAGGGGGGGGTCAAAGCTAGAATTAGTTCGCTCCCCCTGTCAGTGGTTCTGGCTCTGCCTTCTGCTAGCCTCCAATGGGCGCCAGCGCCCACTGCCTAGGACTTTGGCTTCAAAATAAGGCTGGTCCTATATAATAGACATCATATCTCATTTGCGGAAAGTGAAGTGGGCCAGATCAGCATAACCATTACATTCTGAAACATTTTATTTACATAAGAAAAAAACAGCACACTGACCACCATCTTCTGAACTTGTGCGAGTTCCACTGAAATGAATGGAAGTAGTGGAGCAGCTATGTTCTATTCATTTCACTAGGGCATGCACAGAAAAAGTTCACTGTGGACGGTGTCCATTTTCTGTACTTTTTGTGTGGTTTTAGAATGCTATATCCCAACCATGGTAATAGTTTGGTACACATTGTTTACTAGCAGCACCATTTTCTCTCTCCTTGCTTGTATTATAGGGCTCTGGTATATAAGCACACTATCCACATGGTTGCTAAACTGCTTGGTGCAATCAGCATGGGGTTAATTAGCTGCCTCCATATTACTGAAGATAACTATGTTTTTCAACAAAGATTGTGGTTGCTGAATTCTCTCACTAGGGTGCTTACTCTTCACTGGCTCTGGAGAATATCATGGTTGTTTTGGTCTGAAAATTGGATTTTCCAATCCTGCTAAGAAAGCAAATTATTTTAATCTTTTCAACCGTGCAGATACATACCTTGCACCGTCAACTGGCAAGATTTAAAGTGGGGTTTTTTTTTCCAAGAGAACAAATAGCATTTAGGAACCGCAAACAGTCCAGGCAATAAAGCCACAAATAAGGCTCTTCTAGCTTTTACTCCAAAGAACAGGCTATTGATTTAGGTGCAAATTCCAGCTCCAATTCATTGCAAATGTGAATGACATGTCCCTGGTCCTGACATTATATTGGAAGGGGTAATTCAGTACTGAGAGAGATCCCCTCTTCTGTGTAAGGTCCAAAATGGCTTTAATATACTGCCTAAAACAATTAGTAAGACACCCTGAGCAGACATGTGCATTTTTTTGGCTATCCTATCAATGATCTGAGGATGATTGTGTGGTCTATACATTTGTTTAAACCTTCTGGAAGTTTTTGTTCATTATTGACCTTCATGATATCCCATGGCAACCATTTTCTTTCCCTGAAATTGCAGCTTCTGCACTTAACACAGAGTGGTTCAGTTAGAAATGTGAAGTGGCACATCGTATTGTGTGAGTAAAGTGGATATACGGGCAAACTGCACCAAAAGTACAAGCCCTATCTACTTAAGCAACAAAAGCAAGAGGACCAAATACATGAAGCATTGTTCACTACTTATCAGCTGCCCAACCATAGTTAAGAGCGACTCGTGGATCAAATATGCATCCGGTAATCCACCTATCACACAATAAACAGGAGCCCATGTTCCACAGTGTTATGTGATCCTAACTAACTGAGAGCAGGACTGCAAAGAGAATTATCAGGCTGCCTGTAGCTTGCTAACATGCATGTGGATGCAGTAGGCAAAATCAATGTTTTATCCTTCTACATCAATGGCAAATAATTCAATGTCATCATGAAGATCTAAAAGACTATAACAGCAGCATATAGGTGGTGGGGACCAGATTCTATCTTCTCATGCTCCGCTTTGAACTGAAGGTGGCTTGGCGATTCACGGAACACTGAGCCTACATTTGACTATCACTGTTTAGATGTAAGCACTGCTGCCTCCAAGAGATAGCTAAGGCAGACACGCCTAATCACAGAAACACAATAATTTACCCTGCACAGCTTCTTCCAGCAACATGAATCAGAGAGTTAGGAATTTACCTGCTGCACAAGTCATGTGGTTACACAACTTTTATCAAAGTGTGCCAGCTAACGCATGTGAGTCAATGTAGGCAGCAGACTGACTGGCTTTGAGCCAGGCTAGGAAGAGCCCAGGATGTCAGCCATGACAGAGCTTAGGAGTTTTCTCTTATTAGAGTTGTCTGGTGAGTGAAAAAGAGAAGTTAAATTATATTATTTATAATAGCTACTGTGACTGCATTCTACATCCTGCCTAATCAAAATTCCCTCTTAGTAGCTACATCCTGTCTAATCTAAATATCCTCTGTGATTTCAGATAAATATGGCTTTGTTCTTTTTCGTTCCAGAAAAAGCAGCGGGTTGGAAGGCCTATCTATAGTAATAGATTATTCTTCTCTCTCATGAAATACATCCGTTAGAGTGTTAATGGACCAAAGACAGAAGCGACTTTCCTTCTCTCATATTTTACAGATAGACAGGGTATGTAACCAGTGGTATTGCACTAACTGGTGAGCATGCTGAAACATTTGACTAACAAACAAATATTGTACATAGAAGGCTGTCCTATACAGAGCCAGACCTTTAACCCATCATCTAATTCAGTACTGTCTACATTGTCTAGCAGTGGCTCTCCAGAGTGTCAGACAGCAGACTTGCCTAGCCCTACGTTGAGATACCAGGGATTGAACCTGGGGCCATTTGCATGCAAAGCAAGTGCTCTATAATGAAGTCATGGCCCTTCTCATATGCACCATTTCAAAGTAGGTACCAGACACCATATTCCATCATAAATGGATAGTTCCATGTCAGCAATGTCCATTCCACAGAATGTTGGGCTTATATCGTGGAGAATTAAGTTCAAATCCAGCTCTGCTAGGGTCTCAGTCAGTGAGGCAAACTGCATCCCCCATTTATTTTTTTTAAAAAACATTTCTCTTACCACTCTAGTTTTTCTGGGACTGAATGGAATAATGAACTATTACCTTGTCTGCCTTGCCAGCCTGTGGGAACACATAAATACCTGGCATCTGCACAATATCATCCTAACAAATGCCACAGTTTCCATATTGCAAATGAAAAAGAATCAAAGGCATAATTTGGGAACAAGTGCCTACGTAATATTCATTCTCTTCAAGAAAGTTAACAGTGTAGTTCATTAATAATCAAGTCTGCCTGTAGAGATTTTGGTGCCTGAGGCAAAGAAGAATATAGCACCCCTCCCCTCACTCCATATACAAAAGCTGGCTGGACAACAGTTGAACCTACATCAACTCTCAGCTCATACATACTTCCGTTTAACCTGTAATGGAAGCCTCTTGTGTCTCCATTAATTCACTCTCATCAATATGATGTTCCCCGCCAACCGCTGCCCTCCCCAATTTTCTCCTGACTAAATTTGGAGTTTCCCTACCCAGCAATACTCTGAATGGTTCCAGGTAGGGAAACTCTAGATTAAGTTAGGAGAAAATTGGGGAGGGCAGTGGTTGGCAGGGAATGTCATATGGACAAGGGTGAATTAAAGAAGACACAAGGGGCTTACATTGAACATTAAATGGAAGTATGGATGAGCCCTCTGATGATGGAGCAACAGGCTAGCTTAAGTGGCAAAGGGCAGGCCATGTGGCCAACACAACTGTATTCTCCAGCATGTCACCACCACTCCTTCCCCTATTCCACCCCCATCTGTTGCCTGAAGTGGCAACCTCACTGTGCCTAGTACTAAAGCAATAATTCTCCTCAGAGACACTGATAAAAGCTCAAAGCAGAGTTCCTCAGATGATGTATTCAAAGCCATTTTAAGGGCTCCATATTATAGCTATTCCATTTGGCAAACCACTTAAGGCATTAATGGGGAACCTGTGGCCCTGCAGATTCTGTTGAACTCCCATCTGCCCCAGCCAGCATAACCCAAAGTGAGAGATTATTGGAGTTGGGAGTCCAACAACATCTGCAGGGCCACAGGTTCTCCACCCCTGACTTAGGGCAACTAGCCAGAAAGTAGATTAGCCTCCATCACACAGGTTAAAGCATGTCCATGCAGCTGCTAGAAGAAATGGGGGCAATGAAAGCATTGCCCAAGAAATGACTTTCTATGAACTTAACCCGAGAACAGTAACTATTATGGAAGAACTTTCCTCTTATTCAAAATCACACTTGTTCTCCACTGTAGTTTCATGATGGTGACAATCTATGCAAATGGATCATCTGATTTATCCCACCATGTTAATGTATATCTAAATGAAGTTGTGTGTTTTTAAAAAAAAAAGATTAGCAAAAAAATCATACTGCAGTACTGATGATAAAAAATGTAACATAAATAACAAACTAGACAATCAATCAGTGAACTAAGTCGTGATGAAAATGATGGTCTACATGACCACACTGTACAGGCTTTACTTTTCTAGTTTCCCTAAAAACCCTGGGTTGGATCCAGAATAATTTAGTTGAACTTAGTTCCCGTTGAAATCAATGGAACAAGTTAGTCATGACTTAAATGCCAGTGATTTAAATGGGTGCACATTGTAACTAAATGAGCCTAGAAGCTCCCTGTTTCAAGGATAATTAAGTGCTGATATCATTCTATATATTAATTGTGTAACAATTTGCAACCCTAATCTTTTCACAGAAAAATCTCACTACAATTATATTTCCTAATTTAAGAGTTAATATAATGTGCAGGACCACCAGGGACAGCCCCACTATCCCCTTGGCTTTGGCCCAATGTGTATTTAGACTCAGGTCCCCGGTCAACTGAACTGGCTGAGGAAGAAGGGCTGGGAGACAAGCCAAAGGAGGAACAGCTGGGGGGAAACTCCGCTGTTGGTAGGGAGCCTTCAGAAGCCTGTATAAGAGAAAGCCTGAAGCTGGGGGTGGTCTTCAGTCTGAGAGGGAGAAGAGAGAGACTGCCAGAGACCTTGAGGGGCTGGAAGGCTACAGGATGAGGGGTGAGGCCTCAGCTGAACCCCCCCTCGGGACTGGGAAAGGACCCTCAGTGGGGAGTGATGTAACTGCCTGCCCCTAATAAATAGCAAGGCTGCTCGGGGAGTTGTGATTTTTTCCCCATGGAAAGAGGGAGACCCCGGCCATGGACACTGGGCCTTTTGACATTCCCCTACCCATGGATGCCCAACATATAAGGTTTCTGGGCCACAGTGATCCCTGACAGCATGCTCTTGATTTTGCTGGAGGGACATCAGGACAATTCTTGCCCTTGCTGGTATTTCCTCTAGATTCTGGCTAACAAGACAGTTATGTTTATAGAGAAAAACAGGAACATATGTTTCAAAGAGAAAGCTTCCAACAAAAACTCAGATGCATGGGAATGAAATTTCATGGCAAAATCTGTATGGTTAGCTAAAGGCCTGCTCAGAGAACTTTTTATATTTTATTTTAGAGTCTACTTGCTCTTCTATGAGTCAGATTACCAACCATTAGCTAAAATCTTGGATTGGATCCATACTTAGCTGAACTTAGGTTCCACTGAAATCAATGGGACAAGTTAGTCATGACTTGCGTTTCACCAATTTCATTGGGAAACAAGTGCAAATAAGTAAGTCCAAATCCAATCCAGTATCAGTAAGTAGAACAGGAGAAACTGGGTTGCTTCTGAAGGACAGTATAATAAATATGTTTGTGTTACATAGGCAAACAATTCATGAATTAATATCTTACTGCACCAACCAGTAATTTAAAGATGGTATTATTTCAGTCAAAATGAGCATCAGATTAATTTTTAAAAAAGTAAAACAAGATGATTTGTCCTTGTTTTGGTGCAAGTTTAAGCTGTATCTATGTACAAAAGCAGTACTTAATGTATTGTGAAATTTGCAGAATGAATGAAACCTGCACTCTTCGGTTTCAATTTCCACCACATGTTGCTTTAGGCTACAGGTCAGAAAAAAGAATATAACTTGTACTTTGATTTGTACAATAGTCCAGAGATCAACTGTAAAAGCTGGAAAAGAACAAAGGGAAAACACATCTGAAAAAACAGTGTAATTTGAAACAGCATCAAAGCGGGAAAGATATACAGGTTAGGAATTCATAAAAGTAAATACAGAAATTAATGTTATTTTAAACAGGGAATCTTAAACTAAATTAATAATTTTATGTCAAGATGCAATATGTTTGGAAGTTAGTCTCTTAACAATGAGTTTTATTTGTGCAGTCTTAATATAATCTAGCTGTATAACTAAAATAAATTGTCTGTAAAAACTGCTGCTATAACTTTAAGCATTTTCTGCAATGTTATTTTTCTAGAAAATTTCCCTCATATCAAGCACCAGAATGGATACATACAACACTCTGTGGATCTGCAGCCACATGTCAGCTGCATGTTAAGGGATACAGATCTGTCTTCATAATTTTACACACCTACTGTATGGGACACTGGAATAGCTGCAACTATCAGGGTTGCTGCATAAAATGTGAAATGGCTCCAATGGCACTTCACCAGCAATGATGGTTGCAAACTTGGAAGTGAAGCATGAAGTACCTTCTAAAATCTGATATCACCATGCCCGTCACCTCCAAAGTGCTGCATTCACTGGAGAAAGCTATCTGGAAGTGCCTTCAGCAGTTTTAAAATGGGAAGTGTTCATAGTAAATCAACCCCATGTAATGCAGTGGACCTTATGTCTGAGTAAACATATTTGGGTTGCTCCAGTGTATATGCTGGTACTGTAACTAGTCACATGAACACAAGAATTTGCAATCACACCCATTTTGCATTCTTTCACACCCTCGTACTGAACATTTTCTAAGTCAGAAGCCAGCTCTTGAAGATGACTGGATTTAAACTTGAAACTCAGGCATTCTACAATCAATTGCCTTCTTGTAGTGGAATCTACCAAAGGAATCTATCCAGGAATACTGAAGCTAGAGACCCAGCTAGAATGCGAGCTCCCATCTCTTAATCAAAAGCTTACATGCTAGTCATCCAGAGGAAAACTCCTGATACTTCTCCCCATTAATCCAGATAATAGATTGTGTGTGTGTGTGTGTGTGTGTGTACGTACATGCATCTTGCCTCATGGAGAAGCAGTGCCTTTCTCCTCTTCTTGTTCACAAACACAATGGAAGTCCCACCATATCACAGTGCCAGGATGAGAACATATATCTCCACACCTATAAAGATGTTGTCTATCTCCATATGATGGTCTTTGAGTATTATGCTATCTTGTTCTGCGCCCATTCATAACCATGCACTGGACATCATATTCAAATAGGTCCTGCAAGTGTAAAAAACAACAGGCATGGTCCCTTTGCACATAACCCTTAATACTGAAAATTGGACTAAACATTCATGTGGATTGAGTCTACTCAAACATAATGTCCAACACAGTGTTAACTATCTTTCTGGCAAATGCAAATCTGCAAAAACACAAGTTGAAGACTGGTATTCTTCTATTCATTTTTCTCCAGTTTTCTATGTGAACTTTAAGTGAAGCAGAGTAAGACAGTAGTCACATGTGTAGCTCTGATGCAATTGGATGTGCAATAGTATACAATGCAGATTTGCACAGGGATACAAAAGTAGTGAGTGCTGAAGTTTAGCAGTGTCTTGGCATACTCTGGTTTGTTGTTGTTGTTATGTGCCTTCAAGTCGATTACGACTTATGGCGACCCAATGAATCAGTGACCTCCAAGAGCATCTGTCATAAACCACCCTGTTCAGATCTTGTAAGTTCAGGGCATACTCTGGTAGAGACTCAAAAATAAAAAGGAGTTAAAAAAAAAATCTCAAATAATGAGGGGTCTTTGGGGCTAAGATACTTACTTCTTCCTGTCTATTTCATCTACCTGCAGAGCTTAGAAAAGTTACTTTTTTGAACTACAACTCCCATCAGCCCAATCCAGTGGCCATGCTGGCTGGGGCTGATGGGAGTTGTAGTTCAAAAAAGTAACTTTTCCAAGCTCTGCGTGCTATCAATCTCAATGCTTTTTCTTTGACTCTGCCACCCAAAATATATGCCAAGTTTAAAATTATTTGAATTCCCTTACCCAAAAGCATAGTAGAATAAATTATGCAAAGTAATTAAGAAAATGTAAATGTGCTTAGTTCACTCACATACACACATACACACACAAAACTTACAACACTCTGGCAAATGCTATACACAACCATGGTTACTTATTTGTCAACAAATATGATGGGGTGGAGCAAAGCATATGGATTTATCAACATGGTGAAAAGCCCATTGTTTGGGTTACACACAATTAAAATAGAAACCTTAACTTTTAAATGCCAGGTCGGTTTTTAATAAACCCCCCCTTATCCATGATCTGATTGTGGAGAAGGGCGCCGATCTCGTGTGCATTACCGAGACCTGGGTGAGTGAGTGGGGAGGAGTTGCTCTTTCCCAGCTTTGCCCACCTGGGTATTCGGTGCAGCACTGTGGTAGATCTGAGGGCCGGGGAGGTGGGGTTGCTGTGGTCTATAGGAGTTCTTTCTCTCTCACCAAGCACCCTGTCCAGACGGTGACTGGTCTCGAGTGTCTTCATCTTGTGCTGGGCCATGGAGACAGACTGGGAATACTGTTGGTGTACCGCCCACCTTGCTGCCCAACGGCTTCCCTAGCTGAGCTGACAGAGATAGCCTCGGAGGTGTTGTTGAGGTCCCCCAGACTTGTGGTACTGGGGGATTTCAACGTTCATGCCGAGGCTGTCTGGTCTGGGGCGGCTCAGGACTTCATGGCCTCCATGACAACCATGGGGCTGTCTCAAATTGTTTCTGGCCCAACGCATGTATCAGGACACACTCTTGATTTGATCTTCGCCACTGGTCATGGAGATGGTGATCTGAGGGTGGGGTATTTTTCATCTACTCCATTGTCATGGACAGATCACCGCTTGCTGAGTTTTAGACTCACGACAGCCCTCTCCCTCTGCAGAGGTGGGGGACCTATTAAGTTGGTCTGCTCCCGGAGGCTTATGGATCCTATAGCTTTCCAGATAGCTCTGGGAGTTTTTCCGGCTGATAGTACTGGCGCTCCTGTCGAGGCCTTGGTCGACCTGTGGAATACGGAGATGACCCGGGCCATTGACACGATTGCTCCCACGTGCGCCCTTCGGTGCAGAACTCATACAGCACCGTGGTATACCCCGGAGCTGAGAGTGATGAAGCAAGAGAGAAGGAGGCTAGAGTGCAGGTGGAGGCAAACTCCTGACGGATGTAGTCATGCTTTGGTAAGTGCTTCCACTAAGTTGTACGTAAAGGCGGTTAGGGCGGCAAAAAAGTCTTATTTTGCTGCCTCCATTAGATCATCTCTCTGCTGCCCAGTGGAGCTTTTTAGGGTGGTACGTGGGCTTTTACATTCCGGCCCTCATGATACTAAAGAGACATCTGAAGCCCGCTGCAACGAGTTTGCGGAGCACTTCCAGGACAAGATTGCATGCATCCGTCGGGACCTAGACTTCCATGTTATGACAGATGAATCCATTGAAGTGTCCAGAACATGGCCTTGTCCTTTATTATTGGATGAGTTTCAGTTGGTGCAGCTCGAGGAAGTGGACAAGGTGCTTGGAATGATGCGGGCGACCACGTCTGCGCTGGACCCTTGCCCATCTTGGCTGGAGAAGGCTGGCAGGGCTGAAACCACCGGCTGGGCCAAAGAGGTGATAAATGCCTCCTTGAAGGAGGGAGTAGTCCCTGGTAGTCTCAAGGAGGCAGTAGTGAGACCTCTTTTAAAGAAACCTTCTTTGGACCCAGATGTTCTGAACAATTATAGACCGGTGGCGAATGTCCCTTTTTTGGGCAAGGTTTTGGAGCGGGTGGTCGCCGGCCAGCTCCAGACGCTTTTGGATGAAACTGATTATCTGGATCCGTTTCAATCCGGTTTTAGGTCTGGTTTTGGCACTGAAACAGCCTTGGTCGCCCTGTATGATGACATTTGTCGGGAGAGGGACAGGGGGAGTGTGACCCTGTTGATTCTCCTTGATCTCTCAGCGGTGTTTGATACCATCGACCATGGTATCCTTCTGGGGAGGCTCGCGGAGTTGGGAGTTGGGGGCACTGCTTGGCAGTGGCTCTGCTCCTACTTAGTGGATCGTCGCCAGAAGGTAGTGCTTGGGGAACATTGCTCGACACCCTGGACTCTCCATTGTGGAGTTCCTCAGGGGTCGGTTCTGTCCCCCATGCTCTTTAACATCTACATGCAGCCTCTGGGTGCGGTCATCAGGAGTTTTGGAGTGCGTTGCCATCAGTACGCTGATGACACGCAACTCTATTTCTCCTTTTTACCTTCTTCAGGTGAGGCTGTTGATGTGCTGAACTGTTGCCTGACCGCGATAATGGACTGGATGAGAGCTAATAAACTGAAACTCAATCCAGACAAGAGCGAGACACTGTTCGTGAGCTCTTTCCCTGCCCAGATGATAGATGCTCGTCCTGTTCTAGATGGGGTTACACTCCCCTTGAAGGAACAGGTTCGTAGTTTGGGGGTCCTTTTTGACCCTTCCTTGTCGCTTGAGGCTCAAGTAGCCTCGGTGGCACGGAATGCGTTTTACCATCTTCGTTTAGTAGCCCAACTATGCTCTTATCTGGACAGTGATGATCTCACCTCAGTTGTTCATGCTCTGGTAACTTCTAGATTGGATTACTGTAATGTGCTCTACATAGGGCTGCCCTTGAAGACAGTCCGGAAACTTCAGCTAGTGCAAAACGCGGCAGCCAGGTTGTTGACGAGGACCGTTCGGTCCGCGCATATAACACCTGTCCTGGCCCGTTTGCACTGGCTACCTATTTGTTTCCGAGCCAGATTCAAGGTGCTGGTGTTGACCTATAAAGCCTTACATGGCGTGGGACCGCAATATCTTGTGGAACGCCTCTCCCGCTATGAACCTACCCGTGCGCTTCGTTCAGTATCTAAGGCCCTCCTCCGGGTACCAACCCATCTGGATGCCCGGAGGACTGTTACTAGATCTAGGGCCTTTTCTGTAGTGGCTCCCGAATTGTGGAACAGCCTACCTGAAGAGATCCGCCTGGCGCCTACAGTACTTTCCTTTAGGCGCCAGGTTAAGACCTGGCTATGCTCCCAGGCATTTTAATGTTTTAATGTTTATGTTTAATGTTTTAGCTTAAATTTTGCTGATACTTGTTATTGATTTTATTGTAACATTGTATTTTAACTCTGTTGTACACCGCCCAGAGAGCTATTAGCTATGGGCGGTTTATAAATGAAATAAATAAATGAAATAAATAAATAAATAAATAAACTGCATTTCCAATCTAGTACAAAATTAGCTTGACTGGATGTCTAACAGACCTAGCTCACATTATGCACATTTTAAAGAAAAAAGCAATCCACAAATCAATCAGTTACTATTATTATGCATACTTTAAAAAAAACCAAATTAATAGTTTCTGTTATTATTATTGGCCTTTACCATTCAGGTGGCCAAGTTTATATACGCGGCCCAATTAATACGTACTTCTATGTAACGCTCCTGTTTTTCTGTTTATGTATGTATATTGTATATTGTATCCTCGTTCTATTTGGGTCCTTGACCGCAATAAATTAAACTAACTATTATTGGCCTGGTTGTGAACTGATGCTTTATGCTTATAATTTTTGCTTTGGAGATGCACTGCAATGGCTTTCCAATGAGTTTTTCACTTTGGAAATAGCATCTCTCACTATGCTGTAGTGAGCTGAGTGTTGAACCTGAAGTGGTCTAGGTTCAAATTCATGTGTCACTACTGGGTGGCCTTGGGCAAGTCACAGCCAGTTGGACTAATTAACCTAATGCCCAGCTTAACCTTCCCTAAATTCCTTGTAGGATGTGTAGGTCATAATAGTCCTCTTTGTGTATTACTCATGTTTAGAGGACAAGCTGATCAAGGTTCTAAATTACTCAGGAAGACTCCATGCATAGAAGAGGCTCCCTGATGCAGACATTATCTTCAACACAATGACAGCAACCGTAGAGGCAGGAAAAGAAAGGTGACTCTGGGGATGGTGCTAAACATGCGAGCCCAAGTCACTTTTCAACACACTTGTCCTCTGCACACACATATAATGCATGAAGAGGATGAATATAATATATAAACTGGCTCCCAGGGTATCTGTCACATTTTGTTCACATAGCATCCATGGGCACAGAGTAGGAACACCAGTACTTTTAGAACAGTCAAAGCACTGTGCACAAGTTAT
Source organism: Rhineura floridana (assembly GCF_030035675.1). Taxonomy (NCBI): domain Eukaryota; kingdom Metazoa; phylum Chordata; class Lepidosauria; order Squamata; family Rhineuridae; genus Rhineura; species Rhineura floridana. The sequence continues at coordinate 73,357,764 of NC_084486.1, read as the reverse complement.
CTCAATGTTTGCTATAACAGCCCTTCAAAGTAGGCCATTCTTAGTATCCTCCTATCCAGGAGTCCACACAGATTTACAGAGAGCTATTGCTAGTCGGGCGGTATATAAATTTAATAAATAAATAAATAAATAAATAAATACTTCCACTTTGCTGCTAGCTATCACATTCTAGTGAGACAAATTCAACAAGCCTTTTAAATAGTGACCTTATCCCAGTCTGTGGCTGTATTGGAATTACTTTTTTAGATGTTTTTAAAGCTTTTTAAAAAAAATGTTTTTAAAGCTGTTTTACTTTAATATGTTTTCAAAGATGCTTTCTTTTAATATACTTTTAAAAATGTTTTGTTTTAATATGTTTTAGAGTGTTTTTGTTTGCTGCTCTGGGCTCCTTCTAGGAGGAAGGGCAGGGTATAAATTGAATAAATAAAATTAATAAAACAATAAAATAAATCCTATCCCCAGCCCACCCTTATTTGGAGCTTGGATGCTTTGGAAAAGCTCAGAAACCATCCCCAGGCTTGGGAGCAGAACAGGAAATCCCTCTCGGCTAACATCATATTTCCAAGAAGTTCTGA